>NC_072774.1:7413916-8013916 GCF_022539595.1 Amphiprion ocellaris
AAACGTCATAGTTTTATACGTCGTCCAAAATGTGGAAAAAACGTCATAGCTTAGTATGTCATCCAAAATTTCACTAAAACGTCAAAGTATGTCATCCAAAATATGACCAAAACGTCATAGTTTAGTATGTCGTCCAAAATGTGACCAAAAACGTCATGGTTTAGTATGTGGTCCAAAATGTGACCAAAAACGTCATGGTTTAGTATGTCTAAACTATGACGATTTAGTGAAATGAGCAGCCTTGGCGGAGTACTACAACTCTAAGTGCTTTTCTAGTCTCTGATGGAATCATTGAAACCCGTGCGTCTTTGTCACAAAAAACAATCATGAATTTTGGTTCTGTTTCAGTCTGATGAGTGTCTCAAATGGGACCTATTTAAATTGACTGAAGAGTCGCCAGCTGTAGTCAATTATCATTCACGAAAAATTTGGATCATGGCACTAAGAAAACTTAATACAGAATTCTACATCACCTAAACTAATATTTCAAAGTTGCTGTATGTATATTTTTGACCCAGCAGCAGATTTTGTCAGATTTCCCAAAGACCTATCATAAATCTATGAAAGAAATGATTGTTTTTTGTGACAAAAACACATTTCAGTGATTGCATCATACAAAAGTCTGAGTTGTAATGGTCACTGGAAACTCAAGATTACCATAATATGCAGTTTTTACAAGTGTATGTAGACTTCTGTTGACGAATATAAATGATGATGGGAGTTTTAAGTGGTCATAACTCATGAATAACTGTTGCTTTAATGAAACTAATGGGCTGAATGCCTTGTCTGTAACAGGAGAACGATTTAAAGAAAACTGTGGATGAGAGTGCCAGGATCCACCGGGCGTACAGCCACTACTTTGATCTGACAATTGTCAATGACAATCTGGACAAGGCCTTTGACAAGCTGCAGGAGACGGTGGAGCGATTATTCATCGAGCCACAGTGGGTTCCAGTCAGCTGGGTCTACTGATGTTTTACCCCCTACTGGACAGACACCGCTGTTGGAGCTGCCAGGCCCGGGATGAAAGGGGATTCAACACTGAGCTGCACACTGACAGACTGTTGGACATCGGCCCTGTGTGAATTGGGTCTCGCACAAAGCTGCATCAGAGTCACCTTGATCTGAATTGCCAGATTCCTTTCTAGCACACTATGCAACTCGCAACACACGGGAAGTGTACGTATTTATTGGCGAATATTTTTTAAAGAATATTTTCTATTCAAACACATTGGAAGAAAACGCTGGCCCTCCGTGTCAGATTGTTCTGAAAAGCAAACGCCGTCTTTTACCATGTCCTGTTTTAATTTTACATCTGTATGTATGATGGTAAATTGTATTTATTCTGAGAAAATGAGGGCTTGCTCATTGAAAAGGACGATACCTCAGTGTTACAGTTTACAGTGCATATGTGTCCAGTACTTCATCTCATTTCATCACTACAAACTTGTTGTCATTCATGTAGATTGGTGTCATATTTGTCTTCCTGAAGGCAACATTTATGCCCCTACGTCTTCTTAACCTCAACCTCATGAACAGAAAACTGTTGTACAGGGAGAAAAAAAGTAATACTGTAGTGTTTACCCATTATTTCTCTCAGTCAAGCACAAGAGACATTGATTATGCTGATTGTTTGTCGGACATTTGGATCATGTAACCGTTTCTGACTGTTAGACCGGTTAATTTGGTGCTGTGTTTGTGTCTGAACGAAAAACTTTCCACAGGACTCTCGACCAGGGTACTGCATCTCAGTGAACCATCCCTTTTGATGTGATAATACTAAAACTTAACAGTTTTAAGATAAAGTTGGTATTTACATATAAAAAAAAGGTATATTTTACAAGATTTCAGATAAGATGTATTTTCAGATGTCAAATAAATAACGTGTTTTCTAACGATCGGCTTCGGATTTTGTTTTCTTTCAGCAGAGAACAAAAAAAATGTTGCAACGATCAAAGGTGGTTTTTGTACATTATTTCTTTCATTTTGCACCACAGAAATAAAAATACAACTTAAGTTGAAAGAGTTTCCAAATATTAACATTGCTAACTGAGGCACAATAAAACCAATGGCAACAAAAATTCAAATATTCATAAACTAATTTGTTCAACTTCAGAATGAGGTTTGTAGTTGGAACATTAAACCCTGCAGAGAGCTCATCTCTATAGAGATGTGAAGTGCTTCAATTGGGGATGCAACATTACAGTTTCTAAAATTGATGATAGCTTTATTTAATAGTAACATAAAACTGATATGACCAGTTAATAAAAGCCCCAAACAATAAAGTAGAACAAATCCTACAGCTTTACAGTTGTGTTGGCCTTCAGGACTTAGTCCAGGGGTGTCAAACATGCGTCCTGTGGGCCAAAACCGGCCCGACAGATGGTCCATTTTGGCCTGCGGGACGTCTTTGCAAAGTGTAAAAATTACAGAGAAGACATTAACTGTAAATTGTAAATTTGTAAAACTGTAAATTATAAATAATTTCTAAATCTTGACAGGTTGTTTTGATCATAAAGTAAAATCCTATATGGTTCAGTTCCAGATAGCTGTGACTAAATGTTTTGTTCCTTCGCAGATAAACTGTGATCTGTCAGTTGTAATGCACATGTAAATGTTAAACACGCATAATACTGTTGAAATTGAACTTGTTTTTGTTGAGAAATTTCAGGGTTTTCATAATGTTTTGTAAAAAGATAATTCATTAAATGTGAACATTTTCAGAATATACTTTTTTGAACTAAAACAAAGGGGAAAAAATTGGAGTTGTGGTTATTTATAGGTTATTATGCTCTGATTTTACTGGTCCGGTTCACTGGAGCTCAAATTTGGCTGAATGTGGCCCCTGAACTAACATGAGTTTGACACCCCTGGCTTAGACATTACACCAGACCCTTAATTAAAAAATTAGTTTGTTACAAAGTGCGAGGTATGTTAATTCATTAAAAACAATTACATTTGATGCTTTTCTGAGACACAAGGCACCTGCATGTCTTGCAGGTAGGGCTGCAACTATTGTTTTACCGTTTCTTGAATAAATAATTAGTTTTTTGATCTAGAAAATGTAGAAAAATGTCAATCAGTGTTTTCCAAAGCTTATGATGGATAATAAAATATTCAAATTTATGCAGCTGAAATCAGACAATTTAGACTTTTTTTTCCCTCAAAAAAATGCTTAACAGCAATATTAGACTAAAAATCCAAATATTACCAGGTATACAGATTAGTCTGTATATTGATGTTGCCCATATAATCCAATTTTTAAAATTTTTTATTTAGAAAATCAGAAGTTCATTCAATATGCTTATTTTATCCAAATTCAAAACTGATTGACAAAACTCATACAAAATTTTGTTAAATAAGATATTTATATGTATACAATTTAGCAATAATGAATTTAGGAGGGACCCTGATTGTTACGTTTTTTAGAATGAGAAGTTGTGCTATATTTTTTCCTAGTCCAAATAATCTCAACAAGAAGTAGACATTAGGTTGAAAATGCTCTGTTGTTTTTTGCAGCACCAGTACATGTACTAAAAAACATTAAAATCCCACTTTTAAAAAAACCAAAACAAGACATACTGCAGCTTAAAAAAAGAATTAAAAACACAGATAGCATTTTATCTGTGTGGTCCCGTTTACCTCGTACCTGTGTGGCATTTCAAGTTTCTGCTGGATGTGAAGTTGTCTTCAGTTCAAACGCTGTGGGCCAATGAGGCGAGGCCCCTGACAGCGATGCACAGGACCAGAGGAAGATGTCCTGGCTGCTGGTTTATTTCCGTCTTCACCACGTCCCCGTCTCTCTTCAGGGACACGTTAGAGAGAGCAAACAGATGTTCAGTCTTTTCATAGATGTCCTCTGTCAGACCTGCGCTGCTCAGAGGCACTTCTCCATCTCCACAGACAGTCTGCACCTGCACAGGAGGGAGAGAAACATTAATGACACGTTCATTTAAAAAATACCCATGTAACATGTTATTTGTTTTGTTGAAACAGACTTTACTCACCAGTAGCTCCAGCGTCTGTAACACTGCAGGGCTGCAGCACGTTCCCAATGCAGCCAGGCAGTCGTTTGTCATCTCTGAAAGACCCGGATAAAGAATGAAAAAGAGCTTCGGGAAATTAGGTTTTCAGGACAATGTGTCTGCAGAGGGAACACTACAGTGCCACATATTTCTCCTCCTGACCTCCAAATGATTTTATTTCACAGACTGAGTAAGAAAGGTGGTGCAGAGAATAACTTTTCTCACCATCTAAGGCGCTGGTAATGAGGTGAAGGGCTGCGAGGACAGATGTGGACTGGCCTGACCCAACCTGATCACACTGCTCCAGAACATCCAGGATCACTTGGATGCTCTGCTGTTGAGACTCCGCTGTTGTAACATCACTCATGTTCGGTTTCTTACCCAGGCACATGTGGTCCAGCTGAGACATGGAAAGACAGATTTAAGATCTCATAACTCTTTATTATATTAGTGCATCTGCAAGGTTAAGAACTCTTTCTTCCACTAACCACATTCTGAAGTGCACTGAGGGCTGCTTGGTCCTGCATAAGTTTGGTGATTTGCTCAAACAGAGACGACCTGGTAGATGCAGGGAGAGCTGAAAGCAGCTGGAAATTGTCACTGAGTTGTTCCAGTTCTAAAAAAAAACAAAAAACACAAAATGGACACATTTTGTCATCACTTCCCAAGAAACAACATTGAAAAGCATGTTGTCTTTACAGAATTACCTCATTTATCACTGTGAGAAACTGTAGAAACTGAGAGAACCGGTAGATTTTAAATTGTCTGACAGTCCTTGAACTACTCATTTATGATGTGCCATTCCATTAGGAAAATTAACCAAAGTCAAGCTTAGAATTATGATATTTCATCAAAATCACTTTATTCTACGTGTCTCATTTACAAATTAGCAAAAAAACCCTTTTACACTAACTAGATTCTGTAAAAAAACAAAAAATTGTCAAAAGTGAAGCCATTATTGACTCAGCTATGACCAACAGACAATGTGACAAAAATGCAAAGACTTCTCAGCTGAACTGCAGGCTGTGTTTACACTGAGCAGAGAGGAGACAAGTATGGAAACAACCACATGTAAGCAGTAAAATATCTATCATATGTAGAATCACCAGTTATTTTTCTAGTGTTGGTAGCACCTGTGGTCACTTAGAAACACCTTGTACATGTTGGTTACTTTTTACATTTTTTGTAGAACAAATAATCAAAGGAATTCAACTTTTATTTTTCGTTTTTTTATGAATTGTGGTATTACAACTTTATTTTTGAGTTCTCGCTACTTCTAGCCATGGATATGCCATCTCCATACATGTGCAGGACTTCATATTGCAGTGAAAAATGAACCCACAGGGAGTAAAAATGTAACAGAAGCAGAAAATCCAGAAGCTACTTGAAGTTCAGAGAGTTAACTATGACAAAATCAGGCAGCATGAACATGGAATATACCACAATAAACTGTTCTAGCAAGTATAATCTAATTAAAACGCTATGTCTATTCGCTCCAAATGCATGATTGCACTCTGAATTATTCATTAATACTGTTTCCACACCTTATCAAACACACAGATGCCTGCTGTTGCCACATAAAGACTTTCAGTGTCAACACAATTACCACAAACTCACTTTAAATAAGTTTAATCCTGATTAAACGCCATCAGAGCAGAAATATCTCTGTACTGGGAATCAGAGTGACACCGCAAATCTGTGAAGTGCAACTAAACATTTTCATTGGTTGCACCGGTGCATTTGACATTTACCAAGTCTGTATGTGTGAATTTCAATTATTTAGTTTTTCCACCCACATTTTACGTGACATCGCCTCTTTGGAGACAATCACAAAGTTTGTCTTTTTGGATATTTTAATGTCCTTTAAACACTTTATTAAATTCTGGTAATGGTGTTTACTTGGATTTGCTGCTGTCACACTGAATTATCCAGTCTCATTTAATACGGCAGTTGTAAACACTGTTGATGCAGAAACCATGTCGGAGTAAAATCATGTGGGACGTCAGGTTGGTAATAATGACTGCTCTGCTGACCAATCGGTACTAAACACACCAGAAGACAAAACCTTGAAATTTACATTTTAGGCTTGATTTTATATAGTTTCATAAAATTTGCTACATTCATTTAATACTTGTATTGTCTCCCTTGTATTTTATTTTGCTATGTTTTATCACCATTTCTTTAGTTTTTCATTTTATTTAAATGTCTTTTTTGATGTAAAACACTTCACGTACAACTTCCACTGTACAAATAAAGTTACTGTTTTTTAAAATAGTATTTTGTGCTATTCTCCAGCTTACATGCCATTTTTTCTTGATTATACGTTACTTTCAGAATAAAAGTGACATTTTGGAGAGTCTTGGCAGTGTCTTCATAACAACACAATGCAGAAGATCACTGGTCACACTTAATATATCTTCTTCTAAAACATTTCTATAGATTTGCTTTTTTGAGACGTCATGATTTTTTTTTCCATTTAAAGTTTATTTATATATTTACTATTATTATTGTTTTTAAACTCTTATTTTTGGTTTTACTCTATTTTTTTTCCCGACTTATTCTTTGTCTTTAATTTGATATGGCAATTTTGCTGCTTTTATCATGGTATTTGCATCCATTTGTGTTAATTATGCTGATTTAATTTATTTAACATGTTTAAATCTATTTTTCCCACTTGTGCTTCTGTTTTTTTCCCTGTTTTGGCCTGTCTGCAATGTACTTTGCATAAAAGTTGAAGTAAAATGTGCACCAACATTATGTGCAAATTAGGCCAGTAGGGAACCCGATGTAAAAAATTAATCTGGAGTGCTGCTAAACAACTTGCATAACAAACTAAACAACAAACCGCAGACATTAGGATTTAGGTCAAGGCGCATGTTTACAATGTGTTCTAACATTATTCTGATAAGACAGGACAGAACCTCCAATCTGTAGAGGCCCTTTATGACTTAACATACATTTCTGAACGAGTCATCAGCAACAACAATCTCAAGTCACGTGTTTTTTCACTGCAGAGAAAAGAAGAGGAGGAGGAGAAAACAGTAATTTACCTTGTCGAAGGTGGTTATTTTCAGAAGAATGTGCAGGAGCTCTGCAGACACTCACGCATCCTTTCATAACTGCCCCGTCTACTTCAAAACCTCCATCGGTGTTTGACATGAGACACAGCTCTAAGGAAAATAAAATGCACTTTAAACACCCACATACGAAAAGTAACTACAGTTAATTCCCATTCCAGTTTTTGAATGATAGTAGATCTGACTGATAGATTTCTTCTGGCTGGAAAATGACATAAAGTGACAAAACATTACAATGGAGATGTTATTTTTGTAAGTCAACATTTTTTGAGGGGTGAAGACCTCACTATAGACTCCAGACCAGGTATTTGAGACCTTTTTTTGAGAGTGTGCGAGTAAAAATTTCAAGTTGTGGTACGCATTTGTATGGTTTACACTTAAAAATGTGGTCTTCTTGTGAATACGGAGCACACCTACATGCGCAGGTTATTTTGCTCATAATAAACAATGTAGAAAAAAAAAAAAACGCACGGCTACATCTGGAAAAATCTGACTATTGTGCTCGTTTCAAAGTAATTTGTGGTAACACACCTGTCTGAGGGCACCACAGCCACCTGACAGCATCTACCGCTCCCTGCAATGTGGGGCATGTAGGGAACATCGGTAAATTGTAGTGTCTAATTATAGGCAGATGTTCAGCTAGTGAAATGTTTCAGCTGTGACAAAGTGGAAAGTGTGACCAAAGAAGAATGCTGTTTGTACCGGTGCTACCAGTGAAAAAGTCAGTCTGGAGCCCTATTTGTTTGTTTTTTCAACCTTTTTACTAAAAATACATTGTCCAAAGTGACTCATCCCTCTTTAAATTGTTAAAATGTGCCTTCTATACCATCCCAAATGATCAAATTATTTTTTTCCATCTTTTAGGGCATGGTATTTTTAGTACAAATATATACATAAAAAAAAAAAATTCACTACTTGTTTCTGTAATTTTCAGCCAGAAGAAACCCAGTGATCAAGCTAAAAGTCTATGTAAATCAAAGTTTTATAGCAGTATCAATAATTTTAACTGAGTTTATTCAGCTATTCTTGTCAAATAAGCAAAAGGTAATAGAGTTAATGAATTCAGTGAATGATTTCTTACTGTAGTGTCCATCATGTTTGATCTCCAGCTCTATAAGGCCATAGGCAATGGTGGTGTTGATAGGAATCTCCATGGTGATGTTACTGTCTTTACTCAAGCTCCCATTCTCCTTTAGTAAAAGCTGAAACAGTAAAAGAGTTTACCGAGACAAAACTCAACTATTAGCAATTTTTAAATAATAAAGCAACTCAAAGGCAATAATATTAAATAATTTGTGGGCTTGTGTCATTCCAAAGGATGTAAAAAAAAATGTCCTGTGTGGCTACAATACAATTTAACTTAAGAAACCATTTTCATCCCAGTTTTGATTTCAGCCTTGGAAAGAGCAAAAGCTTCCATCTCTCTGGACCAAACAGTTCACACAAGCAACTGACTGTAACACAAAGAGGAACCATATTAAGGAAAAAGAGACTAAAGTAAATTTTTCCACCAACAGCAGAAATAAGATTTCGTTGTATAATTAGAACAAATTCCACTTGACAAGATATTGTTCTATTTTTTCCAACTTACACATTCAGCTCACAGTTGTATTCATAATTGAAACTCCTTCTGGGAAAAGCTGCATACCAATAACTAGAGGAAATCCCAAAATCTATTTGTTGGAATGTAGGCACAACAAAAACGGAAATTATTTCATAAAAAAATACTCCTAGAATAAGAGGGAGAAGCTGAATTCTCATACAGATTAAAACAGGAAAAGACAAGATTTATTCTGAAAAATAACTTCTGTATGATCACATTAACTCTTTGAACCCCAAGCAGTTTCCAGGTGTTTTTACTCAATGTGGATTCATTTGTCACTAATGTAACGTCCTACATTTCTATGGAAACAGTGCAACTATGGATAGAAGGAGAGACAACTCAAAATTTTCTTTTGTGCAGTGATAAGACCATAAAATCAGAAAAACAAGAAATGAGACTTGAGTTTCTTTGACATATTAGTTTTACAAAAAGTGCCAACAGATGTTGTGAATACTGGGGAAAAATACTGATGCTACATACTAGTACTTTAAATATTTTACTATTTACATTTTTAATTCGTTTCCATGCTTACACACCACACAGCCTGCAGTTCAGCTGAGAACATTGAAGATTTTTTGTCATGTGACTGCTGGTTGAAGCTGAGTCACTATTAGCTCCACAAACACAACGAGGAACGCAAAATTTTTAGTTTTTTACAGAATCTGTTTGGAGCAAACACTAGATTTATAGCCAATTTTTAAAAGAGACACGTAGAATACATTGATTTGGATTAAATATTGTAAGCTTAAACTTGGTTATGTTTCCAGATGAGTCACAGCTGAGTAGTTATAGAATCCTCTTAAGGTTGATAATTGGTCATTTCTTCCTGTTTTTACAGTTTCTGGCTCTGACAAATGCTGTGATTTGTGGAAATTTAAAAAGAAAACATGTCTTTCAAACCCACTGGCATGTTTTGGAGTTCAGAGAGTTAAAATAGAAACACTAATGGAATCATAAAGACGAGTATTTCAGTGTTAAAACTGTACCTTAGAGCTCTTGAGGCCACAGATGGTGACACTTCCTCCACACTGTCCACCTTGCTGGACGTCCTCTATGACCGAACAGGGCTGAGTGGTCACAATACGCTCCTTCACAATCCCCAGAAGCTGTCGGGGCTTCTCCTTCGTCTGCTGGATCAGACTGTGGGACATGTCCAGGAGCCTAATGCAAGAAATTCACAGAAAACCAGTGGTGCATTTAACTGGGAATACTCTTAAGTCGGAGTATGATTAAAACCTTAAATAGAAATATACTGCAAATATGAAATTCAGGAAGTATTGTTTCATTGTTTGGATTTAAAACTTTAATGTATGAAGTCCTACAGCAACTTTTCTTGAGTGTTTATATACAACTGGGCCTCTTGTTTTGCTTGAAACTTTATGGTTGGACAAAGATCACTTCTGCCGTTTAACATCTTTAGTTTTAATCTTTAACAGACTTTATGTCAGACGATATATATACAATGTTTACGTTCCATTTAAAACATATTCATTGATTCTAACCTGTCTTTGGAGTCTCGCAGCAACTTCTGCACATCCACCTCCTCTTTCTTCAAACTTCCAAAGGACAACTGGAGTTTTGAAGAGTCTTTACCCCCTACGTTGACGCTGGTACGGACGAAACTTGCATCCAGGCCTCCTTGAATGTTGTCACCGAATGTCCCAGTGTATTTGATGAAGTCTGTGTCGACCACAACTGCGAAAAGTGAAACATTTAGGTTTTCTATGATCTTAAAAGAATTAATTACAACAACATTTATTGCTGTAGATGCAGTTGGATCCATAAATATTTGGGCAGCGGAACAATTTTTGCCTCTATAAACAACCACAATGGATTTAAAATGAAGCAATCGAGATGTAGCTGAAGAGTCAAGAGTATTGTATAAAGTGTTTAGAAATTGTTAAATACAAATTTAACACTTGGAATCAACTCAAGATCTTTAATCTGTGATTTCTGATGAACCAAGAAGGGGGAAAAACACATCTGTCTGTAAAACTACACATTAGGCTATTTTTAGTCACCGTTGAACCTATATTGCTGTAACTATTAAACAGTTAATTCAATATTTTTCTTAAACCCCTTGAATCAAATCTGGAAATCTACACTTAAAATCAGATCTCGATTATTTCATTTCAGATTCACTGTAGTGGTGTGCTGATTCAAAATTGCAAAAAGTGCATCACTGTCCACATAGTTGGAAACCCGGCTGTATTTACATGTCATTAGAGAAAATGTACAGAGGGATTAAGTGTATACCTGGCTTTATAGGTGTGTCTCCTGTTAGTAGATCACTGAGGTTAAAATCAGTGGGGAGATATTTGTGCTTCTGCCAGAACCAGAATCGCGTGCGCTTCACCACCACCGTCAGAGGAGCAATCGAGTCGTTCAGGCTGGACACCGGGATCAGTAAACCTCCATGATCCACCTCCTCCACAAAGTTTCTGGCAGCTACGGCAAACATCTTCCAGCTGGATTGAACCTGTGAGGGCGAAAATGAAGTCACTGATAATCACAACTGTACCTACATGCTAACATAACTCAAGAAATCTGCTTTCAGACTCTGGTGTGCACTGAACAGACTTCTTTTCTGTTACTTTACCAAACAGCTGTATGTATCATTACACAGCAGCAGGATCCAAGCTGTCTTATCTTTACATCTTCTGATGTGTCACTGTGACTGTGCGTAGCTTTATTATCCTAAATGCTTTTACTGCACAACAAACAGAGCTGTTGTGAACAGATCCACAGTTTTCACACTGAAATCATTGGAAACAAAACAGTTGTGTGTTAAGGACAAACCAGCACCATCAGTGCTGTTGCTACATTTTTATTTTCAGCAAAAGCTCAAATAAAGTTTCATTTAGAGAATCACATGATTTTTTTTCTGGTGTATAAAGTGGATTATTGCAAGGAGTATTCAGTTTTGTTGCTAAAGTCTGACATAAATAATAAAAACAAGTGGAAATATGTCAAGTATGTAACTTATCTTTGCACATAATACAACAATGACGGAACAGATAGTTGATCTAATAATGAAAACAGTTTCTTGTGCTCAGTCTAGAAGCTACTGATTAGCTACTGAAGCTACCTCCTGATTACTGCTGCATTTGTGTTTCCACTGTTTCTAACATGGTCACTAACCTTTATGTATGTCTTCATATCTGTGAAGTCTCTCGATCAGAATTCTTTTCAATATGGAGCCATGATGTAGACATACAGACAGACACAGCACAGAAGTCCACAACTGAGGTAGCTGCAGTATTCACAGCTGCTTTTAAAGCCATGCAATTAGGCTGACTGGAAATCTCAGGTGTACCGAGGACTTCTTTCACTATCGTTTGCATCAAATCTCCACTTTTGGGGCCTGTATTTCCAATGTGGTCTGTCTGAAAGGTTTGTTTTGGTTGCTGATGAGTGGCAACACCCTTTTATGCAACTTAAAAACAATGCAAACATTAAGGGGTAATGCAATTTTGAATTATTTGACATTTAACTGATTTTTCACTGAGATGTGTTCATTGTTGTTGAATCCACTCTGCTCAGTCTACAAGGGATGCCTCCTCACTAAACAACGCCTGCTAATAAGAAGACAGTCCCACTCGTGAGTTCTTCCTCAGGCTAAAAACCGACTAGCATGTTGACACACTGTTCCCTCCCTTGTTCTCCTTTCTAAAAACTCATAATAACAAAGTACAGCTTCAGGTACAGAACTTTTATCAGGTAAAAAGCACCCTGCTAACATTTCGTTACATTAAAAACTAGCTAAAACTAGCTAGTAGCATCAACAAACGCACTGATTTGTTGTGATCGTAATCTGACGTTCGCTTGTTTGTACAGCAAAAAAACTGAAGCAAATGTAAATGCGAAGTGTGGTACCGTTTCCCTGAAGTCCTCAATTTGGCGAAGAACCACACGAGAAACTTTCTCTGAGGCCAGAGAACACCGATTTCCCCCGCACCGGTGTTTGGTCTGTCAGGTTTCTGTTTGGGGACAGAAGACTCAGGAGTTGCTCCGCCCTTCAAAATAAGACGCTGCAGTCAGACTGTGGCGGTGTTCCAATTTAACTGGTGATCAGGTTAACTGGCGATAGTTTCCGTCTCCAGATGTTTCGTCCGCAGATTCGTCACGATCAGGCCTGAATTTACGTGAAATAAAGATACCAGATAAAGAAGACCTCGCCGAAAAACGTCGGCATCGCTACTTAATAAAGTCTGTATCCATGTAAATATCATCTACAGACAGTAAAAATAAATGTGCGGGCCGAAATAAAAAACACGTATTTTTCAAGTATTGTGAGGGGATTCGAAACCACGTAATCCAGCGATAAAATTACGAGACCACCGTTTTACTCATTGTGCTATTGATCAGCGCGACAAACATTCCGCTTCATCTACATAGATCACTGCCATCCTGTCAGGTGTTTAACACCTGGTGATTGTTCAGGAATCATGCCCATGTCAACTGGGGATAATCACAATTTAACACAGGCTGCCTGGTTAAGAACGAGTCAGAAAACTATTTATTGTCTCACTAAGAAAACCCACAACATAGAAGCACGTCCACTGCTGTGTTGTGTGTTAGTTTGTGTGCTCAGTGGAACAGATCCAGAGCAGAACTTCGAGCTGAACTCGGGTTTGTTCTCAGAAACACTCAGACCCTCAGCAGGGGAAAAAAATGAATTTTTATTATTTTATTATTATTTTATTAGTCATAAAATTCAATAACTTCACTCTTATATACTGTAGTGTCACCAAATTTACTGCAGCCATCAATTGTCTCCTGCTGTAGAGGGGGGGTACTGTCAGGGCTGCTCCAGCAGGCTCTGGCTAGGGCTCCTCCCTCCTTTTGTTTTTTTCCTTTTTAGGTATCCTGAGTGTTGTGGCAGCGGCGGCAGGTGAACAATCAGGGGCAGTCAGCTAAAGCAGGAACAGGTGTGTCGGAGCCAATCAGCCTTCCACCTCCCCTCCATATATTCAGACGCCAGTCACCACTTGGACGCCGGATTGTGAATGCACATCCTCAGTTCTGCGTTTTTTTCAATCTAGCCAAACCTAAAGTTGGATTTTTTTGTAATTCTGTTTTCTCCCTTTCAGTTGGAACCTCACCTGCTCCTGTGGCCGAACCATCTCTTTGGACTCCCCTACAACTACAGTTCCAGGCAGACACCGGAATCCTCGCCACCCACTCGCCATCTTCAGTCGGGACTCCATTCTGCCGTCGCTGCCTTTACCTTCAGCTCAGCCCTCAGCCCGTTACTCCCTTCCCTAGTCAGCTGTCCGTCTCCAGCACGAGCCAGGTTGAGGTATTTAGAGTGATGTAGTTTAACGTTACCAGAGACTCTGTTTTTTTTTTTAGTGATCTTAGTTGCTCTACAGCTTTGAGTCAGTGTTCAGTTTTCTAGTGTGCTTAGTTACTCTACAGCTGAGTCTGTGTTCTGTTTTCTAGTGAGCTTAGTTACTCTACAGCTGAGTCTGTGTTCTGTTTTCTAGTGAGCTTAGTTGCTCTACAGCTTTGAGTCTGTGTTCTGTTTTCTAGTGAGCTTAGATGCTCTTCCGTTTGAGTCTGCGTTCTGTTTTTTAGCGAGCTTAGTTGCTCAACAGCTTTGAGCCTGCGTTGAGTTTTTCTAGTGAGCCGACTGGCTCTTTCGCTTTGAGTCTGCATTTTTGTATTAGAAATGACCATCTTGTCCACCCGCCACTAGGGACTTCCTTGCCCTGGTATAGCGTGTGGTTTTTTTCCAGTTCCTGTTTCCGGGGACCAGCTACTGGGAGTTGTAGTCTTGTAGTCCTTACGCTTGTCAATAAAAGTATTCTTGTTGGCTTCAGCTTTGTCTCAATCTCTGTTCCTGAGCCTCAAAGAAAAACGTAACGCATACAGTCCTTAACTTGGAAAATATTAGCTGTTTAACATTATGGTTTAAATGAATCAGTTAACGCTGCAGCCTTGTAAGAAGGCATCTTATTGTCTTTCTTCCCAATCATCAGTACTTGAGGAGGCAGTCTAAACAGTTTAGTTTGGTATATTGGTGTTATCTGATCCTCTCTTTGATGAGGATTCCAGGTTCCATTACTATTCAGTATCATGTATTTGGACAAACGGGTGCATTGTGGATCTAAAAATATAGCCCTACATACATCAAGAGAAGAGCCATCAAAGCTAATTTACTCATAATCCTTAAACTTCACACACAAGCATGCACACTAAATGGTGTGCACATCTTCACATGGCAATAAACAACCCAAATAAAATAAAATTCAGTTACTTTTGGTGATTAATGTTCCACAATCTACCCAAACAATGGATGAGCACTTTTATCTGTTACAACAAAAAATATTTGAGATATATAACAACAATTTCATTACTAATAAAAATTCCTTAAAATTCAGACTTTTGATTTATTACCAAACCAAGACTTGTAGTATGACAATCAGGAGCCAACTGATGGCTCCAGTGAATTTGATGACACTACAGTACATAAGAGTGAAGTTATTGAATTGAATTACTAATAAAATAATAAAATTCATTAAAATTATAAAAGAATGTTTTTATATCAAACCAAGAGTTGTAGTATGAGCAGTAGGAGTCATTTGATGGCTCCACTGATTTTGGTGACAATACAATGTATAAGAGTGAAGTTATTGAATTTTATTACCAATAAAAATTCCTTAAAATTCAGATTTTGTATTTAGCATCAAACCAAGAGTTGTAGTATGATCAGCAGGATACAATTGATGGCTGCAGTAAATTTGGTGACACTACAGTATATAAGAGTGAAGTTATTGAATTTTATGACTAATAAAATAAGACAATAATAAAAATTCCTTAAAATTCAGATTTTGTATTTAGCATCAAACCAAGAATTGTAGTATGACCAGAAAGACACAATTGATGGCTCCAATGATTTTGGTGACTCTACAGTATATAAGAGTGAAGTTATTGAATTTTATGACTAATAAAATAATAATTAAATAATGAAAATTCCTTAACATTCAGATTTTGTATTTAGTATCAAACCAAGACTTGTAGTATGACCAGCAAGACACAATTGATGGCTCCAGTAAATTTGGTGACGCTACAGTGTATAAAAGTTAAGTTATTGAATATTTGTGTAGTGCCTCTCTTCGCTGTTGCAGCGGTTTTGCTATTTGCAGACGGTCCCTGTTCACTCGTCGCACAGCCGGCTGCTCATAGACATCAATGTTATTTCTGCAGCTTGAAAGACAGCGAGTTTTGATAAAACTGGCCTTGTAGCACATTGTCTAGCTTACAACGATTTGAAAGAGGCATTGTTTATGTTTTTACAACGTATATCCCATGAGTTATTGAGGCCGGAAGTCCGAATCTGTGAATATCTTGCCAACTTTACAACATGCAGCAGAACATTAGCTTTATTTGCTAAAATACATCGGAACAATCTGAGACCACGTTGTTTAAACTAGTCACTCAGAAAACAATAAAAACTCATTCAGTCATCCACGTCCTAACCGTCATTTCAGAGCATATTAACCGCTGACAATATTTGGGTCCGGGTCCTAATGTTTTTTGAGCAACACACCATACTATGACGTTTTTACAATGAGGGTTCTACTATGGAACCAGTTTGACATGTTCAGGTGTTCTTTGTGTGAAAACTCGGAGATTTCAGGTATCAGAAGGTGGTTTTCAACTTTCTTTGTTAACTTTCTGCTTCAACTTTAAATTAAATTTCCTTCACTAAGCCAGGCCTTTGGACTTCCAGTAAGCTGTGTTCCTATTGGCTGTCCAGGTGGCTGCTTGGTGTTATCAGGAACACCTGAGCAGCTCAGTGTCTTCCTGCTTTATGTAGCTGCAGACAAACATTTCCTCTGCTTCTCTCCACCACACGACCGGGTTTGGCTCCATTGCTATAGTTTGTTCTTTAGGCGTTGGCTTGCAGCTTCCAGCAGTAAAATCGTCCTTAATGTGTTTCTTGGTGTGTTTTAGGGCTTTGTACTGGATAGTTGTCTTGGTAAATGAGGTTCTTTAGCCACAGTTAGCACATGGTGCTAATGTGTGCAGTGATTAGTGGATTTGGTACAGCTGAGTTGTGTCTTTATCTTGGCTGTAGTGAGTCTTCAGAGGTTTTTGGTCAGACACATTCTGTATTCTTGTTTGTGAATCAACGTTGGTTGTCCAGAAGGTAAGAGTTCCTGTCCTGATTCTCTGTTCTCAGAGGTTCTCTGGTAGGCTGCAGGAGACTTTAGCGTTTGGGTTGTGCTAGTTTGGTTTTTGTATGGTTTCATCTGGACGACTATCTTGAGGCCCCTCCATGTGGTTTAGTGAGGTTTTCTGGAACAGTTCTACATAGCAACCTGCAGCAGAAGAGCCTTTGAGAGTTTTTAGGAAGTTCTGGAGACCAGACTTTAGAGCAGCAGAAACATTTGTCAGCAGTTTGAGCAGGAGACGGTGATCTTCAGAGTAGAAATGAGACAGAAACCTTCTTGACCCGTGTGGTGAGGTCCTGTACCAAGAGTTTGAGCAGGTTGTGAAGAGTCTGTAGTTCTTTGGTCTGAAAGCACAAGAAGAGTCGACTCATTAAAGGAGAAAACAGGAGATATTGTTGGTTCTTCTGTCGCTCTGCAGGTTCCTTAGACTGAATATCAAGTTTATATTTTAAATGATTTCCCATATGAGCCCAAGAAGACTTTAATAAACTCCCTCCATCCCCTGGACACAACGTATTTTATTACTATGTTAAATTTTTTTTATTTATTTATTTTTTTTTAAATGTTTTTGAGTTTTAATCATAGTTTTAGCATAGTTTTTTCTCTTTGCTTATTTAGTTTTTTCATCTGTGTAAAAGGTGCTAAACAAATAAAGTTGAATTGATAAACGGAATAATTGACCAACTCGTGATTGTGACAACAGAAGTATTTTCATTGTGATTTAAGGGTTTATTTCATTTTTAAGGTTGGGGTTAAAATCTTGACAGAAAAAGAAGATTAAAGAAATAAACTACATAACAAAAAGCAATTAAATCAAAGGAAAAACAAATTAATACAATAAAACTTTTAAAAAGTTGTATTGTCTGTTTAATAGAGTTAAACATTAAATACAATTAAATTATATTAAACAGACAAAATTTTGAATTAGATAATTCAACAAGATGCAATACATGTCATTATGAAATTAAACACATTTTTTAAATTACAAATATTAAAAATTACAGATAAAATATTTTCCATAATTAAACATACAAAAAATACAATTAAACAAGAAGAATATTAAACATTTTAAAAAATGCAAAACATTTAATTAGATTATTAAACCTTTAAAAAGACAAAACATTTAATTAAAAATTAAATGTTTAATTAGAAAATTACATCTTAAAGACAATAAAACTTCAAATAGGAATTACACAGAAAATACAATGAAGCATTTAAAAAGAAAATTAAACATTAAAAGGTGGTAAAACATTTAAAAAGAAAAACCTTAAAGATTTACTCGAAACATTAAATACTGGGAAAGAAAAATAAACTCAAACAAGCCGATAAAACATTTGAAAAAACAAACATTAAAAAGACAAAACATTTGGAAATCAAATCAGACATTAGAAAAGAATAAAAGGTGAGAAAAGAGCAAAACTAAACGTTTAAGAAGAATCAAACTAAAGACAAAACATTTGAAAAGACACCAGTTAGACTTTAGAAGATCAAATTAAACAGAAGAGACAATAAAACGATCAAAAAGAGCAAAAACAGATAAAAGATCTTAAAGCGTTTTCTAGTCTGAAATGAAAACATCAAGTTGTTTCTTCAAACATTTCCTCTTTCTATGTTCTTGGTTTGATTGTGGATAGATTTACTAAGAACTCATTTCAGAAAACTGCTTTCCAGATAAAGTCTACTAGTAGTTGAAGGCATTTATCAAACTAATGTTACCTTCTGATCTCCACAAACTTTACTGTTCAGTGAAGAGAATCAAAGTTTGTTAAGGATTTCTAAAAAACCCATAGGTGAAGGTCTGAGAAGAACTCAGATGGATGGTCTAAATGTGAAATCAAGACTCATGGTCACAAGTTTTAAGGCTTCTGTTAACCAGAAAGTTCAAACTAACAGAGAAGTACTGAGAAACTTTTAAAATTTCAGTCCTCAGACTGTCTGAAGGTTCAAACTAACAGAGAAGTACTCAGGAACATAGAAGATATCAGTCCTTGGACTGTCTGGAAGTTCAATCTAACAGAGAACTACTGTGGGACTTTCAGCCCTCAGACTGTGTGAAAGCTCAGGTCCTGAGGACTCGGGAGGTCTGGAGGCTTTGGAAAGTCTTGGAACTGAGGGTTCCACCCTCCAGCACAAAGGCTGAAGTCCAGCCTCCTGAGAAAAACGGTCGAGTTGAGACCTGAGTTTAAAAAAAACTCGAAAACGCCAAAAAATAGATGACAAATGCGGAAAAACGAGAAGAATTAGTATCTGAGCGAGTAGCTCAGGGGGATAAGAGGAGAGACTACAGAGCGGAGGGTTGCAGGTTCGAGACCCGCCAGTGGCAGTTTTCTTTCTTTGTCTTTGTCAGGATTTTGAGAAAATTTAAGAAGTGTCTGGTCTTGAACCAGCGACCTGCAGCTCCATAGGCAAATCCTTAACTCACTGAGCTACAGATCAGATGAAAAGAAATAAATTCGTCATCCCTTTGGCATCGTAGTTCCTGAAGTGACCACATGGGTGGAGCCAAGGCGGAGTCTGGGTGGAGTCAGGGCGGAGAGTAGGCGGGGAGGTGGGTGGCGGCCTCCCCCCTCTACTCCCCCACCACCCACCACACCTTCCCCCGCCCGACGAGTTCTTCGAGTCTCCACGAGTTCTTCGAGTCTCGACAGGTTTTCCCGAGTTTCTGGAGTTTCCACCAGGTCGGAGGCAGAACAAGTTGTCATGAAGAGGTGTTGAAGTCGGCCAGGATGGACTGACTTTTTACAGCGACTAGAAGGAAGATGACTAGAAGAGCAGGTCTTTAACCACCATCCATGAAATCCATTGAGTCGCTCCACAGAAATGAAAGAAGGTCAACTTTTATCTACCTCCATCCAGATGTTCAACTTGATATCTTTACTTTGACATTTTTAGCACCACAAATGTTTAGCATCACACTTTATTATCATTTATTAGGACTTTAATGGAATCCACCAGCAGATTTAGTTTTTGTTGAGAAAATTTATTCTTGTCGTCGTGGGACTGCAGTATTTAAAACTGTTCCTTCTATTTGACCTCATGTTTATTAGTTTTAGTGGAGAAAGTTATTTTAGTTGTCGATTAGTCTCTTACAAACTATATAATAAATTGGATTAGTCAAGAGGTTTAAATTTCTTACTTTGTCATATTTTAAATATGACAAAAAATATAAAAATAAAGCATCTTGAGACAATTTGACCTGTAATTGGCATTATATAAATAAAATTGAATTCAAATTGTATGTATCTTGTAATGTTGGAGTAATTCAGCCATATATGTTGGAAAACACATTTTCTTTGTCCATTAATCTGTTGATTGTTTTCTCCAGTAATTCATTTCTTGTTTTGGTTTATAAAATGTCAAACCCAAATATATTCAGTTTACTGTCATAAAAACCAAAAAGATTTACATTCATGATGCAGGAATCAGGCAGTTTTTCACTTTTTATCTTAGTTTAGTCAGAAAGATAGTTGATAATGTGTGAATTGTTGCAGCTTGTGAGCCGTAAAAGGTTTTAATCTTTGGGGCCGAGTGTCCAAAAACATTTAGAAACCAACATCAACAAAGCACTCAACAAAGGGAAATCCAACTTTTGCATGACAATGTCTAATTAAAGGACATTAATTTCCAATGTAAATGTCTGATATTCATCCTCTGGAGCTTTCTCTTCACATCGTCTTCCACCTGGACTGGTTTGGTTGGGAGAATGTGCAACAAACATCTGAAAAACTGCACTTTAACATCAATGAATGACACTGAAGTTTAATCTCTACATAAATGAGACTGAGTCTGAATGTGCTGCTCTGTCATTAACTCCTAAGTTTAGGGAAAGTTCAAACAAAAGAGGACAGTTCAGAGAAGACTTGAGAATAAGCTTATTTTGAACAAACATCTCAGACTTTCTGAGCTTCAGCACCTACAGCAAGATATTTTAACAACAAGCAACTCAAGAGATCCAGAAGTTGGAGAGAGTTAGCTTTAGCTGAGCCAAAGAACATGTGAGATGCTAACCTAGCAAACATTTCAGACTTTTCTCTGTGAATTCTGAGAAATAATTTACTATTTAATGACAGAGCTACACATCTGAACTCAGTCTCATTAAAACAGACTCTAATTCAGTGTCATCCATCCATATTAAAGTGCAGTTACCCAAAATGTTTGTTGCATGAGCTCCAACAAAACCTGTCCAGGTAGAAGGCCACTTTGACAAACAGGAAGTGGAAGATTCCAAGCAGATTTATAGAAGGGGGAACCAGACTGTACTAAGTGTCGTCGAGTGTAGAGGGGTGTTTTGTGGGTTTTTAAGGCTGATAATGATTATTAGTGAGACACTTGGAGTAGATATTCATTTGCAGTAAATGAAAGTATTTAAAATCTTGAGTTAAACTTAGAAGAACACAAACTCTAACAGAAAACTTTGTTGATACGTTTTTGTTTTGTTTACAGATGTTAAGTTAAAGGAGTTTTATTTGTGACGTATAACCAATCAAATCACTCCAGAAGACAGAGCGACCACAGGTAGATAAAGGTTCAGAGCCAAAGTAGCACCATTTTTAAATTTATTTATTACCGTAAATCAGTAAAAAATAAAATACTGATAATCAGTAAATCAGTCAGCCCACAATTACTACAATTCTACAATGTATGTCTCTTTGCTTTGACTTATTTGTACAATATACAATGTATATGATGGTGTTTTTTCATCCCAAAGGCTATACTATGATGTTTTCTAAGAGACATACGATGCTACTCTGGTTGTTCTGGCTCTGGGTCGCTGCACTTCTCCTCTGTTGTTTTCTGGATTGTACTCAGCTGCATGTCTTCATCCACCCGGCCTCCGTTGACTCGTCCCGCCTGCCGTCTCTGGAGCTGAAGCTGGATTGGAACAGACCAAAGTACAGTCCAATCACGATGCCAGCTGCCTCTCAAAAGGCTCCTTCATCTGGCAGGTGGCGCCACTTCTTCTGAGGGGAAGCTGAGCTGGTCCAGCAGAACTTTGGAGATGTGTTCCAGTGGTTGATGGATGTGTGGGGAGATAGAGAGGGACCTTTGAACTGTTCAGAAAGGATAACAGGGAACCCATTGGTAGTTTTAGTTTAGGGTGCTACTGTGGTGTGTTTTTGGGTTTTAAGAGGTGAACAGGAAGAGTTTTTTTTCGTATTGATTATCTTTTACTTTGTTCCTGGTTGGAATGTCCATCAATGTCAACATGAAGTTCACTTTTAGTTCTGTTTATTTATTTTTATTTTACTAACACTCATTTGTTTTTAACCCCCTCACATGTGTTGTTGTAAACTTACTCTTTCAAATAAATTCTCATCTAACCCTCTGGAAACCAGTGTTTGGACTGTTTTTGTGTTGCTCCTCACCTACTGACAGCTGTGGACTAAAGGCTATACTGTGACGTTTTTAGAGCGACATGCTATACTATGATGTTTGTTGGGCGACACTCTATACTATAGGCTTTTTTAACTGACATATTACTGTGACATTTTTTTTGTTTTAGTTTTTTTTAGCAATATATAAGAATTCGAACAGTTTTAAAAGTTACTATACTTTTACTTGTGCAATGAAATTATTATTCTATGGCATTTTTTAGATGACATATTATACTCTGATGTTTTTTTTGAATTACATACTATTTTGACAATATACTGCACTATGACATTTTTTGAACCACATATCATACATGACAATTTTAGGCAACATCCTATCATTTTGCGCTTTTTGAACCACATAATAATCTATGTTTTTTTTTTTTTTTCTTGCCAACATGCTGTACTATGAACTACAGGCCATACTATGTTATTTTTGAGTAAAGCATACTATACTTTGACATTTTCTGAACTACATCCTATACTATGGCGTTATACACAGAGTACTTTGGTTACATGTTGATTTATAATCTAGATTTTTTTCTGTTTTGTTTTTTGACGGGATTACCACAGACCTGACTGTGAACACCGTCGACACCCACCTCAGGGAGACGCTGCCTAAGATCTCAAGGCTGCTTGGTCGTGGTCTTTCTGGCACGTACTCTTCCAAGATGAGCCGGGAAGTTTAACACTGATGGAATAACACCAGGTCTAAGCCGACAAACTTCCAATTCCTCCTCAACCCATAGTCTCTGGGAAACCTACATGGAGTAAGAAAAGTAGACAGAGAAGTAAGTAAGTCTGTACACAACATATTAAAAAGAAATCATGCTAATAAATTAAGTACAAAGAACCGAATTCGCCAATATACTGGAGACCAGAGCTATTTAATTTGATAAGTGTTACCTTGTTTAGTAACATTTCAATTATTTGAGAGCAGTCCTAAAGAACTGCCTGTAATCCCAATCCTAAAATGGGTTTGGAGGAAGAACATAGATGGTAATCTGGATATACATGAGTTAGGCTTTATAACTACTATTGGTAGTATTGGTGGTAGTAATAGCAATGTGACTACTGCTAGTAGTAGTGGTAGTACACTCACTACTGCTACTGATACTGGCACTGCTACTACAAATTGTAATATTATTACAAATGCTGATACTACTTCTATGACTCTAACAGCTATTTTATACTACTACTGCTTGTACTTTTAGTATTACTACTACTGCTTGTAAGTTAGGTAAAGTTGGCAAGATATTCACAGATTCGGACTTCCGGCCTCAATAACTCATGGGATATACGTTGTATAAACATAAACAATGCCTCTTTCAAATCGTTGTAAGCTAGACAATGTGCTACAAGGCCAGTTTTATCAAAAGTCGCTATCTTTCAAGCTGCAGAAATAACATTGATGTCTGTGAGCAGCCGGCTGTGCAACGAGTGAACAGGGACCGTCTGCAAATAGCAAAACCGCTGCAACAGCGAAGAGAGGCACTACACAAATATTCAATTACTTAACTTTTACACACTGTAGCGTCACCAAATTTACTGGAGCCATCAATTGTGTCTTGCTGGTCATACTACAAGTCTTGGTTTGATACTAAATACAAAATCTGAATGTTAAGGAATTTTCATTATTTAATTATTATTTTATTAGTCATAAAATTCAATAACTTCACTCTTATATACTGTAGTGTCACCAAATTTACTGCAGCCATCAATTGTCTCCTGCTGATCATACTACAACTCTTGGTTTGATGCTAAATACAAAATCTGAATTTTAAGGAATTTTCATTATTGTCTTATTATTTTATTAGTCATAAAATTCAATAACTTCACTCTTATATACTGTAGTGTCACCAAATTTGCTGGAGCCATCAATTGTGTCTTGCTGATCATACTACAACTCTTGGTTTGATGCTAAATACAAAATCTGAATTTTAAGGAATTTTCGTTATTGTCTTATTATTTTATTCGTAATAAAATTCATTAACTTCACTCTTATGTACTGTAGTGTCATCAAATTCACTGGAGCCATCAGTTGGCTCCTGATTGTCATACTACAAGTCTTGGTTTGGTAATAAATCAAAAATCTGAATTTTAAGGAATTTTTTATTAGTAATGAAATTGTTGTTATATATCTCAAATATTTTTTGTTGTAACAGATAAAAGTGCTCATCCATTGTTTGGGTAGATTGTGCAACATTAATCACCAAAAGTAACTGAATTTTATTTTATTTGGGTTGTTTTTTGCCATGTGAAGATGTGCAGACTATTTAGTGTGCATGCTTGTGTGTGAAGTTTAAGGATTATGAGTAAATTAGCTTTGATGGCTCTTCTCTTGATGTATGTGGTGCTATATTTTTAGATCCACAATGCACCCGTTTGTCCAAATACATGATACTGAATAGTAATGGAACCTGGAATCCTCATCAAAGAGAGGATCAGATAACACCAATATACCAAACTAAACTGTTTAGACTGTCTCCTCAAGTACTGATGATTGGGAAGAAAGACAATAAGATGCCTTCTTACAAGGCTGCAGCGTTAACTGATTCATTTAAACCATGATGTTAAACAGCTAATAATATTTTCCAAGTTAAGGACTGTATGGACAATACTTGGAAGAAAAAACCTGAAGGTATGATCAATAGGACCTTTTGATGGTTGGATGGAGTTAATTTTTTCTGCAGTGTTTAAGAGTGAAGTGATTGAATTTTATTTACTATAAAAAATTCCTTAAAATTCAGATTTTTGATTTATTACCAAACCAAGAGTTGTAGTATGACAATCCAGTGAATTTGATGACACTACAGTACATAAGAGTGAAGTTATTGAATTGAATTACTAATAAAATAATAATAAAATTCATTAAAATTATGAAAGAATGTTTTTATATCAAACCAAGAGTTGTAGTATGAGCAGTAGGAGTCATTTGATGGCTCCACTGATTTTGGTGACAATACAATGTATAAGAGTGAAGTTATTGAATTTTATTACCAATAAAAATTCCTTAAAATTCAGATTTTGTATTTAATATCAAACCAAGGGTTGTACTATGACAGTCAGGGGACAACTAATGGCATCAGCAAGTTTGGTGACACTACAGTATATAAGAGTGAAGTTATTGAATTTTATGACTAATAAAATAATAATAAAATAATAAAAATTCCTTAAAATTCAGATTTTGTATTTAATATCAAACCAAGGGTTGTACTATGACAGTCAGGAGACAACTAATGGCATCAGCGAGTTTGGTGACACTACAGTATATAAGAGTGAAGTTATTGAATTTTATGACTAATAAAATAATAAGACAATAATGAAAATTCCTTAAAATTCAGATTTTGTATTTAGCATCAAACCAAGAGTTGTAGTATGACCAGCAAGACACAATTGATGGCTCCAGTAAATTTGGTGACACTACAGTATATAAGAGTGAAGTTATTGAATTTTATGACTAATAAAATAATAATTAAATAATGAAAATTCCTTAACATTCAGATTTTGTATTTAGTATCAAACCAAGACTTGTAGTATGACCAGCAAGACACAATTGATGGCTCCAGTAAATTTGGTGACGCTACAGTGTATAAAAGTTAAGTTATTGAATATTTGTGTAGTGCCTCTCTTCGCTGTTGCAGCGGTTTTGCTATTTGCAGACGGTCCCTGTTCACTCGTCGCACAGCCGTCTGCTCATAGACATCAATGTTATTTCTGCAGCTTGAAAGACAGTGACTTTTGATAAAACTGGCCTTGTAGCACATTGTCTAGCTTACAACGATTTGAAAGAGGCATTGTTTATGTTTTTACAACGTATATCCCATGAGTTATTGAGGCCGGAAGTCCGAATCTGTGAATATCTTGCCAACTTTACCTAACTCTGCTAGTACAACTATACTACAGCTACTATTAATCGTCTGGTATTAGCTTGTCAAGCTGCTCGCTCGCCTTAGTGTTTTGCTAGTGGCTAACTAGTTAGCTCTCATAGACTGGAAGCTCTCAACAAGATTTCATAATGAAAAAAGAGCCAAAAACTATTCTTACCTATGAAAAGTCATTCCAAGTTTCCTTGTCTCAATCGTACGAGGCAGTGTGTAACTGTATGCAGCATAGTGACCCGGTGTTCCAATTTAACTGGTGATCAGGTTAACTGGCGATAGTTTCCGTCTCCAGATGTTTCGTCCGCAGATTCGTCACGATCAGACCTGGATTTACGTGAAATAAAGATACCAGATAAAGAAGACCTCGCCGAAAAACGTCGGCATCACTGCTTAATAAAGTCTATATCCATGTAAATATCATCTACAGACAGTAAAAAGAAACGTGTGGGCCGAAATAAAAAACACGTATTTTTCAAGTAGGTGAGAGGATTCGAAACCACGTAATCCAGCGATAAAATTACGAGACCACCGTTTTACTCATTGTGCTACTGATCAGCGCGACAAACATTCCGCTTCATCCATATAGATCACTGCCATCCTGTCAGGTGTTTAACACCTGGTGATTGTTCAGGAATCATGCCCATGTCAACTGGGGATAATCACAATTTAACACAGGCTTCCTGGTTAAGAACGAGTCAGAAAACTATTTATTGTCTCACTAAGAAAACCCACAACATAGAAGCACGTCCACTGCTGTGTTGTGTGTTAGTTTGTGTGTTCAGTGGAACAGATCCAGAGCAGAACTTCGAGCTGAACTCGGGTTTGTTCTCAGAAACACTCAGACCCTCAGCAGCCTCCCATCAGAACAACATGCAGCAGCACATCAGCTTTATTTGCTAAAATACATCGGAAAAAATGAGACCACGTTGTTTAAACTAGTCACTCAGAAAACAATAAAAACTCGTTCAGTCATCCACATCCTAACCGTCATTTCAGAGCTCGTTAACCGCTGACAATATTTATTTATTTTTTTAAAGGAAGGGATCCGACCTGGTCAAAACAAACAATATATTTGTGTGATTTGTGTCTTCCCAAACACCCTGGCTGGTTTAGAAATGGCAGAAGATACTTTTAAAGATGTCACAGAGGAAGACTAGAGTGAATTGTGGTGTTTGACAGGATTTGATTTAATGACATGTTCCTAATCCACCTTAGAGTACATGTAGGCTAAATATACAAATATGGCAGCACAGTATCTTCAGAGTCCAACAGGATTGAGGGTGATTAGGCTGTTGCATCTGGGAATAATAGTGTTTGGTTCCACTAAAAGCCACAAACTTAGCCGTTAGTGGATGTGACTTCAGTTCTATGCATACTGATCCTCCATCAGTCCACTGTCCATGCACTGTGCTCCATTCATAACTATTTGTTGCCACCTAGTGGCTGTTTATCATCAACTACAAGTAGACTGTTCTGCTATGGACTATACGTTTTACCCATGTTTTCTGGTTTATATAAAATATAATCAGCATGTCAGGATGCACCAGCTTAAGGTGGAGATTAATCATCATTTTGTTTTGTTGTTTTGTTGACGTTATTTAATGTTATAATTCTGATAACTAGAGGTAGCATTGTGCTTCATCTTAGTTCATTTGTTTGATTAATAAACACATTTAAATGATATTAACTGCTAAAAGCCATCACCTGTCAGAGTTTTTTTTTGTCATAAGAGGGCTCTGTAATTGGCATATTATCCGTGAACTGTGGTTATTGTACAGTAGAATGGGCAGCTAGTCATAGATACATGATATTATATCAACTATACACTGTGAGCTTTTTACTGTCAATGCATAAATATGGACAACAGGAGGGAAATCTAAACTCATAACATATTTATGATGCAACAACTGCAGCTGTGAACAAGAATTATATACTTTCACAGTTTCATCTTTGCTCTACGCCCAAACAAAACACAGCTGAGGATGTTGTAAAGACTCACCTTAAAGACTTGTTATTTCATGTGATTTTTGTGTACAGCTGTGAAAAAAGCAAGGCTTGCTAATGAGTCTTTTAAGATGATTATGCTTTCACACTCACTGAACTTTGTAAGTGTTTTCAACAAAACGCTTTTAATGGCCTCTTAAGAGCAACCATGTTATATTCAAGGAGTTTTTCTGTGATTGGAAGGACAAGACAAAAACTGCTCTGAAAGCATAAAATGGACTTCCTGCTTTGTGGATAAATGGAATTTAAAGCTGATGGTTCTGCTGTTTTACTCTTTTCCTGTTTTAATCAACATTTATGCTGCTACCTGCCTGACAAGTCAACCTCTGGTATAATAGTCCAAGTGATATCTGAAAATGATGTTCACATTTTCATAAAAGCATGGAAGTTGGTACATTTCTACAATTTGGGGCCTTGAATATTTTCAGAAATTGAGCAAAATTGTCTTGTGGCGGCTGCACCATATCTCCTGAACAAAACATTTTAACACAGAAAATGTGATGTCTGCCAATATACCCATATTTTTCAAGTAAATCTTTGTGTTCGTCACAGAAGGAGCAAGTTTCAAAACTCTAGAATAGATGATACTATGAAGTCTAGCCTAGATTCTTACAATGTCTTAAAATTTACCTCTAACTATTCACCTGAACAGTTTATGATGTTGTGTATGGTATCATTGTAATGACCTGACCATTAAAACACTGGATTAGTCATCACTTTATCATGGTTGGTTGAGGATATATGATCATTTTGATGCATGCCAAAAGGCAAAATGGTATTTTTGCAATGTCTCCATGTTGGGAAATGTGTTTGACTCTAGACTGCAAAGGTGTACCAAGTTCTATTAGAAAAAGCAAACATATCACCTCGAGTTTGGCACAAGTCGACCGGAAATTATGGTAGTGGTCTAACTTTGAACAAACAGTCACAAATGACTCAACAAAAAAGAAAGAAAGAAAGAAAGAATCAGAAATTTTATTTGAGCTCATGGAGCAAAGATTTGGACACTTTTGGTCCCACAGCCCAGGGTCCACGTAGACAATGGTGCGATGGATGAAGTGGAAATAAAAATGGCTGAATGGCCTGATATTTGCTACAGCTGCTCATAGTTGCACAATCATTCACACAGTCATAGCGGAAAGCAGTAATTACTCTTATGAGACAGAAAGATAAGTTCAGCTCAGTACAGGATTTAAAGGTCGAGTCTGCGATTCTTTCAAGGATGAAGTAAGTGGTCACTGTGCGAAGTTTCTAAATCTAATTTGCATATGAAGACATTTCCTCGGAGCAAAGTTTGTGGGGACACTACCAAAAGGTTGACCACATCTATTTACCAAAGACGTTAAATTTTTGCAAGAGAAAAGAAATTTGAATATATTTGGATATCTTGCATGAGCCCGATTTAAGTCCGGTTCATGCTTTCTGTATCCACATGGCGCATGGGGTGACATAATGTAAATTTTGTCATTCCCTCAAGACTGCCAGAATTCCTCTGCAAACCTCCAAAATTTGGGACTGTGCTGGATGCTCATAAGAACCGTTAAGAGGCGAGACTGTGCAAAGAGATTCTCCATCATCCACATCTTCATAATGTAATATTAGAGGCCTTATAACTGAAATAGCTGCTGCAGAATTTTGGAGCCCAAACACAATGTAAAGTCCTAAGTTCTCCAGATGTCCTGTGCTATGTCCACCCACTGTGCTCGCTACACCTCAGGAATAATCACATTGACACAGTGCTACAGTCCAGTTTGGAATCAGCTGCTATATCCAGTAAAAAGTGCAAAGGCACACCTTTTCAGTGACATAGAGTTCAATATAGGGTTCAATGTGACTGTCTGCATAGCTATCTGACTTGTATCTATTGTATTATGAATAGAACTGCATGAAAGTCTGGTGTTCGTTCTCAAAGTCAAAATCTGTCACGCAAAACCCTGAATTGGCCTTACAAAACTTTGGCTGTGCATTAACATTGGATTTTTTTCCCACACCCCACACACAGAACAGATTATTAGAATGGAATCGCTGACTCTACCTTTAAAGATTGCTTGAACAATTCTTGCTTGTTCCCTACAAAACATAGATTTTTCATCGCAACGAAAATAAATTAAACATGAGTACAACCAGTAAGGCATCAGGCAGATGCAGAATAAATATCGGATGTGTACACTTAATCAATGGCATATCAAGGCTAGTTTATCTCAGAGGTAGAAAATGTCCATGATAAGACGACAACTGAAGTTGTTCCGTACATTTTAAGCTAGTGTAGATAAACCATGAAAAGGAATGTGTCATCCTTTATACCAAGTAGTTTTCCTCTTCTCAGTTTAAATGGTTCCGCACAACATAACAGGTGGAAATGTCGGCGAAAACTGCCTAAATTGATCAGCATTCTTATAATATACTTGCATAAACATGTTTACACAACTCAGATAAGCACTTGCTATTAAGGCAATAACTTTGATGGACTGCAATACAGAAGAACAGTACTGGATGTGGATGGTAAGACTGGGTTACAGACATCATCAGAACCAGCCCGGATCACAGTAGAGGCTTTGCAAATGTGTGTGATCTGCAGCTCGGGGGGTCACCACAGTGTCGGGAAATCTATGTGGGTGAAGCCGGGGTCCTTTCTCACCTCCCAGTATGTGCTGTTGTTCACCCAGGTGTCGTCCTTGGACTTTCTGCGGAGACAAAAAAAAGCCAGACAGTATGAGAGACAAGCTCCATATAACACTGCAAAGAGCTCAGACACTTTCCCATATGTGACTTTCAGGGTGACAGACAGATGAGCCTCGACAGTCAGGCTACCTGAAGAATTTGGGTTGATGTGTTACGCTGTTCTCCTCCAGGACTCTCCGTCTGTCTCTCTGCAGCTGTTCAATCCTCTGTTTCTGCTCCTCTGCAGCCTCCATGTTTCCCTCCTCCAGCAACCTGACACATTCATTATGCAAACATGATAAAACATTCATCTTCTATATTCAAATCCAATCTTCACCCCTGGTTTTAGGTTTTGAGTCATCAATGTGAGAGTAACAGAGCTGCGGAGAAATCGGAAAAGGCGTAACTCTTGAGATGAAAGGCTTGAAGTGGTGTCCTTTTTTACTTTGATGGCGAAGTGGCGACGCTTCCTTCTTTCAGTGGCGCCTCAGGGCAGCAGCGTTTAGTTTACAGACTTTCAGATCTTAAAAATTTGAGCTAAACATAGCTTGATGAATCTGAAAGCGTGTGAACTTGCCTGCTATTCTTATCACGAATATTGATGCGCCTATTTTGGTGCTATTGTGATCACAATGCAGTGTGCATTTTTCAAACAGCATGTCAAGATAAAATCGCTGAGATCCATCATGTCAGATTATAAAAGGTGCGTTGCTCAGATACTCCCTGGCAGTGAGCTGGTTTTATATCAGACGTTTTTTGACAATTTTTTGCTTTATCCAACCTTTTGCCCCTACTTCATAACTGTGTTTCTGATTTACATTTGGGAAAATAGGACAACAACCAGAGTCTTTAAGCTCCCACTTCTGGCATTGATTAAACTCCTAAAACTCATTTCCTTTCATTTCATGAAAATTAATGCTTTTACCATTAAATTTACCCTTTATGCTTTAAAATAGCTTGTAGCTTTACACCTCCTTTAATATGCATGGATCTAATATCCCTACCTCTTTCTCATTCACTTGCCCCCAGAGTTTCACATTTATCTCACATTTAGTGCAATTAAAACAGCCTTTAATGATCAGATTAATCAGATTTACCATTAATGAATGTAATGCAGATGTTGACTAACAGTTGCTGAGGTTTCGGTTTGTTGCTTCTGGCTGTTTTGTAGGAGTCTTTCCTCCGAGTTTATTAAACAGCTGCAACATCAGACAACAGCAGGATCCATATGAGCATCTCCAAAGAGAGAAAGTTTCATGCGTTGATGCACATGGAACAACAGCAGTAACTTCATTAATCACTGACATGGAGACACGATCGATCAGGATCTAACAGCAGGTCACACAGTCATAGTTTATTAGCTGCAGGTAAATCATTACTTACATAGCAGCCATTCTTATGCTGAGTCCTGAGCGCCATTACAGCTATTGGGATATTTTTATTTTACCGCTGGTAATGTAGTAGTTAGATTATCATCACACAAGGACAGAATTTTCAGCATTTCGGAAATCATAAATCAACCAGATTATTAGCTGATGGGTGAAAATGTTGGATTTATTGGGATTTTCTGTGACAATTTTTAAGGTCCTCACCTTTGAGATGACAAATGCTGTCAATTGATGATATATGTTTAAAACTGAACTGAATAGAATTTAATTGAACAGTTATTTGAACAGTTGACAGATGAACTTCCTGTTAGTTTTGATTAAGTCTTCTGTTATTAGCGCATCCATATGTATTATACATCTCTTACATGTATGACACATATAATAGCATTGCTCTCTTTCTCACTGCTGTGGGTTTGTCTGAATGAAGAAATAAAGTGACCTTTGTCTGAGTGATAAAATGCCATCACTTTGACAGCAATGTTATGTGTCCCACGCCTGAAAAGGGCTTAAAATTTCTCTACACTACACTATAGCAAGTTGTAATATTGGATTTAGGCAAATTTGTTCAAACCGGAGACAAACACTGAACAAAAAAAGATTTAAAAAGCTCCACACAGCAAGTTAACAGGATTGGTTCGTCAGATTTGTTGCATATGAAACCCCAAAAATCTGAACTTGTGTTTGTGGGACTGTTATTAATATAGCAGGTTCAAGGTTGACTGTTTATGAACGATAAAAACATGATATGGACATGTTAACAAAACAAAAAAACAACTAAATTTTCATTGGCGAGTGCCTTTTAGTGCATGTAAATACACGAACAGGTTTTAATTTTCCTCTTACCTTTGGTCCACTCGTAGTCGGGTATCCGTTGGTGGCAGCAGCAGTTTAAGGGAAGGTTCCAACTCATTCAGCTCAATTGCAAACTTTGTAAAACCATAGTACTGCTCATGGTCCACTGGCATTGCATCTACATTGAACACAAACAACGTCAGTTGCAGCAGACACGAAAACACACATTATAGAGGCACTTTTTGTGTAGAAGACGCTTATCATACTTGCTCTCCAGATGCATTTAGCTGAAGGCGGGTCTCCACAGAAAACTGCTTCGTGCCACTTTCCGAAGAGCTTGTGGACGACCTTTCCTTTATTATCTGTGATCGCTCCCTCTATCTCATTCACACTTGAGTTCCAGTATTTGGCCTGCGAGAAAACAAGAGCAGTATGGAATAGCAGGTGAGTATGCAGAGATCATGATGATGCCCTTTTGCCGTCAGCAGATGTTGCTGTTGCGTCAACAATCCTGATCCCCGGTGTGTAATGAGAGTGGAGGAGAGTGGAGCTCTGACATGTCTCCATGTGCTATCCTGCACAGCGTCAGGTGGTCTTTCAAGTGGCTCAAATTAAAGCAATTAACCTTCTCCTCTCAGCAACAGCCTCCATATATCAGACGCTGAAAACATGCAGGGGTTCTTGCGGGCATGCAGGTGAAGAGCAGCCTCTGTGCAGGAGCGGCAGGCACTAATGAAGGGAAAACAGCATTTACTGTGATAAACCCCAATGCAGGGTCACAGAGAAATATCTACTGAGACAAACATACAGTGGAACAGAGGATATATTTCAATTTTATCATATACGCATCACTATATTTTACAGTTTTGGATCATTTTGACTTTAGGTGATGGTGAATTCAACATCGCGAAAGCTGAAGAAATCATAGTTTGTTTCAGAAATTCTACATTTTGTGAGCCAGTAGAGTTTTCTTCAGCGCGAATCTGCTCTCTGCTTCGACTATTTGTGTTACGGATTACTTTGAGTATGTGAAAAATGTAAGACGCTGACTGAAAATGCATTACAGATTCATCTGGTGTTGTGAAAAATAAAGCAACAGTCAAAAGTCAAATCCTCTGCAGAACTACAAATCAATTCAAAGCATGTAGAATGTAAAAGATGCAGCTGTACTTTGAACTGCCTTTATGTTTTAACCCCCTAAGTAGTTTCTTTTTTTGCTCCGATACCATGTTTACTCACTGTGGGCACAATTTTCACTACAATATAAAGTACTGCACCTGTGTGGAAACTGTACAATCATGGCTAGAAGGAGAGAGAACTCAAAAATGTCTTTTGTGTAGAAAAAAAAAGTTATTATGAGTAACACAATGACCTACAATAAATCTTCAGTAAAGAAAAAACTAAATGTAATTTCTTTGATTATTTATTTTGCCCCAAAAAATGGAATCAATATCCACAGGTGTTGTGACTACTGGGAAAAAATATGACTTTACACACTATAGATATTTCACTACATATATTTTTATTCGTTGCCTTGTTTTTTCCTATTTTTCTATCTGCTCTCAGTAAGCACAGTCTGTCCCTGAATTTCTGTTGGTTGATGCTGAGTCAGACATGACCTATCAATTGTGCTGAGGAGCACGGATTTTTTTAGTTTTTTTTTTTTACAGAATCTGATGCAGTTTGTTTTAGCTGTTTTTCAAAATGCCACACACAGAATAAGGGGATCGATGATTGATGATGTATCCTGATTTTAAGCTTAGACTTGGTTAACATTACAGACAGAACTGCACACCACTCACAATAAATTCAAGGACCACCTGAAAGTAAAAAATCTGCTGATTCTTTCTGTTTTAACAGCTCGTGGCTCTGATAAACTGTGCAGATTGATGAATTTATTGAAATATAGTGAGCCTCTACTTGGGGGCTCAGATGATTAAAGGTTATGTATAAATGAAGTTGCAGGGTAAGTTTCTATATTGTATATCATTTTCCAGTAAGCCTTGGAAAACACCTAATCATTGTTACTCTATTGAATGTGCTATTTGCTGTTTAAGTGTATCATGGGTTTTCTTCATTTTAGTTGGGGTGGAAAATTTCCATAGTGAATTGTGCACCTAAATATACCTAATAAATTAAAAATACAATTATATATTTAAATATTACTAAAATGTTACAATGCCTTACAGTTTATCATCATATTTTCGTGCAGCTATAAGACTGAATTCTATGTTGCACTAAATTGATCTTTGAAAGTCTTAAATTTAACTCTATGATGGTTTTTAAATCATTTTTTAACTCTGTTTGAAGAGCAAAGTCCCATTAAGAAGTAGAAAAACGTGCATAGAAGAGTCCTAAAGAACTATATGTCCCAAGTTCATGGATGGAAAAATACAGATGGGTGACATAAAAAAAGGAAAAGCCTCCCCTGTGAGGGTATCTGGTGGCTCTGTTCTGCTGTGAGGGTGTTTTGATGGCATGGTTTGGGAACACTTGTCCCTTTAGGGAACGTAAAGTCACTGATGGGTTTGATAAGTATGAAAATGATGTGAATCATATGTTATGGCCTTCACACTCAGCACATCTCAAACCATTTTAACACCTATAGAAGATCTGGACTGACGTGTGAAACAGCCACCACAATCATCACCAACACACCAAATGAGGGGATGTCTTTTAGAAAATTGGTGTTCAGTCCATCCAGTAGAGTTCCAGAGTCAATGCAAAGGTCACATTGAAGCTGTTCATGTTGGATTTTAGGATAGAGTAGAGTAGAACAGAATCAGATAGAATAGAATAGAATAGAATAGATACTGCTAAACTGCCTTTCATTGCTGTTTAACAATCTCAATAAAGATCTTTTCTATTCTATTCTAGCTTTAATTTACCAAATGTCTGTAAGTATTTCTCATTCTGATTCATGTTTTATGTCAACAGTCACGGCTCATTGCCATAATTGCTCATGTTTATAATGTTTTCCATTTTTGTGAATGAGTGCAACAGACTGTGAAAGCACAATAGCTGCTGGTACAAAAAAAAATGTGATCAAGACTTTACTCACTGCCGAAAACACCTTTTGTAAATCCAGGAAAAATGAAGATTTTTAAGGATAAGGATAAACTTTAAAAACTTTAAAAAATCTCAGCAGAAATTGTCACAGGTTCCATAGGTTACCCCAAAAAACATGTTCTACCACATAAAATTCAGCCTTTCAAGTCAAATTTACACTAAAAAAATGAATTCATTTGTTGTACTTGGAAATTTGTGTAGCTTCAGCATATATTGGCATTTTGATTATTGTGTATATGGGTCCACTTCTCAAAGAAATCTCTGTTTGTCAAATAAAGAGTGAATTTTGCATTACAACACATTGTTTGTGGTGGTACTGAAGGTTGGGTGGATGGTTCAATCCCTGCATACAGATGTAGCGTTTCCATTTGTTGCTTTCTCGTCTCACCTTAACAAAAGTGATCTTGCACTGACAAACATCACTGTTGGAGTTTCTGATGGAGATTTCCCCATAGTGCTCGATCCAGCGCTGCCCGCTGAGGATGTTGTGGATGCAGGACGTCACCTTGTTCCACTCGTAGTGATCTCCACATCTGGGGTGAGGAATCGGAACAATAACAAAGATTTTATCTGTAACTGTATGTGTTTCTGTCCCAAGGATAACTGTAATTAACTCCACACACTCAATTGTTGTCTACAACCAGTTACACTACAGGCCAAACATTTGGAAGCAAGATCAAATATGTACAAAAAAAAAGGATCATAGTTTTATTGGTGTACTTTGCAGCAAAATAAACATGATTATTATACTCATCATGATTATTATATTACTCATCAGGATACAGTTTTACTATAATTATCAGGTATTTGTATCTTTGTGGTAGCTATAGAGATATGAACACAGTTAAGATTTATTCGGATTTCTGTATGCAAACTCTCAAAAGCCAAAGAGCTAAAATGAATAATGCAAACTGCGATTTGTTTTTTTTTTTACTTTTGCAATGAAGTTGTGATTCTCAAAAATCTGCTCAACTCTAACACTAAACCCTTCTTTTTTTTGTAAATATTTATTCACCAATTGCCGAGAATATCCATGTATACTTAAAGGTAAATTGAGGAAAATGGTACAAATCAATGAAAGCAAAGTCTGATCATGCAGTAAATACATTCCAAAATCCACAGAATTCATATTGGTGTTTAAAAAGACATTGTGAACAGAAACTTGAAGTTGCTTCCAAATGTTTGGCCTGTAGTGTATATCTGTTGTAGTTTGGCTGCCAACAATCTTGTGATTTTTTTAACCTCGTTCTTAAATAAATAAAATAATAAAATACAATTTGTATTTTAAAAAAAGAAAAATGGTCTAAACCAACGTCAGCTTTGCATAGAGGAGGTTGTGTAATGCTGAGGAGGCCGGCCGGCCGTCTGTCCAGCGCTGGTGTAAATGAGACTCACCCTGGCAGAGTTACGTGAGTGGTACCCACAGGAACGATCTCCATGGACTTTCCCCAGAACTTGTTCTTACACCTCACGTCTGCAGAATTAGTCAGAGAAAAGCAACAGTACAAATTAGCATTTATACTGCTCAACCAGCTGCTATTGTGATATTTGCAGACTTTGACAATAGATTTACAAATGCATTTATATTCCAGTACCTTGCCAGAAGACAAAGTTTTTGGACTCTGCATGGCAAGCTGAGATTGGTGGGTGATGGCTGACCTAATGTTGTAAAGGAGAACAAACATATTGGTTCATACATATTTTATTAGCCCTTTTCAGACATGGTTACATGTAAAATTGCCACTTTAATCTCCTTAATATTTTTCACTACTTCATTCAGACCAACCCACCACACTGTTTTTATTTCTAAATACTGAAAATTCTGTCCACGTGTGATTATAATCTAACTACTACTTAACCAACAGTAAAATCAAACATATCCTGACAGCTGTGCAAATCATTTAACTGCAGCTGATAAACTGTCACTGTGACCTGCTGTTAGATCCTAATCAATCCTGTCTCCATGTCCAGGATGATATATATTTATAGGTAATTAATGAAGTAACTGCAGTTGTTGCTCATGTGTAAACATGCACAACTCTCCTATATAGAACCTGATGCTGTCTGATGATGTATATATTTAATAAACTCAGAGGAAAGACTCTGAAACGGTTGGAAGCAACAAACTAAACTTCAACTCCTGCCAATGTTTTGTTTTGAGAATCATTAATCTGACTGCTACAGACTCTGTCCTCATCGCAGTAAAGTTTCATTTGTATGGTCATTTCAGTTTGTAACAGATGTGAAATTGTAGGCTGAAGTGAATAAGACTTTAGCAGAACACTGTGTCAATGGTGCAGTGTTTTTGGTGCATATCAGTGCTGAAAAGTGAAAAAAAAAAAACTCAAACCGCCGTAAATAATTGAAATTATTTGCTTGTGTTTGCCTATAAGACATGTGCTGACTTAACTTGACTATTCATTAATGCAGTCAGCCTTTGTTTTGTGTTAAAAATTATACAGAAATGTTACAAGATCTGACAAAGTGCTCAATCAGACAGACAAAAAAGCGCACATCTGAAAGGGGTTATATAGTACTTTATATTGCCTTGCTTTGGAAAGGTGTCATACAAAGAAACCTGCCTCACCTTAAGCTGACTCAGTGAATAAATTCAGTGCAATCAATCATCTAAATTAGACAAAACACTGTGATTGCTGCACTGTTGATCAACCACAATTCCTGCATACCTGCTCTGCAACAAATCGAAAGCCTTTATCTGGCCGGTCACATTCGTACGTCTCTCCTAGGACGGGATTAAAAGGCTTTCCTCCGGTTCTGTAGTAGCTGGACGCGTAGCCGGATACAACAAACGTAGCCATATAAATCTAGAAAAACAGAAAAAATGGAAACAAGTACAGCAAATAGCTCATTGTTTTTACAGAACAATGACTTATATGGGCAAATATCCATGTTAGTGCCTTCGCATTAATGCTTCATAATGAATGCCAGATCCCATTTTGATTCTCCTCAGTTCAAATTTCTTATCCTGTTTACTGTAATGAACAGAGAAACTGTCTGTCTGAATCCTCCTCCAACATCGAGCCAAGAGAGCGCTGGTAATTACTCCACCTCATTATGAGAGGCCACAGACTGGAGCTTTCACTGCCCCTGCAGTGGTAGCTGGATGTCTGATCTGATCTTTTTTTATTGGTATTTATTGAGTTTATTTATGGATTTTTTTTTATTTTTTTTTTTACGGAGGTTTCAGTTTTATCCCCCACACGACTCCCTTTGTATCACTTATTTGTCTGCTTGTGTTGTTTTACAGTGAGCAGCTACTGACAAATTGCCCCTTGTGGGACTAATAAAGTTGCTTCTGTTTGTACCGCATTGACATCAACTGCTTTTCATTTCACTTTTTCTCATTCATGTTCCCGTTTCCTGTGTGACTCCTCGGGCTGCATCTCGACACCTCCCACACAAAATGAGCAAATTTTAACCAAGGAAATGACTTGAAGGTTGGGCAACGCAAACGTCAAAGCTGAAAGAAGGGAAAACCGTCTGAATCATGCCTTCTTCCTGCTGAAAATCTCAAAGGTGGATCAGAATTTCTTCCGCATAAAGCCTAATGAGCAGGGCTGCTACAAGCTCTAGCACCAGATAAACCCTCTGACAGGAGACTGCCTGACTCCTTGGTGTAGAGGAAGGCAACAACTCCGTTTGACAGTCATTTAAATCAGTCTCACCTTGCTGTAATTGCCAAGTTTATGCTTGAAATACCCGCTTTATTCTCTTTTGTACTGGTGACCTTTTGCTTTGACACTGCATGGTTTTGGGAAAGTACACTTACACCTACACTTTCTAGCTGGGAGTTAAACAAGATGCAGTAAATACAAAGCAGGAAACGACACACAGTTAAGCCCTTTTCAGACATGGGATATATAACATTTCTGCTTCATTATTCAGACATAGGTCGCTTTTATAATTAATGTTCCACATGGCTGCATTCAAACAGAGCCACCACAGTGACGGAAAGAGACACAACACATGCATTTGTTGTGCATTCAACATTGGAGGGTACATCATGTGATGCATAATGAACAGCCTAGTTTATTTATGATTTCTAAACACTAACAATTCTGTCCATGCATGAATAAAAATATCCCGACAGATGTGATGATGTAGCAAATGATTAAACTGCAGCGGCTCAACTGTGACCCTATGTGTGACGCTGTGACCTGCTCTTAGATCCTGATCGATCCTATATCCGTGTTGGGGATTATTTATAATTCTGAGAAATTAACGAATTAACTGCTGTTGTTTCACATGTGTAAATGTGCATAATTCAGTTGGTTTGGAGGCGCTCATCTGGATCCTGCTGCTGTCAGATGCTGTAGATATTTAATAAACTCAGAGGAAAGACTACTACAAACATCTGGAGGAAATTAACTAAACCTAATCTCCTGTTAATGTTTTCACATAAACATTACATTTATTGTGGCGCATCTTGTTATTATGGATGCTTAATGCTATCTTTATCGCAGTAAAGCCGCAGTCTTTGCAGTGAAATGTGTTTTTGCTTTCCGTGATGTTTTCGGACAAATATTAGGGCTGAAATGTGGGAAAAGCTTCCTCAAATTGCTTCATACAACTCAAAGTAGTTGCTTGTGTTTGGCTATTGGAAAGCAGCTTGGGTCAACATCTGTTGTTGTTAACGTGATGACATACTGTCTCGCTTACATAAATGCTCATGTTCCACATGGCTGCATTCAGACTGAATCACCATAGAGACAGAGAGAACCACAGTACATGCTGTACTACACATTGGACTGCACAGCACATCAAATAATGCATAATACATACAAATGCAATACTAAACAAAAGAGTAATAATTCAGCTTTCTCACTTTGGAGACACTCTTGGACTGTGCTGCTGTCTGATGCTGCAGGTATTTAATAAACTCAGAGAAAAGACTCCTAAAAACAGCTCGAGGCAACAAACTAGACTTCAGCTCTTGTTAAAGTTGTAGTTTATATTCATTATTCGTGAGTCTGAGCGGTTAGTCTCTGTTTTCATTGAAGTGAAGTTTCATTTTTATGGACATTTCAGTTTGTAATGAATAGTTTTGAAATTGTAGAGCAAAATAATGAGAAATATTTCTCATGAATTTGGCAGCTAATATGCACTTTGCTTTTTGTGATGCTTTTAGATCAACATTGTTTCTGGAAAAAAAAGTGTATCGCTTGTGCATGCCTTTCTGCTCATGTGACTGCATACAGTTTGGACTTGTGCTGTGTTAAAAGTGATACAGAAATGTCACTAGATCCGATCTAGCAAGGCTGCTGTTGCGACTTTTTCGGAAAAGTGAGCAGGATGCTTATTCAGACATTGAGCTGATATATTGGGATATTGTCAAATAGATGTAAAAGAGTCAGATTCTGAAAAGGACTTTAGTTTAAGTCAGCATAAAAACTGTGAAGCGAAAAGTGCTACTCTGGCTGTCCAAAGTTTATAGAAAGTGTTTATATAGGGATTAAACAAACAGTATACTATGTCAGTTAACGAACTTTAAACTTGTTGGCAGACTTTCTGATAAAATTGGCCAAAGCTGAATTAGCTTTTTCCCCTGTATGCAGTGTTTATGGTCAGCTAAGCTTACCGTCACCTGGCTATAGTGTCACATTTAGTGAATAATTGCAATATTAGGTGAATAATTTTCACATCTAACTGCAACAACAAGCATTCAGAATTATCCCTTTAACACTGTAAAGATGCCAAGTTTCTTTTTGCTTATATTGTGTTTCATTTAAACTCAACATATCACACAGACTGACAGTATGAACTCCTGGGCTGGGATGTGACGAATGGTTTGCACTCACTGCTACCTACAAAAAAAATCCCCTCACATCTACGTCTCTTTCTTAAAACTCCTGCCAAGGCTGTCACACTAGTTCCAACAAGAGCAACTGCTTTTCTCAGAAGAGACCCACTGAGTCCTGAAAGCAAACAGGCGATGTGAACAATGAAAAATTGCCCACACACTCAGAAAGAAAACAGAATCTGCCATCTCACCATGCGTTCAAAGGGGTCCTGTGTGTTGGCAGCTCTGTCTAGCAGCTCGCTGTACTCCAGCTCCTCACACAGTCTCTGCAGGGTGTTGAGTGGCTCATTAAGCTGCACCGGCATCGCCACCTTTGACAGGTCTTTGCCGATGTTGTTCCTGAGGATGTTCCACAGGCTGATGGTGCTGTTGTTGGGGCTGGGCGTGGGCAGGCAGGACCTCCGCTGACAAATCACAGTGCCTTCTTCCACCGAGCCTGAGAGGAAAACATACAAGGGACCAGGTAAGGTGCCATATGTGTGATAAAAGCCACTAGAAAGATGTTTTTATAGGGGTTGCTTGATGAGGCCACTGAAAGTCTTTAGGTGGCACAAAAACTAAAATCCATGACTCAGTTTTAGGAATTCTATCATGCTGTCGTAATATAGAGGCTTGTTGAAACCAAAGAGACTTAAGGAATCACAGGGTGTGCATTAATTTTTTCAATTAATGATAGAAACAATATCATATGCTTGAACTAATAGCAGTAAGTTCTGGTTATTAAAGTGACCACAATTCAAAATAACTCAAGAGAAAGGATGCTGCAGAGCATTTGAAGAGGAAAATTCATCTTCAGACAAGAATTTAAGAGTTTATTTATGATTCCAACACTGAAAATTCTGTCTATGTATGATGATAATTTCTCTAACTACACCAACATATGGTGCAATATAATGTGTTCTCATTGTTGCTATGCTGTTGTTGCCATGTTTTGATATTTACTGATTAGAGTTTGCTTTCTATAATGCATGAATCTGCACAATAATGTCACTGCAGCAAATATTCTTTTTTGAAACTGAAAAATCTCTTTAATCTAAAAAAAAAAAAAAAGACTCGAAATGACCACTAAAACAATTTCCAGCTGTCCTGGAGCACAGAACAACTGCAGTGATTAAACCGTGACTCTACTTTGTGACAGTTTTTCTGTCTGAGGTAAAGAAAAGTAAACAATATAGCTTGCAGTTTGATTTGGATCGATCCTGTCTCCATATCAGGGATAATTTATTATTATAAGTAATTTATAAGGTTACTGCTGTGTTGTGTTGTGTATAAATGTGTGCTATTTTCTCCCTTTAGAGATGCTTGTATAGATCTTTCTGCCGTTTGATGCTGCAGGTATTTAACCCTTAGATGCATAAGTGGGTCAAAAATGACCCGCTGAGGTCGTTTTCTTGCAATATCTTTGGTAATAAAAAGTTTTTATCCTTTTAAATTCCAGCTATTCCTGAAAAAACATGCTTTTGATATCATTCCATTTAAATTTTTAAGTTGCTTTTAATATTTTTAAAGAAATTGCAGTATTTGTATTACTACCCCAAGCTCTTTATCACTATAATATCATACAAGAGGTGATGAAGTACACATACTTGGAGGGACAGGGAGTAGCAACAGCTGGAGGGAAGGAGTGAAAAAATGTCTACAATATGGATGTTGACATTCTTCCGTTGCTGTTCTGTGTAATATCCCTCTTTTTCCACTATCAAAATGTTCAAAATCCGTAATAATGTGAAAAATAAACATATTTCAAACATGAAATCCCTCTTGTGTGGACCAAAATATAATACAAACAATAATACAAAATATTATTATTCACCAAAATGACAAAAGTGGCATAAAAACACATTGATTCTTATATGGGTCACTTTTGAACCACTTATGGACAAGTGTAGGGTCCAATCACTCGTGCATCTAAGGGTTAATAAACTTTGAGGAAATAGTCCTGAACAGCTGGAAGCAACAAACTAAACTTCGGCTCTTGTTAATATTTTGATGTCTGTGTGCATCTTCATCAATAAAATGTACTTGAACCGTGTCTTTTGTGTTCTCTGAGATGCCTGACTGGCTGCTGCCATACAACGCTGTCATCATTTGCACTCAGACATCGCAGTTGTATTCACTAAAACGCACATAATGGAGTTTGGTCTCTCGGGATCCATCAAACCACACTGAGGCCAGTGCCGTGTTTAGTTTACCTGAGTTTGGTCTTTCACTTTCGTTGCTGAAGTTGTCCATGGAGATGTTGTCACTAATGTCACTGATGTATGAGTCATCCTCCGACACCTAAAAAAAAAAGAACAAAAGGTACATTTCTAATACCACAGACAGTAAGGGGCTGGGCAGATCTCTTCCAACATCCTGTCACGTCAGCAGAAGATCTATTACGCTGGAGAAGAAGGCTCTCTGAGGACCTGGTGGCAGAGTTGTACCTCATCTTGCCGTATTTTTAGATTAAAGTAATTAACTTCCATTTTCATATTGCTTCCGCTCCAGCTGCTATCTCATCAAGTCTGCTGTATGCACACTGAAGGAAGAGGAGAATGAAGTAATAGAGGGAATATTTGTTGTTGCAACAGGGGCCATAAAAACATAGATTTAAGACTTTAAAATACCTGCTCTGATGATAAGTTAAACGCTTTTCTCTATAGTGTATTGTCACACAGTGCTTAAAAATTTAACACAATTTGAAGAGAAGGGCAGAGAATTGAGGAAACCTGTGTAGGCAATAAAGAAATTAAAAACCTCGGGCGCTGAATTAGACCCTGAATTAGTGTTTCTCTCAATTTCTCAAAGCTTTTCTTGTCAGACAATAGCTGGTGCAGAGCTGGCATTAAGGTTTCAGTAGTAAACAAGACAAATAACTCAGCAGTAATGATAATTCCATTACTTAGCTCCGAGCGTTGGGCACAAGAAGCATCTGATGGTAAAAGCTTTGCAATTACCTCATTTTCAGAGGAACTCGCCGACAGCAGAACTTCTTGTGCATCGAAGAACTCAGACAAAGACTCTGCGATTGAAGCTCTGCTCTCATTGGACACTTGGTGCACGAGAGGACGGGATTCGTCTACAGAGTCCTGTTTCTGTGAAAAACAACGTTCACAGCTATAATAAGAGCAAGAAAGGTCAACACCACCATAGCTTAACCCTAAACATTTTCTAACAACAGGCTTCAGTCCTGTCATATGTACAACCGCATATTGCTGCCACATTCGAAGAAGAAAAACAGATCAGTGTCCTGTTAAGAACACGAAAAGTGTATTTTTTATTAGAGATGAACGCACAAGATTACTACAGGTTATTCCAACTTATTAGAGTATGACATTAGAACAATAAACTGTATTTTTTATAATAATAAATGTATTAATTTGTGAAACATTTAAACTTGATAACTTATGTTGCGTGAAACTCATGTTTGAATCAGGAAACTGTTTGAAAATTAGATCAGTTGAGGAATTTGGCTCATATACATGATTTTATTCCATTTTACTTCATACTTGGTTGAGATATGTTAAGATTCTGCAGTTTTTGAGCACTGCGGATGATAGTGTGTGCAGTTTGATAATAGATTAAATGGTCTGAGCAATTTTTCACAGGGAAAAAAAAAGGTCAAAATTCTTTGATTCTAGCTTTTTACATGTGAATATTTCCTGGTTACTTTCTTACTAATTTACCTCCAATCTCAGATGAGCTGACCAAATCTTACAGACATAATTTCTCTCTGCTTTAATGTCAACAATAATACATAATACACATGCATGTATTGGATCTGCAACAGTTTATTGATTAGCTGTCAACTACTAAATGAATCACCAGTCATTCTGTTAATCAATTATTAGCTTTGAGTCATTTTCAAAGAAAATTCTCTGATTCTAGCTTCTGTATGAATATTTTCTGGATTCTTTCCTCCTCTATGACAGTCAACTGAATTTCTTCTGGTTGTGGACAAACAACACATTTGTCATCTCGGGCTGATGACACCAAACAGCATTTTCCACCGGTTTCTGACATTTCAGAGACAGAACTGTTCAATTAATTGAGGAAATAATCGCTAGTGGCAGCCCTTGTAAGTATGTGTACAAAAAGAAGAATTTTAAAAGTGGGAAAAAAGAGGAAAGAATGTGTGCAACCCTTTGGAGGCAGCATTTCTCTCATTGATCAGCTGGAGGGCTGCAGAAGATACATGACCTATCAGAGTAACAGCCAAACAAAGCTCAATAACAGCAGAATCTTGTCATGTTTATACCAAAGCATGAAACATAAATTGGTCATTTGTGCCTAAGAGCCAAGAAAGTGAATCAGTATCACACTATGATGCAATGTATATCAAGGATTTTCACGTTCTAACAGTTATTATGACTTGCTAACTTATTATGTGCTTTCCTGGTAAAATAATGTAGTATTTATCATCAAAACGCAGTAATTTATGTTGTTATAAGGTAAAACGTATGTTTGAACTGGGAGACAGTGTGCTGAGAATGGAAGAACACAAGATTATGGCTCATTTACACGATTTGTGCTTCATCCCTTGATTGAGACTCGGTGAGATTCTGCTGTTCTAAAACACAGTCGATAACAATGTGTGTGCAAATATGCATGCACATTGAAACATTTCAAAATACATGCGGCTGGAGGTAGTGTTATTTCTCACTGATCAGGTGGTGAGGCACAGAAGGCTCCATGGATACATAATTTATTCCAAAATCATGCTCATCGTGCTCAATAACAGGAAAATCTGGTAATGTGTCAAACCAAGCATGAAGCAGAACTTAATCAAATTGTGTAAATGAGCCATATTCCTTAAACGATTTGTTCTCCACTCTCAAACAAGCTTCAGGTTAACAGTACATTGTCAGAACAAGAAAGGTCTGTAATGTTGTAACGTGATAAGCTTGTATGTCATAATAAGGTGAAAGTATTTGGTTATAACAAAGATTTTCCTAATGCTGATCTGTTTTTCTTCTCTGGTGTGGCAGCTTCTGTACATAAACCATATTTCTTTACTGCATTATGAAACCCAGATCAATATTCATACACAACTGAGTTGAAACATTATGCAATAAAATGCAAATGTTTTGCATCTGCCAAACCCTCATCCGACAAGAGAATTTATTGTGCCAATCACGTGTATTTCTACAGACTGCGTTACAATACACTTAATCGTGCTTTATTTGATATATCTGTGATATCTGATGCAAATTTGAAGAACTTTACAATAAAATCTGCCTTCACAAAACTTTTACAGATTCAGTTTTTGCTGAGGTTGTCAAAAAAAGGGGATAATTTTGCTTTATGTTTAGCACTGACATCATAGTGGGTGGTGGAAATGTACTGCACTGCATTATATTTAAGTGTTTCAAGCTTTTAGCCTGCTGTACTGTGTGTTAATGGGGTGAACAAAATATCAGGAACACATTAAAAGTGATACAAAATCATCCCATTTTGGACAATATCAGAAAAAAATAATAATGCAAAAGTTCCTTAAATGCAGAATTTATGTCAGAGCACCTAATAAAGCGGCAGGTGAGTGTACTTTACCGTATCACTTAAAGTTAAATTAATTGGTTGCAATGAGTGTGCACTCGTGCTCTTTTGACGACAAAAAAAGATGCATACATCTTTGAAAACAAGCAAAAACGACATGCAACCAATTACAAAGACATAGAAGCGAGGACACCCATCTATCCATTGTTACTGCCGAAGCTGATTAATTAACCTGCAGATAATCTCAGAAGGGGCGGCTTAGCTTTGCACTGTGTGTTCAACAAATTTCCCAGAGACACGATTAAGTAAATCAGCTCACATTGTCCGGTCAGCAAATCTGATTAAACGAGCACAGAGCTTCTTGAGAAGACGATAATGTGGGGGAGAGTTCTTCCTCTGAGCCGTGTCAAAGCGAGACGTGCACAGTGACAAGATTCAGAGGAAGCACAGAAATACAATCTATGGCAGGGGACCCCCAGATTGTTGCAGAAAAGAAAATTATGGTCCCGTTTTTTTTTCTGTAACTTGTGAGTTGAGTGAGGGGGTGAGAGGATGGATGGGAGGTAAAGGACAGCTCATGCATTCTGTGGCAAATTCTAGACTAGGTGGGATGAAAATAAAGACAGAGATAATAATAATCATCACGGTGGTGGGGGAATTCATTCGAGCCACTGCATTCCTGCACCCACCTGCACAGGGGCAGTGAGATTTATTAGTGTGGGCTCTACGATGTGGGACTCGGCATGAATCTTGCACAGGCGCTCTCTCAGCTCAGAGTTCTGGGCTACAGCCTGGAAAAATAACCAATGTAAACATTTTTTATTGCACACAGTAAACCAGTAATACCTTGAATACTGAAAGCTGAAGAGAATTCCTTGTTCTAAAACGAAATGCTACACGGATCAGGCTGCGAATACGACATTCATCGACATTCATCTTCACACTGGAGATGTGTGTCATCACCTGTTAGCAGCTCTATGTGAAGCAGGAAGAAAAGCCGACACCCAGCAGGGCATTTAAAGTCAAAGAAATGCGTCGGCGTCGAGAACATACAACTTCTAAATGACTTCTTTTGCCACATTAGGACTTGCACGCTCTCTACGCCAACACTTTTCTTTGACAGAAAATAGAAAAAAGGCCTCCAGGTGTGAGGCAGCAACGGCAGGAAACATAACTGTTGAATGTTCAGGTGGGCAGACTAGTAATCCCTCTAAAGGGCTCGTCAATGTGTCACAGCAGACGAGTAGTGTGGGAGGACACGTCATCGGAGGAGAGCGTAAGAACTGAAGAGAAGGTGGTTTACCTACGGTAACCCAGTTCTGCTGTCTGAAAGCTTCCCTCTGACCTGTGTGTGTGCTGTTTCACGTACCGACGCCAGCGCATTCTTCAAACTGACGACTTGCGGCGAAGTCGGGGGACATGTTTCGTGATCCAGACACTGTTTTAATCTCTCCCTCTCAGATGTTAGCGAAGTCAGCGCTGACTTCATGATCGTGTGTACTGCAGAAACAGGAGAAAAAAGAGAAGAGCTTTAACTGAAATCTGGATTTATTTCAGGACTTTGTAGATGAGGTACACTACTTGTAACTGACGCGGTTCTTTGTTCAGTTCTCACTACGGCTGCACAGTATATTGTTTCAGCACTGACAGTATGATGTGTAGGAAATGAACTCAAACACAGCAACTTTTCTGTTGCTTGATGCACAAGAAAACTCTTTTAAAAACAGTTTTTCATGCCCAATGTACAACTCAAGTTTATCTGATGGAACCTAATTTCAGAATTAAGCCATTTTGGATTCACAGTTTTTATTTCTTTTTACTGTATTTAAAATACAAAGAGTTTGTCGACATGCAGGTTTGACATTCTCACAGCAAAATGAGTGAGCAACACAAGAGAAAAAGATGATTTGGTTGGAAAAAGAAATCATTTGTTAGGAAATATTTCTGCAACTGAAAGGACGGTGTTGACCAAAAACAGGTATTCTGCTGTATGATGTGTGTAAATGACATCCAAAGCAACAAAAAATATATATATATTTCAGAGGCTGTACTGCAAGAGCTATATTTGCATATATTGCAAAATATAAACTACATAGCTTTACACAATCATAGTGCAGCCCTAATTTCCATTATCAAAATAAATCAAGTTAAAAATGGATTTGGAGGTTTCCATTTTGTCTCCATTACTTCACAAATGGATGATTGTCTCAGTTTGTTTTTTAATTATTCACCTTTGTGCAGGTGCTTCAGAATTAGATATTTTGACACAAATAAATGATGACTTATTACCGTAAGTCTCCATTTCTGTGGCTTGCATTTGCAGTTGAATTGCATCAATATTGCTCAGGTGAATAAGGTAGATTTTATCAGCTACATTAGAGGTAAAAAGCGTATACTTAAAAGTCCTATATGGTGAAAATCTATTTTTTGTGGATGTTTTGTGGTTGTTATAAACTTGGAGGTGTAGAACAAAAGATATAAAGACATTTACTGCTGCCATTCCTCGTACAACTCCGCCTCACCAAGCGAGTAATAAGTCAACCTAGGTGCAGCAAACTAACCAGCTCAAAAGCAGAGAGAGTTTTCTTTCTGAAGGGTGCATGAACAGCAGAAGCTTGTTGGTTTTCAGAGCAAAACAGCCCATTTTGAACAGAGCTTAAACCCAGGATCATACAATCGTGCTAAACTGAACCATCTCTGCAGTATTTCAAGCTGAAAAACTCTGACACACTGTTAGATTTTGATTAATTTTCAGAGAAAGGGGCACAATAATGGACCTTTAAAGTTAATAGACATTGCTGTCCACTATTACTTGTTATGTGCATGACTGCTGCATTGCATTGTGGGAGTGTCCAGTGCTTGCATGCTGTGATATTCTCCTAGAAGCAGCATGCACTTTGCAAACTAATATTAACTTTGTGCACTATTATTAATGTGTGAAATTTCAGACAGTGTTTGAGCGATGTTTTATTTTTGTTCAAAAATCCAATTCTGAAACAACAAACCCAACATGACATGAAATGAAAGATGATTATTCATTTGTAAAGCTGCAAAAAAGGGGATGATTAGTTTTCAAACTCATTTTCCATTTGATTCAAGTTCTAACATGGCAAAAAATTACTTCTTTTGCCACCTTAGAAGTTGTGTATTCTCCGTAGACACAAGTTGATTCTTTGTGATGGTGCAAATTAAACCAAGAAACTGAAAGCGTTAGGTGGACCAGTACATCCATTGATAGTCTATCACACCATGTTTCCAAGAAAGTGTGACATTTTGATTAGTTTACAACACTCAACTTACTTATTACAACTTTCATTTTTACCACACACTTCATAATCGCTGCTTTGGAAGCTAAATTATTGAACAGCACTGGCATTATTAATGGATGAACGTATTAGATGAAGCCATCATACATTCTTAGCTTCAGGATTTTGACTCTGCATAAATTTGGCAATTCAAATGCCAACTATTCCCTGGAGTAAGTTTAAAATTGTAAACCAATTATGTAAAACACATATCATACCCATTAGTCCATGTCAAGCATCCGGTATCTGATTATAAATTCCAATGACAACTGACGAAACACTACATTTGACCTCTATGTGGCAATCTCCTGTTTACAGAATAGTGAGAATAGTTTAGAATATAAAACAGTTTACTCATTAAGTGCAATTGGAAGTGCTGTCTGGACACATAATGAATGTCCTAATGAAAGAATAATGAGGCAAACTGATTATTATTACCAGCTGCTTTTGTTGTATCATTGTCATGTCCATTTGTTCAAAACAACAACACCACACTAATCCTATCTTACATGCAAATAAGACTGGCAGACAGATTTACTGAAAGCGACCGAGGCATCTGACAAATGTGCACTTCCTTGCAAAATACCATCTTGAAAACCCTGCGAGCATCTGCCTCAGACTATTCAACAAACTGTCCACGCAGCTTTCACTCACAGTTGGCGGCGACGCGGCAGAAATCCTCCTGCAGCTTGGCCACATCGAAGGGGGAATCCAGGGATTCGGGGTCGACTTTGTCATTGCCGAGTGCAGCGGTGGAGAGGTTGGGGTTCGAGGCATGGAGGCGGATGGAGCCGGAGGAGATGCAGCTGGGTACCTATGCAAGAGGAACAGAAAGTGAAGAGACTCACAGCAAATAAAATACCAAGCATGATTTATTCATGTTGTCTACCTGCAAAGTTGTTTTGACATCTTTATTGTAGTTTTTCGAGCGCCATTTCCGCGGAAGTCTCTTTTCTTTTTTGGGGCTGTCAAATGTAGACGCCTAGTGAACATAAGAGACAATAGCGATGGTCATGACAGAGTTTTTTATTAGAAGAAAGGCTTTTTATAGCGAACCGGCAGCACAAGGCACAGGATGCAATATGGTCTATATTTAGTTGCAGATGAAGGCAGCAAAAATGATTGATGGAGAGAAGTGATTTAAAGACAAAACAAGCCTCTGCATAAAATTCTGGTACTCTGGATGGATGATTTACAGCGTCTAGTCCCCCTGACCTGCAGTGCCTGAATAGATGGAGCAGAATAGGTCCGGTGCAGGACTTCCATGCTCTGAAGCAGGTGGTTAAGCTCCAGCAGGTAGGCCTCACATACTGACAAATCTGCAGAGAGGAAGGAAGTGTGATAGTTAGAATAAATAGATAGATAGAAGAATAAACCTGGAAAAGGGGCATCGCACTGGTTTGACCAATAAATAATCCCTTTGTCCTCGGTTCAAATAGATTCTTTAGGTTTAATCTATGAGTGTTAAATGCGCACACAAAAAGATTCACATTATCTCATGGGGAAACAGATAAAAACAAAATGGAGACTGTGGTGCAACAACCTCCTGTAACAATAACCATACTCTGCAGTAGTAAAAAATACTAAAACAGATGACTAAAAGACTCTAGATGAGACACTATTTGGGAGATGCAATTATAACAGTTTGTCTATTCTTCAGTGAGAATTAAAGATGAGATTTTATTAATCAGTTTCAATATCTCAGACGCAAAGACTAGAATGTTTAGTGATGCTTGGCAATGGTGTCAGTAGTGTGACAAACATTCAGATTTCCATTAATAAATGTCAAATATGTTTCATATTATTGGGGCAGCCCCGATGAGTGATGAGAGAACAAATTGGGCGGTTTTAGCCTGGATCTGTAAATTCCCCACATCAACGAACAATCTGGGCCAGTTTAGACAAAGATCCCAGACCAGATTTCTCCTCTTATTGTCAGCAGGGGTGAAACGGGGGTAAATGAGACTGAATCTGGGGCAGTGTGAGCAGGGCTTTAAAGGTTTATTTGTCTTGCCTAGACATGGATCTCTGCTTCTGCATCCTTCTCGAGTTGCACCAGGCGGGCCAAGATATCTTACTCCCGTCTGAAAAGGCTTCTCACAATACCACAAACTAGACAACAACTTCTAACTCTGTCTGTCACAGAAAGAGGAGAAGCTGAGTGATTTACAAGAGAGTATCAGTTTGGAGTGATAAAGGCATTGGTGTTCGTAGCCTAGCTGCTTAGATGGACCAGCAGAACACTGACTAGCTTCAACTGGAGCAAAACCCAGCATACACCCAACAGCCACAGTTTTAAAACCACTTACAGGTAACAAGTGTATGATGATCTTGTTACAATGCAATCTTCTGCTGGCAAACCTTGGATCCTGACATTTAGGTGGATGATATGACATGCACCACCCATCTGAACATTGTTGTATACCGAGCACACCTTACCACGGCAACCAGCAAGACAATGCACCCAGCCACTGTACACAAACTGCTAAGGAATGACTCAAAGAACAAAAAAAAGACCTTAAGACATCCAAATTCCTCAGATCCCAAACTACCAGCAAGACAATGCACCCAGCCACTCCACAAAAACTATTCAAGAATGGCTCAAGGCACACAAACAAGATCTCAAGACATCCAAATTCCTTAGATCCCAATTTGATCTGGAATGAACCGGAACAAGCCTGACTCATGGGGACTTCATCTCATAACCCACAACACCTAAAGGATCCTATGCCAACATCCTGGTGCCAGAAACCACAAGGCACCCCTACATGTCTTATGTTCATACTTCAATGGATTAGAGCTATTTTGGGGGCACAAAAGGGGCCTACACAATATTGGGCATTTAGTTTTAATGTTCTGGAATAACACTAGCAAGGCCCACCTTGAACTGACACTGTTTCAGAGGAAAGATGATGAAACAATTGTTGTAAAAGTGAAGACATCGAAACTTCATTAGAAATGGCCACCAGCTAAATAAGAGGTAATTCTACTGTCACTATGTGGCAATAACTTTCTTATTAATGAATGACCATGGGTAATTTTTCCTGTATTTTTAGCGTTTAAAAATCTTAACCTTTCGTTCTACAGCAAAGTGTTGACAGCGCATCAACAGAATCCTAATGAATGGAAACTGAGACAAACAAGTGCCTCAGCAATCAATAGCTCCATTTCTGTATAAACGCCACCCTGCCGGTCTCATCTAACTTGCAAATAAAACAGCAGGCAGATACAGTTATTGGAACTAGCAGAACATAAAAAGTAGTGTGAATGAAAAGGCTTGACTCACTAAGGTTAGATCTCCTGCGTCTTACTGCTATTGGCAACTTTTCTGTAACTAGGATGTTCTGAATAGATCATTGACCTTCATGAAGATTTAGTTTTTCTTCGCTTGGAAGCTGCAGCATCTATATGGCTTTATCTGTGATTATTTTTCTCAGGTTGGTTTTCTAAGAAGATGGTAATCATAAACGGGGTGTAGCTTCCAACTTGAATATTATGAGATGTCTAATTTTTCCACCAGGACAACAGTGTGTCTTATAGTTTCAATAAAAGTGCAAATTACTGCAACCTGAATTTAAGAAATGTGTTTTGGAACCTCAAAATGTCAGCCAAATCAGTTAAGATTTGGTTATTTTATTAAGAAACAGACAGACAGGTACTTTAAAGTGTTGAGAAATTTCATGAATCACAAAACACAGCTCTACTCTCTCACCTTTGGAGCATTTGTCCATGTCGTCCGATGACTGCAGCCAGGCAGCGACCTTGGCCTGGCTGTTGGAGCTTAAAGGGAAGGCACCTGCAGAAGGCACCGTGGACTGCCTCCGTACAGGCATGCACTGCAGCAGCAAACAGACTCAAAGGTCAGTCCAATAACAATTTGCCTCCTTCATAACACTTGACAGCAGAGGGATTTTCCCTTCTGCAAATACTGTAGATGAACTAACGATGCTCGTTATGAAAAACACGGGGGAAAATGTGAAAGATTGAGTGAGTTATTACTTCAAACAGACCACTCAGTTTTCAGTGACAGTGTGCTGTGTGTTGTGCAGCTTTACCTTTCTAATAGAGGCACCGTCAGACATGTTGGGGGAGTTGGGGGAGGGGTAGTGGGGGTAGTAGAAGGACTTCTCGTTAGGGTACATGGCAATCTCATTTTGCCGATAGAGCCGATGATGACGCAGCTTGGACACCCATTCATCAAACAGCTCCTGTGACTTAATCTGCAGAGCACATACCACAATCAGAAATCAGCTCAAGGACAAGTAAGGTGGAGGAGGTGTGTCAGTGGAAAAACACGCTCACAGGTACAGCAAGAGCAGTAATTCACCCTCCAACACACACATGTACAACACATGAGGTCGTTTTAAAGTCATTTTATTGTCGGCATCTGTTCCAGGAATTAACCCTCTGAAACACACCTGCAGGTATGAAGGAAATGTTCTCTTCAAAAAATCAGCAAAATGACGCCATTTATCAGAGCGCAACACTGTAAAAACAGACTGAAATGTCAGATTTTTAACTTTCTGACACTCTTTCAACTTCTCATGTGTGATGTGCAGTTCTGCCGGGAAAGTTAACCAAATCTCAGCTTAAAATCACTATGTTTGTAAACTGTTTGCAGTAGTGAGATTCTGTAAAATACTAAAATTATGTGTACCTCAGTGCAAACGAGAAGTCATTAATTACATTCCTGTGACCAAATGAATGGCTATTAGGCGAACTACTGTTTGTGTCTATACAGAACAGACTGCAGAAAAAATGACACCATTCATCAGACCCAGAAACTTTAAAAACAGAAAGATTTAGTGGATTTTCAGCATTCTGATAATCCTCGTACTAATCAGCAGTGACGTGCAATTCACTCGAGAAAATTAGCCAGATTTAAGCATAAAATCATAATTCGGCAAAATCACTTAATTCAACCGGTTTCATTTAAAAATCAATGAAAATGTGCCAAAAAATTTACATTTGCAGTAATCACCTTTGTTAAAAAAGTAGAAAATTCTCTGTGCATCCAAGAAGCAATTAAACATTTGCCTGAGACCGACAATGTGACAAAAATTTAGAAACTACTCGCTGTACTCGGCTGAACTGCAGGCTGTGTATACACAGAACAGATACAAGAACTGAAACTAAAATTACAAATAGTAAAATATTTAAAGTATGTGGAGCAACCATTTGTCAAGCACTGGTATAACCATCACCACTTACAAAAAATGTTGATTCTATTTTTTTTTTTGGTCGCATTTTTGTAAAATAAATAGAGAAATTCAACATTTTTTTTTTCATGGTTTGTGCCATTATAACTTTATCATACTGCACAAAAGATGCATTTCAGCTATTTTTAATTTAAGCCATAGGTCTGCTGTTTCCATAGAGGTGCAGGAAATTTATATTACAGTGAAAAATGAGCCTGCAGTGAGTAAAAATGTTGCATGAGCAAAAAACACCCAGAGACTACATGGAGGTCAGAGGGTTAAAAAGGAATACTGGGAGTAATCCATGTTCTGCTGTACCTTCCTGTAGGCCTGTAGGGATTCCCTTGTATTCATTAGCCTTGTGGTTTACCTTCAGGTGATAGATGTTTTCCTCGGCATCGAGATCGATGCACTTGGCTTTCTTCTTAATGGCCATGACGGAGAGGCCCACGTCAATGCAACCGTGCAGTTTCCCTTTTTCAATCTGCAAGGCAAAGTCGACCCGCAATGTTATGAATTCAGCGCATGAGAATAATGTTCGGTTTTAAAATGAAATAATACTCCCTTTATTGGCTCTGACAAGCTTCATTTCTGCATGGCTGATGGATAATTATGTGAGATTGGCAGGTAAAATGCGCACAGGGATTCTCATCCCTGATGAGGGAATTAGGGGCCTTTTGTGTGTACAGGCACAGGTAGATAATTGAGAAGAGATGATTAGCAGTGCGACAAGAACATTACAAAAGACACAGTATACAGGCAGTGGCCTCTTGTACTCACGTCAGCGCTGCACTTGCCATATTTAAGGATACCCTTGTCCAGGAAAAAATATCTCTGTGGGGAGAAAGCAGGACAATAAGATGCAGCCGGAATGATATGCAGCATCTCTGACAGCAAAACTGATGTCACTGTTATGACTCTGCGATCATGACAAAGTCAGAGTCTTGTTAATGTATGTCGTTAAAGTATCTGCAGTGAGATGTTTGTCATCCGAGGCTCTCGTCTTGCGTCTGTCTGCCTTTATTACACTCCCTCTCATTCAGCCGCTTTCCTTCACTCTATTTGTAAATGCAATTCTTGGTGCTTTTACTGTACAGAATCAGGCTGTTGAAAGCACAGAGACCTGAAAAGCTCTGACTGTAAGTCAATACTAAATGTATACAGCTCTAGTAACCAACAGGCCATCAGCTAATGCATGTGAGAGGAACACCAAGATATCTAGGCATTATCATCCGCAGGAAAAGCTTTTAGACAGAGTGTAAACAGGCACTGACCCGAGTCGCATGTGACCCGACTGCATAAGCTCATTCAATTAGTTTAAAACACAAATGAGTCATGTCAGCACATTGTAAAGGGAAAGTGAGGGGTGAAACCAGGAAATCGAGATGACGTTTAGTCGTCAAGGCTCAAAATATATCATGAAGTCGATCGCTCTGAGAGGTGAGTCAGCAATGCAACGTTATGTGGTTCAACTAAGGACCCTGCAGGTGTCGTTTTATACCTTATGCCAGCCCTTCATCGGCCACTTTCTCCTCTTTAGCATGTAGCCCTCCTGCTTCTGTGGCTCCAGAACGCTGCTGAATCCTCCACGCAGTCCCTCCACTATTTCCCAGCTGTCCTGCGGGCACATATGGTTTATGAGAACTCTGAGACGACAGATATATCGTTGGAAAACACTCACTCACATGCAGATCAAAGTCTCCAGCACAACATAAATCGAACAAATCAACCACAAAGCAAAAGACAAGATCAGAATCAAAAGGCATATCGTCATCTGTGGCTGGTGATGTGGTTTGCAGATTTGCTGCCTCATTTCCATTCAGTGTCAGTCAGCTAGTGAGAGGCTCTGAAAGCAGGAGATGAGATTGCTACAGCCGTATAAAGTTGATGTCCAGCGTGGGGCTTTGCAGACTACTTTCACCTCATGTTCCCATTTACAAAATTAGCTTACCTGTCTAATCTCACTCCTCACAATAATCATTTCCTGACTGAGATTAGAACGGTCAAGTCCAAATCCCCTGCAAATACAGAGATTAAGATGATATTTCATCATGAAGTAATCCACATAGCTGTGCCATGTACTTCAGCAGTGAGAATTCCAGGAAGGCAGGATAAACAGCATAAACAGACAGTTTTGTAATATCTTTTCGGACACAGAAAATGTTACAGAATTTGTGGTTTATATTGCTTTTTGGGTATATCGGTGCTGAAACAATTAGACGATTAATCAGTCAGTTAATCAGGGAAAACTGGTGTATCGTTTAATCGCTCACTCCACCAGGTTTACACATAAACACTGGTTTACTAATCGTAAGTACCACAAACCAGCTTGGATAAACAGCTGTATAATGGACATTTATCCAGAAAGAACAACCTGAGCTGTGACATAGTGTTGACACAGTGACCGCAGTCGACACTGCAGGCCTGAAAGGACGTTGTCAAATGTCTATTATAATGTCAAATGATTCAAAATTGCATCACCTCTCAATAATTGGAAATCAAGTGTTTTCTAGTATGAAAAATCTGAAACAAATACTTTAAAAAGGCTATATTAAAAATACAGCTCTCACAGTAGAAACTCAAAGCAACAAAAGGGAATACAGCTGTGAGAAGTTATAAAACCTGTGATCACTCCAGTTGGTGTAACTGCATAAACATGGTTGTAAAATGAGCTGTGAACACAAGAACTTTCTCAGTTTTTACCTATGAGCTTTGTCTATCTGCATCATGGCTCCACATGGAGAAGAATTGTAAGATAAACTAAAAAAAAAGTATGATTGTGAGTAGAGATTGCAGTAATCAGGAGGTGCCAAATAATTTATAGTATCACTAATCAGAGCTGCAGTAGGTGTCGGTGTGAAGAACTAAAAAGAATTCTGCCAACCTCTGTGGATGCTGTTTAAGAAAAAGAAACCTTACTTACACTATGGTGCAAAACTGTAAGATTAAAAGACATGAAAAGAAGCTTGATGAATACTGGGAGGACATTCTTGGGTCAGATGAAACCAAGATAAGTTTGTTCAGCTCAGATGGGTTCTAGCATGTTTAGCATCCTGTCTAGGACTACCACAATGAATGCATAGTCCTGACAGTGAAGCACAGAGGTAGAAGTGTGATGATAAGGGGCTGCATGAGCTAAAAATGTACTGAAGGGATGACATTTATAGATGAATATTTGTGGATAAGCCAAAATATTGGCTGACAAGAAGATTCCCAGTCTGCAGAAGTCTGACAGAAGAGAAACATTCCAACATGACAACAATCCAAGGACAATGCTGAAATCACACAAAAGTTTTTAAAGAAGACAAAATTCAAACTATGAATTTGAAGCAAATAAAAAGAAAAAAATCTTTGGGGTATCTGAAAGAGAAAGTCCTCAGGCAAAGGGCAGCTGATAAAAAATAGTCTCTGAAGAATAACAGAACATCTTTTCAGAAGTATGAGTTTCTACTGTGGGGCTTGTATTTTTTAATAAACTGCTAGTTTTTAATTATATATATGAGGAAATACTCTACTGTTCACCTTAGAAGTCAGGCAATTACTATAAGGTCACACAGTGTTGAATCATTTGACATTTAAGAGATATTGCACAGGGGTGTACCCACTTCTGTCGTATTCTGTGATAATAAGACATCAGCTTATATTCTTGGATATTACAAAGGACACTTTGCACTTTTTAATGACACTTTGTGAGCAATTAGTGAAAAAATATTAATCAACAGATTAACTGGCAGTGAAAATAATCACAAACTACAGCAAGTACGTTCTAGGATTATACTTTCAACTCTATAAAGTTATTCAAGAGGGTCAAAAACTCGAGCACAAATGATGTTCACGTCATAGCTGTCCACAGGGACTTTGGGTTCTTGGCAGAGGTTTGAGGTGACTCTCAATTTGTTGTCTCAGTGTGTCCCTGACTGTTCCAGCACACAGCAGCTCTGGCTTAACAAACTGTATCAGTCAGAGAGGCTGAATGCTGGAGGTGAGGCCATCTAAAATAAACCCTCATATCTGACGGGGGATGGACAAGGGCGTGACTTGTGGGCTGCTCTTCCAGTCGCCCGGCGATCACGTCATGACGGCCTCCTCTGACACAACCGCACAGTGACTCACTGTCACACATCGCCCAGACGCTTTTCTTCAAGGTCAAGAGACACTTTCAGAAGGAAAAAGCAGAGACACGAGCACAAAGAGGACAGTGTTTACAGGGACAGCTCTCAGCAGGGAAAATGTAAATCCAGAATGTTCGCAAACTTGTCCGACATCCTGCAAATCCGACCGCAGTTTGAGATTGTTGTCAGAGGAGACTCTGGGGGGAGACTTCTGCTTCCAAACCAACTATATTCTTTTCCAGGTTCAAAACATTTAAAAAGTAAGATAGTAAAGGAATAGTTTGGTGTTGGGGGAAATGCACTGATTTGTTTTCTTGCCTCGAGTTAGATGAGAAGATTCATTCCACTCTCCTGTCCACAAGGTAAATACAAAGCGACCGCAAGCGATAAGATATGAACTCAGCACAAAAAATGGAAACTAGGAGAAACTGCTCGCCCACCTTCTATCTCTCTCTCTCTCTCTCTCTCTCTCTCTCTCTCTCTCTCTATATATATATATATATATATATATATATATATATATATATATATATATATGTATATGCTGCAGCATAAAAAAACAATTACTCTACTACTCGATTTAGAAAGAACTGCTCATTCTGTAATGATTATTTTGGGAGAGTGCATAAGTGATGGGAATAAACAATAATAACAGTAATTTAACAAAGCTGAAAAAGACGTTTGTAATGTTCTTGTTAAGCACTGTGAAAAAAATGTGAAAAAAACTGTACAAATAATGCAGCAAGAGTGGCACAAAAGCAAGGCTAAAAAATGGTGAAATACTGCAAAGCTCAAAAACTGCAAATTAAACAAAGTAACAGCAAATATCTGTAATATAATGATAATTTTAACAGATTTAAATATTGTTTAAAAAAGGAAAATTGTAATAATATTTTCATATGCAAAAATAAATGAAAACTATTTATAAAAAAATACACGGGATGGATGTTGAGACAGTTAAAAAATAGTTTGCCATTTTTCAGTCCCAAATGTGCAAATGTTTTCTTGGAAACGATGGAAAATATCTGTATAACAATGACATTTTTAATGGATTCAAATACAGTAAAAGGAAATAGTGTGATTTTACAGTTAAATGTCGTAAAAGCACAAATTTATACATTCATGTAGACTTTTTAATTATTGTTTATTTACAGTTTTGGCCTCGTTTTTTTTTTTAAAGTTAGCATTAAGTGATTATCTGTATTTTGACAAAACAGGGAGAATCTGTAAAATAACAGTAAATTGTAAAAAAAAAAAAAAAAAAAAAAAAAGGTTAAAAGCTGTTACAAATAATCATTTGCTTTGAATGGCATTTAGATCAGTCTTTGCACTCATCACATAGAGCTTTGTGCTGATCTAACAGTCAAACTAATTAGTTTTGTTGCCTCGTGTAGTGGCAATAATTGCAAGAGACTGTCAACAGAGTGCCTGTTTTTTGTTTAGAATCATCCTGTCTGTAACCAAAATATTTCCATAAAACTGACAATGAATTTCTTTTTGCAAACAAATCAAGTTCCTCTCCTGTTTCTCACTAATTTTTCTGTTCACATGTGGAGCCTGCAACAAACGTCATGTCTTGTAAATAATAAAATCATCAAACCTGCATCCAAAAACCCTTAAATGTGAGTAAATGATGTAATATCAGACAGATTTCTATTGTAAATCAGTCAAAGAAAATAAGAAATGTCTGAGTTTTGATTTTCATAGCAAGGGCAAAAAAAGTGTTGCAGCATGGTGTTTAAGTTCATTTGTCTCTTTTCACATTGCTCTTCCTGTCATGTGACTATTACACATGTGCACATCGCCATGCTGATGCTGAAACGTCTTGGATACAAATTCAGCTACCAGCACCAACGCTCTACAGTCACTAAATAAGACGGTGTATTTCATTTGTCTAATGCGTACAAAGAGCATGTGTGTAACATTGACAAGTTGTGGTTTATAAGAGGTTGGGGTTAGAACTTATTTAAGTCACTGCATCTTGCCAAGAAATAGTCAGTTAATTAGTGAGGTTTACAATGGACTGGGAAGTAAATTCTGTTAGCTTCAGGAAGACTAATGCTGGCAGTTTCTCCCATTTCCCAGAGACAGTGGTATTATTCATACTAATTAATTTATATATTCATTCAACACACTGAGATTTATTTGCTTGAATAGAAAAAAAATCCCGTTGATTAGACATGGAAAACTAATCAGCAGAAAATTCCTCTCAGTATTGAACATATTTTTCTTTAAAATTCCTCAGTGGAGGTGTGTTTTCTGTGGTGTTTGCCTGTTTATTTGTCTGCCAGCAAGACTGCACAGAAGCTGCTCAGCTGAATTTGATGAAACTTGGCTGAGAGGTGGAACAGGGCAAAAAGAAGAACCCATTAAATTTTAGTGCACGTTCTTTATAATTGCGAGAAAGGGCACTGACCTTGGAGGAGGACTGTGCTTTCTGAGTGTTCTTCTAGTTTTGTAATTTGATCAAATCCTCTAAAATTCACATTTATCCTCTTCCAAGTATGAACCTGACAGTATAGGCCAGTGACTATGCAAGAAACTATATATACATTACTATTTAAGTTTATTAGCGTTAACATAACAAGATAGTCTTACTGGATTTGAAGCTAAGCATCAGTCTTCACTTTTCTGGTGATTCTAAACTAATCATGACGAAGGCTGAAGAGAACTGAAACAGCAACTTATCACTGAAAGATACTGCAGAATATTTGCTTGTGTGCTGCTAATGAAAATGTCTTTTTCAGTTCCTGTATTTGTTGTTTGTCCAAAGAAGATTCCGAAGAGTCTTGTTTGTGCTGTGGGCAGTACGAGAGTGAAACTTTATTACTCTCATTTCCAAAACGGAAAAAGCTGTTGCGGGTAATGAAAAATTAATGAGTCTGCCGCCTGCAGATAAACGCTCAAGGCAAATGCAAAAGCAGCTTGTTCGTGGTGCTAATATCTCCTCTGCGTTGGGCGTGAGAGAATTACCTTTGAGGGAGTTGTTGCGAGATTGCATTTTATCAATTCAGGGCACTCGAAAATGTTCCACACTTGTAGAAAATGCTGCTGTCTGATACTGAGGAAAAGATGAGGGCTTTCTAATAGAAAATGTCACTTAGGTTGGTAGTTTTTAGCTCCTGCTGAATAAGATCTAGAATGCAGACAGACATGCAGCTGGATCTATTCACTGAAGTTTGTGTGCTTACGGCTTTTATTTCCTCCCTGATCACGTCCTCTGAGCTGATACTTTCTACACAAACTACACAATGAGGAAAAACAGTTTCTCTTTCCTCCATGTCACGCAGGGAAATGATCTGTCAGTGCAACATGAGTGTTACCTGTCGGCTGTCATGTTTGGACGAGGAGCTGCTGTTGCTGCGTGACATGGAGGAGATCTTCTGCGACATGGCTGAGCTGCGCTCCTCCAAGCTCATTTTGCTGCAGATCGGCCACGGCAGGCTACAGCTGGACTTTCAGGAACATTCCTCTGTTAAAAGAAGAAGAAGACAGGTTAGAGATTAGGTCAGGCAGAGGAGAGAAAGATGGTTGGAATGAACAAGTCCTCTAAAAGCTTTTTAGCTCTCGCCGAACAGTGCATTAAGTCATTTTGAGTGATTGGCTTTTCCGCTGTCGCCCGGCAGAAATATGCAACATAATGAGAAAAGCTGCACAAAGTTCCCAACATCAGCAAACAAAGTTGACAGACAGGACTGGAGGACATAAATTGGACTGCAAATAAAGAGGCCGCAGGTTTAAATAATTCATGTCTTGCCCTTTAAGGAAGTGATGGATTGTCAGCATTTGAGGATAATATAAATCTAACCCGGCCACTTGAACTACATTTGCACAGTAGCATCGGAAAATACTGTATATTCAGGAAAAGGACAGACGTTTAATGAGCAGTAGACATTTCTAATGCAAAATGGCCAATTTAAGGTTGCTTTATAGTTTCTAAATGATGAACTAATCAGTTAATGGAAAATTAATTGTCATAAGTATCTGGACAGCAACTCAGTTTTCATAATTTTGCTTCTGTACACCACCAGAATGGATTTAAAAATGAAGCAAAAATGTAATTAAAGTGTAGTCTTACATCTTAATTCGAGGGGTTTAATACAAATCTAAGTGTTCAGAAATCACAGCTGTTTTTTTACACAATTGCTCCAATTGTAATTGGGCAAACTTTCATATATTTATGGATGATTTTTAATATTTTGTTGTCAATGACTCCTTGAAGTCCTCAACCCATCTGCAGCACCAAATGCAGCGTTTTAATATTATGTCAGGCCCTCACTGCAGCTGCCTTCACTTTTGTTTTCAGTAAAAGCAAGCTCTTGGGTTGCTCACGGTGTGTTCTGGGTCATTATCTATATGTTTCTTATGAATCTTCAATATTTCTGTTAAACTCCTTGAATTTTTATTTATATATATATATATATATATATATATATATATATATATATATAAACAACAAGCTCCTAAACCAAAATCCAAACAAAGCCCTGATTAGTATTTGAAAAAATGAGTGGTGGCTGATGTCACTCAGTGATGAGGGAATTAAAAGGCAAATGTCACACGTAAAGACGCACTGAGATGTGAGATTATCAACGAAATGTAATATCATCACTTCAACAGAGTGTGAAGATAATTGGCTCTCTTTAGGAAATGGCAATTTTCAGTCAACATGTCATCTAATTAACACTATGTGCCTGGAGGACCGTGTCAGCATGTAAAGCCATATCCTGCTCATGGAATGTGAGTGACAGTCTGTAATAGTATAGACGGCTGGTCAACCACCAGCCGCAGCTTGTTGCTGTAAATCTTGTTGTCCACACAGGATCAGGTCATTAGGTTACTGAGGATGTGCAGCAGTTCTGACTGTGTGGACCATTAGGCCTGAGTTCATCACTGCGTTGAGAGACCATTCGTGACATTCTGCGTCAGACACAAGCAATGCATTTTAAGATGTCAAACTTTTTTCTTGTATTTTCTGGAGTCCAGTGTATGTAAACTGCTTGTTGTCTCAACAGCACGTTAGCACATTAAAATTACAACGAAGCAGAAAAAAATAAGCAAATACTTATATCATCTTACAAATATAAGGTTAACATTATTGTTGATTCATTTCCTATCAACTGACCAACCGAATAATTAATTGTTAGCACTAGACTAGTAAACTGAATAGTGTTCAACAGCACTGCAGTATAAGCTAAAAAATTTAGAAGCATGTAAAAAAAAAAAACACCTTTCACGACATTTTTATTATGAAAAGTGTTTTCTTGCTAATGAAACCATTCAGAACTCATTTGGCAACCGAATTTTGTTCACACGGTGACTCTATGATTATACTGATTGTTACTCCACCAAGGAACGGCAGTTATGTGACGATCGGCGTACGTCTGTCTGTCTGTCTGTCTGTCTGTGTGAAACATTAATCAAAAACGGATTTGGATGAAATTTCCAGGGAAGGTCAGAAATGACACAAGGACCAAGCGATTAGATTTTGGTAGTGACGCGACTGATAGTCTGGATCCACGGCTTTGTTAAGGATTTCCCATTGCCAAATATAGCTGCAGAGGCATGGCATTGCTGTAACCATGACAACAAGTGAACACTCTGTCAGTTACCTGCTGATGATCACATGATTGCGATCCTACCACAAAATGACTGTGATTTATCAGTTGGAAATCATACAAGGAACAACTGATTAAACTGTGGGGTGTTTCTGAGTCCCATCAGTTCCTGCCATCCCCTACATATTTAGGTCACGTGATGCAGCAAACCCCAGCCAGACACAATAAGTTCAGCCTTATTTTGAACACAAATTCACCTTTCTGTCCTTCACTCATTTCTTCACAGTAAGAGCTTGTCTCCATTCCAGCTGCTTCTAAGTTTAGACACATCTTTTGCTAGACAGCAACAGCATGGAACCGTGTTCTTTCATCTTTATGTGAATTTTCGGATTTTTCGTCATGAAACCGCTTCTTAGATAAACACTTCCTGTGTCGCTGGAATGGTGACAAAATAAAATCTCGCAACACTAAAAATACGCCCTCAAAATAAAAGCATGGAGGGAACGGTTATTGTAACACTAGCAAAACAAAGACTTGCCAAAAGTGATGAACTGATCACCGGACTTCATAAGAGTAATTTACACTCAATTTGGTATTCACATATAGCATGCACATGCATAACACATGCCTGTGCTCAGCTCAAGGTCATTTTTTTATATTGAAGATGTCATCCGTCAGAAATGATACATCAGTTGAGCAGCCTTGGCGAAGTACTGCGCTCCCTGAGTGCTTTTCGAGTTTATAATGTCACAGTTCTACAGCAAGATTGAAAATACCAATGATCACCCATGTCTCTTTCTGAGTTACACAGAACATTCAATAAAAGGAGATTCTGGGGTAGACCCAGAACTCGCTGCAGGAATTATATATCTTATTTGACCTGAGAATGCCTTTGGATCTACCATGAAGAAATGGAAAACATTGCTAGGAAGAGGAAGGTCTGAAAGGTCCTGTTTAGCCTGCTGCCGCTGGATGGATGGATGGATGGATGGATGGATGGATGGATGGATGGATGAATGGATGGATGGATGAATGGATGGATGGATGAATGGATGGATGGAACTTAAGCTGATAAAGACCACAAAATGTGGTGAAAAGCTCAAAAAGTGGATTCTGTGATTTACTTTTCATTTTTTCCTCAAACCAGTTCCTCGCTAACAGTGAAACCTGCTGGGTGTTTATACAGGCAACGCCTCTTGGGCTCCACGTGTTGAGTTTGAGGCAGCAGCAAGGTTAATCACATTATCTGCTCTGCATCCGCAAGCTTTGTGCTGTGTAATGGCCACAGCCTATTGTGTTGGACAGACAAAAGACTGGTCATCTGAAACCTCCGTCCTTTAGCCTAAACCACCCCTCTGTCTGTGGACCGCAGGCTGTGGTTTACACTGACAGAGCGAAGCACCCAAAACGAAGCCACAACAATGGATCAAAGTGGCTGGACACACAAAACCATGCCCCCCCCCGACAGCAGGACAACACATCTTGCGGCTCAATTAGCGCTGCATGCTATTAACCAAAGGAGGACAGAAACAAACCGAGCTATGCACAGCCGTGATTTATAAGACACTAAATGTAATCTATCTGTCTATCCAATACTCCCTCACAGTTTTGTATGATTTATTCATCCACTTTCCGATGATCACACCAGCTATGTGCAGGTCTGTAACACAGTCACCCTTCAGGCCACCATTTCATCTTATACAACACCACTTCTCAGGCTTTCATCAAGATGACAGCAGCGTTGGACGCCAGAGCTCCGATATTCACCCATTTTCACTGAAGAACACAAGCTAAATTATGGGAATGACGAAATATATTTGAGTGATAGAACTAAAACTGTATGTGTCAGGGGTAAAGGGCACAATTAATATGGATTTTTACTTTACTCGACAGTCTCTGGTGTCATTTACAGACTAAGAAACACAAATGAACTCATGAGAATATACAAGAAAGTAGACACATGAAGACAGGGTCAGTCTAATGTTATGTAGAGTCATGCTTGAGATGGCAGATTAGTTAAAAAAAAAAAAAAAGGGGGAGATTCTGAGCGTATCCAGTGTGTCGAGGCCAAAGAAACTGAGGGGATCACATGAACACCAACAGCTACAGAGGACAAAAGATTAACACAGGGCACATGGAAAGTTCCACTGTCCCTTATGCATACAAATGCATGAGCACGAAAGAACACGCAAACATGAGCAGTGTACACACACACAAACACAAATATGTACAGAATATTCAAGGTTTTGAAACTAGCAGAAGCAATTTCTCGTCAAGGCCTGGTGAATATAAAATAAAAAATGTTGCCTTTCACGTAATTTCATTTGCATTTAAATCGCTGATTAAGATGGCACTGACCTTTATAAAGAATCTTAGTGATTCATGCATTTAATTAAAGTCAATATATACTAAGGAGCATGAACAGATTTGCATCGTAATGCACATCTCAACAGCGTTAAGTTGAAAAATCAGAAATGAAAAAAGTCTGCTTCATATTGCTCTCACCTCCACTGCAGCATGAGCCTATCAAGGATGCCCACCTACTGAGTTAATAAAGCCATTTTCAGACATGAGATACTAACAATAAGCCGCTCTATCAACTCGGGAACAGGGATGGGATTCTGTCATTCAGACACAGGTCATTTTTACGTTAATTCTAATCACAGTTTCATTCAGACATACCCATCAAAGTGATGGAGAGAACCATGGTGCAATATTTGTCATACATGCAAGACTGGACACTACACCAAGAGATATAATGAATAAAATTGCACTAAAAAACAAAAGACTAAATCTGTAATGATTTATTTGCAGCTGATAAACTGTGACTGTGTGGCAGTTCAAAAGTACACAGTGTGACCTGCTGTTAGATGCGATCGATTCTGTTTCCTCGTCTGGGATCATTTATAATTATAAGTAATTAATGAAGTTACTGCTGTTGTTCCGTGTGCATAAATGCAAGCAACTCTGTCGCTCTGGAGACACTTACATGTACACTACCAGTGAACAGTTTGGACACACCTTCTCATTCAATGGTCTTTATTTAATTATTTTATACATTGTAGATTTATACTGAAGACATCAAAACTATAAAAAAATAAATATGGAATTATGTTGTAAACAAAAAAAAGCGTTAATCTTCAGTATTAATCTACACTGCAGAAAAGAATACAAATAAATAAAAAGCATTGAATGAGAAGGTGTGTCCAGACTTTGGACTGGCAGTGTATCTTGCTGCTTTTTGATGCTGCAGGTATTTAACAAACTCAGAGGAACAACTACAAACAGCTGGAAGCGACAAAGTAAACTTCAGCTCCTGTTAACGCTCTGACTACAATCATTATTAGTGAATCCTATCTGGTGTTTTCATCGCAGTAAATGTAAGATCGATGTGAAACTGTAGGACAAAGTGAATGAGGAAGGTGCTTTGTGCATGTCTATCTATTAATGCAGTAGCATGCAGTTAAAACTTGCTGAAAGTGACACGGAGTTGTTAAGTCTGACAGCTTATGATTGCCATCGTGACTTTTATGCAAAACTTATCAGGGTGCTCATTCAGGCATGAAGCCAACATGATCAGATGAAGTCAGATTAACAGAAAGATAAAAGGGATACAATTTTGCAGTTGCACTTTGCAGTGTTAGTTTTGCTGTTTCTCCAAGCTAATTTTTTCTCTCTCCCCTTTACCCTCAACTCAACAGGTCGAGGCATAATGTCCTCTCTGAGCCTGGTTCTGCTCAGAGTTTCTTTTTTTCTGTTAAAAGGTGGTTTTGCTTCTCCACTGCTGTGTGACTCATTGGGCTTTTCAATATCCTGCAATAGTCTTGAGATGACTATGTGTACACACTTTTAACTTCTTTAAGTCATTTAAATTACCTTTTACCTCAAACAGAAAGCACTTCTACTCAACTGCGCTATATAAATAACGGTGACCTTACTTAATGACCCTAGTGAAGTGTTTACCTCTACTTTCACTCAAAGAATGATTGCTGATTACATTCAAGCTTGTAAAAACAAGTACTATGACGTCAACTCCTTCCATTAAGCAAATTGGTATGGCACGTTTTAACAGGAAACATTGAAATAATTGCAAATTACAAACAATATACAAAATATTTTCTAGTATTACTAGTAATACATCTAATTATATTAATTAATCTATTGCTTGGACAAATCTCAGTCACCCATATCTGTAAATGAGAATTAATAGTCCGAATGGGAAGATCATTTCTATGTTGGATAATGTTAAACAGGAAGCATCAATATTCATCAGTTCAGAATCCCTGCATACTTAATAAAAGTAAAGCTGTAATTTCTCTAAGTGACAAAATTAGTCTACCAGAGGGTCAATCAACTTGCAGAATAATATAAGCAGTCATGCTCATTATTTCTGGCAATATTCAGGCAATATTTTACACTATAAAGGAGCAAATATATGATATGTGCAGATGTTCTTTTGAGAGTGTCACACAAAACAAAAGGCTAAATGGTTCCTGTGGAGAGGTGACCGACATCTCTTGAATATTCCGGTAAAGTGTGGGTGGATGGTGCCCACAATTGTTCTATAATGAGAAACCAGCATGACACTTGGATGAGAGAGATGCGCAGCTAGCGGGAGCCTGAAATTTACAATTTACACTGGCTGTCCTGATTTTCTCCCACAGCGACATTTTCATCTATCCATCCATGCAGCCTCGCACAGCCCCAACAGATTAATCTGGTTTTAATATGTTTTGGGAGGGTTTTTCCTCTTATTACGGTAGTTAGAATGCAGGACAGAGCAGAAAGAAGATATTGTGGAGAAGAAAGGAAGGGTGGCATAAGTTGGGCTGCAACCAACACTTATTTTCATTATTTGGGCTTAAAATGCCAGAAAATAGAGAAAAATATCTTTGAATGGCTTGTTTGGATGGCTAGATTCAAAAACAATCACACAAGGCACAGTAAAGCAGTCAACACTTGCAACTGAAGTCCCTCAAACTAATAACATTTGGCATTTTTGTTTGAAAAATTACTTGGTTGCTAATTAATTTTCCTTTGATCAACTAATTGTTTCTGCTCTGCTGCCAAGGCCCCAGCTTGGACTGATAGATGCAGCGTCTTGAATACCCAGATCTGTGTCAGTGCTGGAGAATGGTCTGGCTTCACTGCACATCGGGGTGCAAGGTGTCAAATAAAATGGTTAATTAATTGAAAGAACCAAGAAAGCCAGCCTTATTGCCAAGTATTCTTCAAAACTTTCCATTTTCATTGTGCAGATTATTGCCTAGAGGATGTTTCCCTCTAATGAAATGAACAACTTACACCAAAAGTCTACATGTGGTAAGTCAGACTACTAAATGCATTACATATGTCCCTATTATGATACTAAAATCCCTAAATTGGGATCAGGGTTAACCACGTGAAATTTTAATTTATCCTTATCGGCATGAAGCCCAACCCTTTGTTTACATCTGCTGTCACATGTCTTAAATTTAAATAAGTTACATAATGGAAGTAGCGTTTTCTAACAAGAAATAATTATGTTGCAATAAAATGTATGCACACTGGGTTATTTATCCTATGTTGATATTTAAGTCACACAATATGGCCACAAAAGCAGCTGCTGCATAAACCACCACCATAAGGGACACTGTTACACTTAATCCAGCTCAATTTAACATGTGAGCACTGGCCGGATGTCATTAAGCACTACAGAAGAGTAACGGTGCCCATTTACTAACGAAACACCCACAATGCTCTCTGCATGCACTGTGATAAAAACGGATAACTCACTGAAAAACACTAGCACGCCTGTTGCACTCCACGATGCAAAACCTCTGCAAAACCTAACAGTTTTAGTGTAGTAGGTTCCTACATGGAGGTTGTTGTAGAAGAGTTTGCCAAGAAAACAGTAACACACAGATACCGGAAGTCAGGAATGAATGCTGACTGAAATGATCAGTCAAAGGCAGGCTTTTACCCGCAACCTACATCCAGTGAGTCAGGCTACTGCGGTATTAAACAGTAAGACATTCCATCTGGTGGTGAAATGAGGTACTACAGCTGAGCTACAATGCTTGAAGTCTGTATTACTTAAGAAAATGGTATCGGACTGTGACTTTGTAGTGGCAAATACCAAATATTAAATGACTTGGATTGCACTGGGGCAAAAATGACTACAAAATTTACCATATCATTCCAATATGTGATGACAATACGTGAGATAAAACGATAGCAAAATTCACTGGCTCTCAAAAGACATTTCATCAATAGCAATAAGAAAATTGTTCAGCAGAATGTTTGATAGTTTCACTGAAATGCTTCAGATGCAAACTGCAGTGAAAACTCACAATGATAACACAAAGTTTGGTTGCATGACAAACTACAACCCCTCTTGATGGTAAGGCTCCTTCACCCTCACTGTCTCTATGGCATCTGTACAGGTCTTCCAAGGCATGCTAGTCTGCAGCCACCTGGGCTTCCCCTGGTAGAGGATGTAGTCGGTGGAGATAGATTTAGTGGTCTAAAAACACTCACAACTCTCTGTCCATGAACATTACCACACTTGTGAGTGACACATTCCAGGTGGCCTGACAAAATTGACATTAGGGAAGCAAGTGGGAAACCTCCATCTGGTGAAACCTGGTCCTACTAGGAACCTTAACCTACGTGCGATGTGGCAGCTTTGCCTTCTGGGTTTTACTTGTTTTCTTAATTTAATATGCATAAAGGTTTTTGATTCCTTTACTCTAATTTATTATTCATGTGGCTAATTTATTTGTTTCTTTGTGTTTTTCTTTGTTGCGTAAAAATCATTGCCTGTGTACTTTGATAGACGAAGGTGACTAAATTCTAATGAAATCTTTTCACCATGAGTCTTTTTAAAAATAGGACCACACAACATTTAACTGTGGTAAATTTTGAACTGTGTTCCCAGTCCTAGTTAAAAGCATTATCCAATTAAGCAAAATAACTATAAATGCCAACAAGCGCCTTTCACAATCTCAACCTCACCAGCTGTTTCTGCCTTTCAAAGTCAAAGCACGCTGTTACAGAACCCAGACTCTCCCAGTTGAAGGCAGACCAGAGATCTGTCAACAAGTCCTCGGTCTGCTATAGATCTCAGTTGAAGCTACAAATGGCTTAATGTCCCTTTAAGCTGCACTAACTACAATGACAGAAGCTGAGAGCCCTCTATTACATCTCATCATGCAGTTCATGTTGCAGATGTTCCTCTGTCCTTCCACTGTCTCCAGAGTCTGCCAAAGGGGCTGACAAGCATAACAGGCTCTCAGCCATCATTAGGAAGTGACTCACCAGAATAAACGTCTCATGCTTGAACCCCCACAGTGCAGCTTTCTTAGGATATAGAGTCATGTTTGCAAAAATGACAGCACTTAAGCACCCATTGGCAGCTGATGCATCACGGTAATTCAAAGAGGCTGGGTGGAGATGGACTCCCACTTCTCCAAAATATGAAGGGAAAGTAGTGAGAAACAATACTGCTGGTGTTCAGTAATGACTAGTGAGAGAAGTGTGTCAGGCATGGAGGTATGGGCAGGTGAGAGATGAGTCATGTTTAAAATACACGCATTGAAAACTGACTTATTTAAATAACCTTTATACATATAGGTTTACATAATATCATTTTATATGCAAAACTCGGCTGTGAGAGTTGGATTTAATTCCATTTTGAAGCCATAAAAAAGCACTTGCTCCACATAGCTATGAAGCCTATGTTTATAAAATAGCACATGTTTATGTATAAAGCAAACAGAGCCGCAGGGCAGACTATAAATTAAAAAATAATTCCTATTCTATTAGATAAAAAGAAAGGCTTCTCAGCTTGGATTGAATCTTCTGTTTTCTTGTGTGAGGGGTTGGTCTGATGAAACAGAATTATCTAAATAGAGGAAATCAATGTTGATTTAGTATTGCTGCAAGGGCTCCGAACTCCTCTCCGGTCTTTTTCAGTTCGGGAACAATCTGCCTAAAGGCGACGAAACAAATGACCTCTGCCTGCGCCGTGCACTTAACAAAACTGTAGAAACCACCTTATCTCTGTAGTCCACCACCAACATTCTGACAGCTCATCCTTCTCAATTTAAAGCTCTTTTAGCAACAAAAGCAAAAACCTGGTAATTCTGGTGAGTCAATCCTCTAATGCTGGCCATCTATCTGTATGACTAAACTCGTAAGTCAGAATCCCTTTGCTTTACTTTGATTTCCCTCCGCGGGATAAACTCATCAGAATCTGCTTTGTAATGAGAACACAGTTTATTCTTTCTGTTTGTTTTTGCACAGTCATTGAACATTTTCTGTGCGCTTAAGGAGACACGCTGGTGCTCTGATTTGCTGCATCTAAAAGTTACCACTTTAATAACGGTAATCTTATTACAGCTGTGCATTACGGTGATGGGATGATGCCACTTCGTCTTTGTTATTTCATTATTGAAATGCACAACAAGTATTTCTTGGAAGAAACTCTGACATACAAGGAGCAAAAGAAAAGCTGCGTCTCAAACAGCAGTCAACAGCACTGTCCAAATGCTTGTTTGTGACTCAGAACGTCCTATGATTAATTACAGAAATACATTAGCTTTTTACTACACCTTTCCCTTTAATTACCTACTTTAGTCACAAGTTCTTGTAACATTACTATAATAAAAAATGAAATCTATTCAAAAGCAAAGATGAATTGATTCGTTGGCAACTGTTACATTTATTGCCAACTGTTTTGATAATTGATTAATCAGTTCGAGCACTATTTAATGGGGGGAAAAAAGACAAATTCTTTGATTTAAGCTTCTTAAATGTGAATATTTTGTGGTTTCTTTCCTCATCTATGATAGTAAAAACAAAACAAGACATTTAAGGATGTCATCTTTGACTTTGGGAAACAACATTTTCACATTTGTTTCCATTTTCTGACATTTCAAAGACCAAACTAATCAAATCATAGAGAAAATAACTGTCAGATTAATGGACAATGAAACATTTGTTAGTTGTAGCCTCTGCAAAAGCATCCATCCATCCATTATCTATACACCACTTAATCCTCACTAGGGTCATGGGGGGGCTGGAGTCTATCCCAGCTGACTCAGGTGAAGGCAGGGGACACCCTAGACAGGTCGCCAGTCTGTCACAGGGCTACATACAGAGACAAACAATCACTCTCACATTCACACCTACGGGCAATTTAGAATAATCAATTAACCTCAGCATATTTTTGGACTGTGGGAGGAAGCCGGAGTACCCGGAGAGAACCCACGCATGCACAGGGAGAACATGCAAACTCCATGCAGAAAGATCCCGGGAAAGCCGGGACGCGAACCAGGGATCTTCTAGCTGCAAGGTGAAAGTGCTAACCACTACACCACTGTGCAGCCCCAGAATGAACACATTGTCTTAAAATATTCGTCTCATGTCTTGAGAATGAAAACACTCCTTATTTTCCTATTTGTGGTTTATCATATTGTTTACAAGGGGTCAACTAATATAGGTTTTTTTTCAGGGCCGATGCTGATTGTAAGTAAGCAAGGAGGCAGATAATCAATATTTGGAACCAATAAACAGTTAAGAATCAGATTCAGTTTAATTGCCAAGGAGTTTTTTTGGTTTTTTTTTTACATGCAGTGATTTTGACTTTTTTAAAGAAGGATTAAAAGGTTAAAAAAAATGCAATTGTTGCCAGACAGCGGACAGTAAATGATACAAGAATAGTAAGGAGTAAGGAGAAATAGCAAGTGGAGCTAATCCAAGGAATTACAGAAGTAATAGACATATATTCAGTGTGCAGCAATGTGCAAATGAATCGCCTGAGAATGTACAAGGTTACATATTATGTATATAAACAACTTTAAATGTGCAAAATTATAATAGTAATCCTATTCTCCTTGTCTCCTAATTATCACAGCTGCAGTAGAGCTGAAAATTATGTGGTCAAAACATAGAATAACACAAATTCCAACAAAAAGTTTAAAATGTTTTTGTTTAATTAATGTTATACGTATTGATAGGCTATTAGTCATGACAGTACTGTGGGTGGGATGTTGCTCAAGACCACAGAATGGTGACTACAGATAGAGAGAGGCGTCTGCATCAGAGCCAAAGTAGCGCAATCGGCTTAAAAATAAACAATAATCAAGAAAATGCCAAATATCAGATCCAATAAGTGGTCCACCCCTACTGTTTAACATCCAAACTCCATGAAAGGATGATGACACCATCAACAAAGTGAGGCTTTGTTTAGGGGCAGTGCAAGAGAAGAAGAGAAATCATTCAGAACTGAAGGCGACATTTCATAGACTGTGTGACAAAAAAACTGTGATTAGAAGATCCTTCAAGAGGCTGCAATCAGTTGAAGAGCAGAACTCGTGTCTCAATCTGAACCAGCCGTACATCCAAACTAGAAGAGCTGCTAGTGTGAATGTAACTGCACAGAGAGTCTGAGAGTTTCTCTATTTCCCACCATAAAAGACTGTGACTTTCATAAGGTGCATTAATTAATCGCCTTCTCCAGACATTACTTCTGCCATCTATCTTTTCCCTGAGCAGTGTGAATGGAATTAGGGCAGGAGGAGTCTCTCTTCTGAGACCAATCTGCGGAATAAGAGCTCCACGGAAGATTTCTTGATTGTTAAAAATATATTTTTTAAACAGTATCGCAGGTCATCATGGCAGCACCTAGGAAGCCATTAGCCCAGAGGACTGACACAGAGACAAAACTGGCCTCATCCCAACACGAGATCTATTATTCATTAGGACGTTTCCTGACCAAGCGGGGGAACGTTCGCCAGCCCACTTCTGTGTATGTGAGCCACACCTTTTCTGAAAGAGATGCGCAGATGGTGACGCCCGCCTCTCCTGATCTGCTTAAGGCGTCACGGCGACGGGCTGCCAAGGTCCGAGGGAGCTCCTCCAAAAAATGGGATCACAAAGCTTAAAGCGGCTCCTTCCGCTATCAGTAATCTCACATCTTCACGAGTATGAAATAGAGTTTGAAGCTCATCATATTCACCCTGAGAGGAGAAAGAATGGGGAGCTGTGTTCTTACTGATGAGTGAGAGACAGATACTCTTTCATGACTTGCACAGTACGTCTTTCCATTCATGTCTAAAACTGTCTAACGTGTGACAGGCTCTGTATCACACACGCCACACCGCATCCTGTTAATCAACCACATCCTCCACCTCCAAAACCCCCCCACACACTCCCTCACTCTCTCTTTCTCTTTCTGTTGCAGAGCGTGGCAGAGGTCCTCTCCTTTGTTATTCACAGTGTGGGAGAGCCTGACAGCCTCATAACTCAACGCCAGCTCATTAGGACACTGAGGAGTTGCAGCTTAGTTCAACAGTAACAAAAGAGTACGGGGGGGAAAAAAACACGAATGTGCTCAATTTTAGGGCGCGAGATGCAGTTTAGGACATGGATCGACTTGCGTGACAGGCGATCCAGCTGTTGCTTTTCCAATTAAAGATCACAGCACTCATCACTTAAGTTCTCCTCGGATCAGGATGGGATAGCAGCATCTCAACATACATCCTCATTCAGAGATTTGCATGGTGATGCTCTCTCAGAAGAATATTTTGGGGACTAAAAAGAAGAAAATCAAAGACAAAGCGGAAAGAACATCTGCACTGCCAAAAGCTATCGCTAAGTCCTTGGAGTGGAGATATATTTAGACATGGCATCGTCTTCCATTACCTTCCATTTATGGACAGACAGAGATGAAGCGTCTGACTGAGAAGAGTTGCCGCATTTTCAGAGATTTACTCTCACGGCCGACTCAAACAATAGCATCCCTAAAGTGACAAAAGGGTGGAGAGCCCAACACAAAGCAGCACTGAATTTTCTCCTCTAACAAGCTTGTGTTTCTGTTGTTTGACTGCAGTCGTGCTTTGTTGGATTTTATTTGCATTGTGTGGTGTTAAAGTTTCGGTGTGCCCACATCTTACCCACAGATCTACAAACATGGTCTACTTTTTCTATGTGCAGATTTTAATCACCTAATTTACTGCAGTTTCTGATGTTCTGTAGAGTAAAAAGAACACATAATCCCCAAATTAAATTAAATACGGGAGACAGAAAACTACTTATTTCTTGCTTGATACAACAAACTGAATCATCTAAAAACTGCAGTGCACCACACAAGCAGCTCTGTGAGCATAGGCATAGATTTCAGGGGGATGCGCACATTCTGCTCAATAAAAACACAAAAGAAGCAAAACACTTAAACTTTACTCATTATACATAATTTTTTTGTTTTTCTTCACACAAATGAAGACATTTCCACCATAAATAAATGCAGAAAATTCACAAATAGGTGCCAGGAAGCAGGAAATAAAGTGTTTGATGCTCATAATTTGGTGGGGGATGACGTGCAGACCCCTTGCTGCTTAATGCCGCCCTGCCAATGCTCAAATGAAATTTACGCCCATGTGTGTTAGGATGCACTTAGGAACAGCAAGGCGAGTTCTGAGCTCAATGCTTATTCAATCAGCATGCTGACATGCTCACAGTGGCATGTGTAGCAGGCTATATTTAAACGTTTCACTTCATCTTAGCTTAGCCTGTTAGCATGCAAACATTAAGAAATCAGCACTGAACTGAAAGCAGTGCTGACAGCGATGGGGATACCATTGCTTTTCCAGGTTTCTGGTCATGAATCCAAATACTGGGAAAATTAAAATAGTTTTAATTTGATCTGATGATGGAGATAGACAGGGGGTCACCAAAGTACGTAGGATTCATCTTCACTGATTCGTGAATAGGAGTCATGAAAACCAAGACATCTAATGTTTCTTAACTTGCATACGTAATATATTATTAAAATTCATACAATGTGGGCTTAGACTGTTGAAAAATGCTAATTAAAGCTAGAATAAGCTGTATTTTTTTGTCATTGGGCAAAAAGTCAATTTATATCATTCAGCAAAATTTGTTTTGAAAGGAAACTAGATTTCTGCACCTCCTCTTGGCTGTTATCAGGCTTTAGAAAATGTAACCGTTGATGGGAAACTTTGGCCAATCAGCTCTTTTCAGACTCAGTCAGGTGAGATATTGTCTTTTAGTCCATTCTGCAGTGTTGACTCCGCACTGTGTAGAATGGTCTCACCACATCTCATTGTAACTCACTGTAGGGGGTAAAAAATCTGTCTTGTTTTTCTTTAAACCAATCATGATCATTTTAGGTGGGGCTAAGAACAGGTTGCAGTGATGGTGCCCCCTCAAAAAGGGTGACAGAAGACTTGTTTCAGTTGAAAATTTGCATGCAGAGAGGCAAAAACTGCCTTCAAAGTAGATACTCCCTTTCATTGCAGATCTAAATTTTTCACAAAAGCAGGTAGCCAGTGGAAGGGAAGAAGAAAGCAACATGATAAAAAGGAAACCCAGATGCAAACACAAATCTCAGACCGACAGGAAGTTTGCTCACAACTGAAAAAAAACTACAAAGGAACAAAAGAGAAGCCGGGACTACATGAAAGTAAAACAAACCAAACTATACTGGCGCTTAGCTAGCATGCCAGTAGGCCAAAGCCTGATCTACCATTAAGAGGCTGGAATAGCAGCAGCCCTCAAGCCCTTGGATAAAAACACAAACAAACTAAACAATGGAATTTATGTTTGGCCAAAAACTCAGGGATAACTGATAGATTTTCTATCTAGAAAAACAGCAAACAGGAAAACTGAGCCACAAAAGCAGGTAGTCAGGGAGTAGCGACCTGACAGCCAGACTGGGTGAGAGAGTATAAAAAGCGACAAAGTCTGCTGTGGGAGTAGGATGTGGTGAATGAATGATTAAAGACCGATTCATGCTTTTCTCGCTGGGTTTGAAAGAGTATTTCATGCCATAAATTTTATTATCCACCTAAGTCTGCCAGAGTCCAAGCAGAGTGTTGGCACTGCAAATGTGTCAAATGCATATGTGCCAGGAAAATAAATACTTGCTTTGAGTAGAGATGGTGTGAAGAGATTCTCCATCATTCACACCTTATATAATTCATTAATAACTGACTTGTAACTCAAGTAGCTGCTATTGGAGTCTTCATTGATGCAGCGCAAATGCAGTGGGAAGTTCTAAGTTCTCCAGAAATCCTGTGCTGTGGTTCGCCCACTGTGCTCAGCATGTCTCAGAAATAACGATAAGCTGGAAAAAATTATGTCAAGACTCAAAGCCTACATTATTTAGCACACAGGAACTGGTATTGGTTAAGACGGTCAAAAGTTTGAATAATTCATTCATAAAAAGTCTGAGGATGACCTCAAATGTATGGTGGAGTTCACTGGAAACATGTCTCTGCTCCTGAAGCGAGCTATTGTTTTTAAGTTAAAAGTATCTGCTGGTGCCGCCCTCGTTAAAATTTCATGCTGATAACTGGCAGACGCTGAGATAGTTATGAAATCAGCCTTCGAGCTTTTAAAGTGTCTCTGATGCCTTGAAGAGGAGGCTGAAGACAAGAGCAGCAACCTGACATTTACAAAACATGGCAGTGTTTGAAAGAGTAATTAGACGCACTAGATGATATAACAGCAAAACATTGCTGATGATCTGATTATTATGATACAAATATAACTACAATTTTTTTTACCTTCACGTATATGGAAACAGGGCTGCAACTAACATTTATCTCCGCTGTTGATTATTGTTGCTTTGTCAATAAAATGTTAGAAAATGTCAAAAAATGTCAATCAATGTTTCCCAAAGCCTAAGATGACGTCTTGTTTTGCCGAAAACCCAGAGATATTCAGTTTAATGTCATAGTGGAGAAAATAAACCAGAAAATATTCAAACTTAAGAACCTCAAATCTAAGAGTTTAGACTTTTATCTTCTGTGAATTACTCTTAAGTAACTGCCACTAATTTTGAAAGCAGTAGTCCAAATAACAAAACAGCAAAACAGCTACTGATCATTTGACTTTGGAAGATTTTTCACAAGTTCAAGCTAGATCTGAAAAGCAATAATAACAATTATTTCCACTGCTTATTATTTTGGAGAATAATTAGTTGTCTGGCATTTAAAATGTCAGAAAATGGTCAAAAATGTCTATCGATGTTTCTCAAACCACAAGATGACGTCTCATTTTGTCTCAAATCCACAAATTTACTGTTATAGTGGAGAAAAGAAACCAGAAAATAATCACATTTTAGAAGCTGAAATCTGAGAATTTAGACATTTTCCCCTAAGAGTTGCTTACCTAATTTGGAAAACAATTAGATTAACATAACTGCATAACAGCAATACAGCTGCTGACGATCTCATTTGTTAAATACAAATACAAGCACACGAGGTCAACAACTGTAGTTTTTTTCCACAGCAGGTCTAAAACAGCATCTACCTGTTTACATATGAAACCACTTGAATTATTTACGTAGGCTCACTGCCCACACAAAATGATGGCAAACAACTGCCACATGCTCGCAACAGCTGCTTTGCTGGTTCTCTTTATTCAATTCCTACATTATTCACCTGTTGGTAAGTGGATATTCAAAAAATTCTTGCGAGCACAGACCCTAGAGTACTGCTACACAGTCAGTAAATGACTTATAATAATACCGCATATGGGGAACATTTACAGCTGTATCCTCATTGGTGCTAATCACTGCAATGATTTATTGACTGCTATCGTACTGTGCAATATTCTGCAATATGACATTACATGTTGGGCAGCAGGTGACCTAGAAAACTGCAGAAACCTTCGCTGTAACGTAAAGAATGAATGGTGAACACCGTGGAATCTGCTAGATTATAGGTTGTCTATTCAAACAGTCAGCCGAGTCCCTGTGGAGGTCGCCTCATGCAATGCAGAGCCCCACTGCTGTTTTTTTTAAACTGCATGTCTTTCACAGACAAAGATTTTTAGTCTTTCCTGCTGCTGCATTCCACAGATTCTATTGATTCCTCTCCTTCACAGCCTCCCTATGTTTGACTGCAATCACTGTATAGAGTGTGATAGAAGCAGAAAAACAACTCCAGAGCTGCAATTAGCCACTAAACAACCAAACAGCCAGCAGTGAATACACTAAATAAAGAGACTTTTTCCACTTGTATGACCTTGGTTTTGCCCTTCACCTGTACATCAATCTGAGGTGGTATCTGCACACCATCCACCTTCCTTTTTCCATCTCATGACAGACATTTTTTACAGGAATTTCCTGGCAGCCTGCATGGAGCCTCGCGCATGTTTGAACACACACACTGCAAAGGCAACACCTGAAAAGCCTCCTCTGTTGTACTGTTGACACAACAGCAGAGAAAGCTGAGAGGACGCTGGTGTACGTCGTGAAATTATATCTGCTCTGCATGAAACAAAACAGCTTTCACTCCATTTTTTTTTTAAAGGATTTACACGCACATCTGAGTGGAAAGTTGTGCTGCAAGTTCTGCACAGTGACAGAAACAAATTAAAATCATCCGTAATCCTGTTTTTTTTTTTTTGCTCCGCAGAGGGAGATGCTGAACTCTGATTAAATTTGGATTGTATCTGCACTCACTGTTGCACACACACCTACATCCACTCAGCGTGAGACATTCAAACACTCATACAGGTGCATTATTCATAGTTTTGGCTTAATTGCGGCTGGGCTTAACTGGAAGCATGACAGAGGTGGCAGACCATCCTCTCCAACTTGTCTGGAGGAAGAGTAAGGGGCTCAGAGTTACCATGGAGACTAAAATGATCTACTGGTGTCTGATTCACATATTACACTCACACCTTCACATGCTGGGAAACACGACTGCAACAAAGAATTATATCCATTGTTGACTGTTTTTCAATTAACTGATTAGTTGTTTAGTTTATAAAATGTCAAAAAATGGTGAAAAATGTCGATAAATATTTCCCAAAGCCCAAAATGACGTCTTGTTTGGTGCAAAACCCAAAAATATTCAGTTTACAGTCACAGTGGAGGCAAGAAAGCAGAAAATATTCACATTTTAAGAGCTCAAAGCTGATAATTCAGACTTTTATTCCTTAAAAAGTGATAAATCAATTATCAGAACAGTTGCTGGTTGACTTAATGGTTGACAGTTAATCAATTAATCATTGCAGCTCTACTTGGAAAACACTGCAGGCCTTTAAGTCAAGGTTGAGTGCCCCTGAACTAGAAAATAAATGCAGTTTCTGGTTATTTAGTTAAACTTTAAAGGTTTACAGTGAGATTTCTTACAGCTCTTAGTTGAACTACTGCTTCAAAAAGCTTATTTACAACACGATCCAAGTGTTAAACCTTAGAAGAATTTTTGAAATTGCAAATAACTAATAATTAAGACACCAATTATTTTTTTCTTGCAAAAGGACAAATAAAAGAAACAGACTCACCTCGAGCTTGCAGATGGAAACAGACGGTGTCCAGATGATCTGATCTTTATCTACAGGAGAGAAAAGAGCCACTGAATAGATGTTTTAAATTTCTGCCTGTCTGCTCTACAACATGTACCCACATGCAGCAGCTGCACTCTGCGCGCTCCTAAAGGCATCAATTCCTCCACCGCTGTATGGAGGCGGGAGAAGCTGGTTGGCTGACCGGTGCGACATCCAATTGCAACGCAACATTGAGTTACGTCATCTTCAAAAGGCGGGGCTCGCGTCATTGACAGCATCTTTTTCCGTGACGTAGTGAGGAGGTCCCCAAAAGCAAGGACAAACTGTCAGAGAAATAGTCAAAACTCATCACTTCGCGTTAAAGTCACTTAATTTTGAATGAATTTAATTATTATTTAGTAAAAAAAAAAAAAAAAAAAAACATTTATTGATGTAGTTTAGTGTTACAATTCAGTGTCCAAGTGTGGATGAGGAGTGTTTTTCCACTGGTTTTAGTGACTGTATGAGACAGAAAAATGGTGCTGAAATGACAAAAATGACTAGAAAAACTGTTACCAGAAGCAGAAAATAAAGTTGGAAGAATAAATGATTAAAAATGATGATATACCGCCACCTGCTGGATGCCTTGCTGAATCACAGTGGCACTCAAGAAATGATGCATCTGCAAAAACAGACAATAAAATACATAAAACATAAACGACTGATGAAGTGGATTCTTATTCTCAATATATATTTAGATACAACCGTAAATGTGCTATAAGTGCAGGTTTATTGCACATAACATAGAGTTTACTGCATATGCATTAAAGCAAACAGAAGCAAAAATAACCCCTAAACAAACTAGTTTCATCTTAAGAAACAGCTCTTAAGAAGTAACTTGGAAAACTGACATTTCCTGCAGACTCCAGCGAGCACACTGTCCATTTTGCAGCATGAGCCATTCTAATTTCTTTCTGAGCGCCTCAATGAGAGGCCGTTATATCACTCAAGGCTGCACAGGCTTGCCGCTCAAGGACTCACTGCCACAAAGGAACCTTTCACACAAGTCAGCCTGACTGCAACAGATTACGTGCAAAAGGGCATGTTTTCCCTCTCTCCTCTTTTCATTGTACTGGGCTGGAAGGTTACTGCGGCACCTAGAATACAGAGAGCTGGATTCCATAACACAGGAACAATGCTCTGAGGTGCTCTCCAAGTTACAATTTTAGGGGGAGAAAATCAGCTTGATAGTAATTTTTTCCTTCAGTAAAATTAGAAAGGTTACAGCAAAGACCAAAGTGTTCATCTGTGCAGCATTAGGAATGTAGTGCTGCTGAATTTTTCCCTCTGTGTGCTCTGTGCAGGCGGACTGAAGTCACACAAGAGCTTTGAAGGCTGTTTCTTTTATTCCTTTTACTCTTACAGTCAGGCTGCAGCTTATGTGAGAACAGTATTACATCCTGAACTCGAATGAAATGTGTGGAAACAAAGAGCAAATGAACTATAATTGCAAAGTGTCTTAACTATTTACTACGTTTACAGTATCAAGTAAATAGTCAGGAAGGAAGGCAGTGAGTCACAGATTTACACACTTACAGAAAGGAATCTCACAGAATAAAGTGCATGGAATGTAATTAGCTTTTAGTTGTCAGTCTGTGCCTAATGCCAATCAGCCTTTGGTGCGGATGTTATGGAAAGTAAGCCATAATTACATGCCTGTATACCGTAGAGAAAAAACAAAAAACATTTCAAAAGTAATCAGGATCAGCTTTAATGGCAAAGTACATACACAACATAGAAGGAATTTGGTTTCTGTTGGTGTCACTCTAGGAATAAGGAAAAGAATAAGAAAATAATTACAGAAAAAATATATAGAGATATTTACACATCTAGAAAAGAATATATGAATATAATGACAATTGCTAAAGGGAGAAGAGCACAAAATGCAAAACCTGAATTTTCAGTATTTTTGAAATATGTGAAAATATCACAAAAATTACAAAAAATAAGCACTAAATTATCATATCTAATATAATAGTACATCAGAAACCTGTAGATCTGAAAATCGCAAAGTTACATTTCTTAATTTAAATTAGTTGATGTCTAAAGACCTCAATTTGCCAATCTATCACATTTTCACAAATATTTACTCTCAATTAATAGATGAAACTGAAAATTCGTGTAATACTCCTAATATATTTGTAAAATTTAGATATAATTCATGACAACTAAAAGAAAAAAAGCACTGGTTTTGTAATTTTACATAGATTTCTTTGTTAAATGAGCAACATCTTGTATAATTAGACGTTTTCACTGCAAAAATGTTATATGAATGTGTTTGCATTAAGTGTATAATATATACACGTCAAAGATGACATAAGGTGAAATTATGAGTTTGTTATTTTCCACTATTTTGTTTTGGTTTTTTTTGACAAACCATCTGCTGGCATTGTTTTTACTGTTAATTTCACTATAGATAGTGTTAAAATTACAACATAGAATTATTTTTTATTAGAATTAATTTTTTTACCTTTTCATATCCATATGGTTCCTTATTTATATTCTAAGAAAACATCACAAGCCTGAGCATTTCCAGTACTTGATTTCCAAGGTCTCATACATAACAAACCTTAAAAAACAAATTCTGGGTGGGACTTTTTGTATCGTTATTCTTCTTCTGAATCCATTTCCGGCTCAAACATGCATACCCGAATTACAGTAATATTACAATTTGCTATTTAGTAGTGTAGTTTTACAGTGTGTTTAAGCAGAGTTGCAGTAGATCTGCTAATTCTAGAGGGGGCAACAATGTAGAGATACATCTCAATGATTTTGAGGCAGCAAGGGATAATTTTCATGGAAACGCTTATACTGTATATATGGTATACGATATATGGAAATTAATTTTTAAGGATTTAATCGATGACCAGTGAAGGATTTTGAAACCTCTGGATCGATTATATTGAAAAATCTCACATTTCAGTTTCAAAGAGGGAAACCTCATACATTTACATGAGATAATTTTTGAAGTCAAATATACTATACAATTAAGCTTTTAGTGAATTATAATTAAGTCTTCAGTATCTTCTCGGATTGAAATTGATGTTTTCTGATTCCCTGAGATGTTAAAGTTCATGTTCTTGAGTTTATCCATGGATGTAGTTGCAGTTGATCCCAAAGAAGTCGTGTCTTCTCCCTCTGACCACGTTGTCTCTCAGGTCCACAGCGGCTCGTGTGATGGAGCTGTTGAAGCTTCGATGGGCTTCTGTCTTACTGAATGAATCTTGAAGGTCCAGGAGGCTTTGAGCTGCTTCTCCTCTTCCCACATTCCCATATCTGTGCACCGAGCAAATGCTGGGCAGGACAGGAGGCCTTGGCAGGATGCTCGGATTAGAGATACCATGCAGCAGCTCCTGCCCTGCAGATGCCCCTGATAATAACTCGGCATGCGATTTAACGCGGCGAGGTTGATCCTCTTTTCTGCTACTCGGTGCATGTTTTCCACACAGCTCCATCAGGCTTTTCTTTATGTCGGCTTCTATCTCTCCCTGGGAATGTGGGCGGCTGTACAGGTCCTGGGGTCGCTCCGTGTTTGAGATCTGGCCAGCGTTAGCCTCTTGGCTGCTCTGCGACACAGATCCTCGCATAAAACTTTCATCAGACTGGACTTTGCAGCTCTCTCTCTCTATGCCCTCGTGCGCTGAGCCTTTGCTGCGAGTTTGCTGCTGTTTGTGTAAGACCGCCTGGGACGGCGTGGTGTGCTGAGCTTCTGTGGAGCTGTACTCTGATTGACTCTGACCCATTTGGTGTGGATCTGGTGCCTCATTATGCGTAGCCCTGATCTCTCGTGGCCCATGTTGGTTTACAGTAGCCGAGGCAGAGCTTCGGTTTAGAGATGCTTTTAGGAGTTCAGCAGCAGAGGGACTGCAGGTGCTCCTCCCCTGTCTTCTTTTACATCCTTGTTTGGGTTTAGAGGGAACAAATTCAGGATGGGAACGTTCTCGCTGCAGGGAAAAGAATCATTATTATTCGTGTCTCACCCTGTAAATGTCACTGTAATTGCATATATTGCGTTTTACCAGTGGTGCAGTGTGTGAATGAATCCCAGTGATCATTTTATCCTTGAAATCATCCATCTTTAAAGGATTTGCTGGTCCCGATCCTTGAAACAATAATAAACATTAAAGCTATATTACTGATAATTAACTTCAAAGTCACAACTGCTGCATTATTTATGAGTTTGTAAAGTGGTTTCTTAGCAGTACTCTGTGTTAATGTTTTTCCAGGGTGTTGCCAACAGATGTTTGCAGTGTTTTGGCTTCTTACCTGTGTAGTGCATTTGGTAAGAGGTGACCCAAAGTGCCCTCTCTAAGTTTTTCAGCATGTTGCTCGTCCGCTCCGATAATGAAAAATCCCAGTCACGAAGTTTAGGGTTTGGCAGCACCGTCTTTGGAGGCGTCGGGTAGAAAACTTGGTTCTGTCCCTTCAGTGGTTTTGTTTTCTGATGGAGGCAGATGTTGTGAGGAATCTTATTATTTGGTTAATCCAAAATTGTGCCCAATTTAGATTTATGTTGAATTTTAATTGATCAATAGGTTTCTTCTGGCTAGAAATAACATGAGCATGTAACAAAAGAGAGTGAAGTGTTGTGTTAGAAATGTTCATGATGCATTTGATCTGTTTCTCTATTTTTTTCCCATTTTAACTAAAAACGGCATGTCCAAAATTAGCCACATTTGTTGAAAAAGTTGCCATTTTTTTTGAGAAACTGCAGTTTATATACAATTCTAGCATGTTCTAGAAAGGAAAAGCATTCAACCATAAGAACACCATCAACATGATGGAGGGAATGTGATGCTTTGGGGCTGTTTTTCAGCTGATGGACCAGGCAACTTGGTCAAAGTAAACGTCATCGTGAGAAAAGAGGAAACATTCGGATTGTGGAGGAAAACATTAGGAAGTCTGCAGGAAAACTGCTCCTTGGGCATCATTGGAGCTTCCAACAAGACAACGATGTGAAACATGAAGCCAAAGTGGTGAAGAAATGGTGAAGAGAAAACTATGAAAAGATGTTGGGGCGGACCAGCCAGAGTCCAGACCTAAATCCATCCAGAATCTGTGGAGGAACTGAAGAACAGAGTGATGGAGACCAAGCCTTTCAAAATAAAAGATCTGGACATGGACACTTGGAGGAACAAAATCCCAGTGGAGACATGAAGAAAGACTGTAGACTGTGCAATTGATGTGTTGGAAAATAAAGACTTTAACTATGATTTCTGTTTCCAACATGGAATTTTTCAGTAAAAAATTACAAAAAACACAGAAATGATTAAAAATGATCATTACATTTCTAACATGACGCTTTGCTGAATTTTGTGATTTTTTTTAATGTCATTTATAGCCACAAGAAACCTATTAGTCAAATAAGAAATCACCTCAAATCAAAATTTGGCATTGCTATAAATGATTTGGGGCTTAACTGCATACGTAAAACATGAAAGAAAAGGCTCTAAAAACATCATTATCGACTTGATTATTTCCCTTTCATAAATGTAGATAAGGAAAGACACTCAAATAACGTTTTCAAAGTCATTCAAATGCTGAATTTGAATAATTTCTGACAGATCTTTTGGAAAAAAATATATTTTAAAAAACTGAAATGTGTCAGATTTATCATCATCATTTTGAACACAATGTCCTATTCTATTTTGTCACTTCTTCATGTCATTTCTAGCCAGAATAAACCAATTGGTTAAAGAAAAAATCACTATAAATCTAAATTTGGCAAGGGTATGCTATATTTTATGCTCACATCATAGAAGCCATGCTCTCCTGTCCATGAAACAGTCTTCTTCTTGGTTTTCACTGGTGTTTCTATGATCTCATGTCTATATGGAGCACCTGTGCATGGGGGAAAAAAGACGCCTTAAATTTCTAGAAACTTTTTAGCACAACATCTACCGTCTCTCACCTTTAGTTTTGCTCAGCAGGCTGATGTCCGGTGCACCATTTGGCATAATGAGGTTGAGGAAAGGCTGGGAAGCAGCTCGGACTCCTGTTTCCGGGTCGTCTGGAGAGCAGAAGGATGGGAACATTGCAAAGCGAGAGATGTGAGATGAATAGGGATGCTCTTTTGGAGTGGCAATCTGGATCATTTTCTCACTGTACAAAAGGCACAAGGACATTAAATGAAGATAAAGCGTATTAACAGTCACAAGAAACAGCAAATAAAAGAGCAGAGCTTAGTGCAAAAGAAATTAGTCTGTTATCTGTTCATGTGCAAAAAAGTACTCACGCTAGATTTATGTCAGTTGGTTTTGGTATGCTGGGAAAAGATAATACAGAAGAAGGATTTTTGAGGATTTCTGTGAATGTACTGATAGTGTAATATGACTATGTTTGTAATAAATCAACGGCTACTTACAGCTGATCATTGAGATGGACTTTACTTTTCTTTCTGCTGATATTATGACATTTTTGGCTAGTGATGCGCCTGTGAAGGTAAAATCAGGTAGATAATTGCACCATGGCTAATAAATTACATCATTATTCTGCAACTATCATTCTATGCAAAGAATCTCTACACTTACACAGGTATAGTTCCTCTGTAACCCCAGCGATGATCTCCAAAATCATTGGAGATGTTGTGGGTTAGTAAAGACTTTGGCTCCATGTGGCAGCTGGATACCTGACCCATAATGAAGGAATGTGGGGAAAAAAGGACATAAATACAGAATCATGCCACATCTTTAAAGAAACCAACAATGCTGATTTATTATGATTGTTATGGACACTGGTCTGGTGACAAAAAAATCTGAAAAACAGTCTTTCAACCAGCTTATTACACTGGGCGACCAGTATGTTTACAACACAACAGCAACAATGAATCACCAACTTTGTTTGCTAATCGATTAATCATTTAGTCTTTTTTTTTGGAAGAAAAAGTCAAAATTCTTGGATTACAGCTTCATAAATGTGAATATTATCTGATTTCTTTCCTCCTCTTTGACAGCAAACTGAATATCTTTGAGTTGTGAACATCAGACATTTGTCAAATTGAGCTTTGGGAAACACTTATCAAGATTTTACACCAAACAACAAATCAGGTAATAGAATAAATGATCAACAGATCAATCTACAATGGAAATAAATGATAGTCATTGGCCTGGTTTTGGACATTTGATCAAATAGAGGCAGACATCTGACGATGTTCCACTAATAGTATTTAGATTGTTTGTGCCTTCAATGATTTATCAACGTGTCAATTAGTTATCAACTAATAAAGTCATCTTCAATTATTTTGATAATCATTAAACCAGTTGTATTAAATAAAGTAAATAAAAGCCTTTTTTTAATTCCAATTTTTTAAGATTGAATATTTTATTGGTTTCTTTCCTTCTGAGTGACAGTAAATTGAATATCTTTGGATTGTGGCCAGAAGACATCCGTTATTTTGGGCTTTGGGTAACACTGTTCAACATTTTTAAAGAATAAACCAATTAGAATCAAATGAATTAATCGAGAAAATAATTTAAAAAGATTAATGAACAATGAAAAATATCATTACTCAAACAAGTTCATAGCAGTACATTATATTGTAGGTTAAACGGCAAACATGAGAAATGAAACAGTATTTCATCAACCAACATAAGATGTGACTGTGATCTTATCTGAGTCTTCTGCTATGTCATTCTTACTGTTTTAACTATTAATGACCAAAATAATTGCTAATTATTTCATTACGTCCACTTACCTGGACTGTGGTAGCTACAGAAGAAATCCAGAGAGGTTTCTTCTATCCTTCTGTTGCAGACACTTTGGAAGCAATCGCAGTAAAAGTAGGAATGTAGAAGCTCTTAAACAGGACTCCCTCCTGTTTGCTTGTGACCAGTGAGGTGGGTTTAAGTTCCTGGGACAGCCAGAGTGACAGTGCTACAATAAACAATAGGATCACAGTGACTGTCACCCAATCCAGCCCACAGAACACAGTGTACAGCAGAGGTGTCATTTTAAAAGCCTTTCTAGGACTAAACTCACTAAACACTGAAACAATGTCATCCAACTATGTAGCTTGCATCACATTCATGTAGATAATATCCTGTTCCACTATGTAGAACAGAATAATATCAGCTTCAAAGAGTAATTTCTAATCTCCGTGATGCAGCCATCAACATGTGCTGATATTTCACATTAATGCCTTTCTAGCAGCAGGGAATCACTGCTCAGGATCATCCAGTCATCAAGTGTGGATCTGATAATATTACACGTTCACAGTTTGGTGAACTCATACAACTGAGAATGGGGTGGAATGAAAATCAAGCCGGCTCTGAGCAGCACAAGCTGACACCGGACACAAGCCGTGTGCAAGAAGGGTTTGGTTACAGGAATCTGGTTTCATCATCTTCGTTCGTATGCAGCATAAAGAGCAAGTAGAGCCCACCTATACACCTGACAGTGAATGCAACAAAACCTGTTCAAAGGGAGTCTAAATTAGTCCAGCAGATCATTTCCACCTGACAATCACTCTGGTTTTATGAGGATTTACAATGTGTGTGTGCATTTTGTTGAACATCTCCTTGGATTTAGTGGATTTCGAGATGTAAGCTCCATGTGTCCATTATACGGGTTGTCAGTCTGATAAATGAGGCTATTACATCAAAGATTGAGAAGTGACTAGAAATTAACATAACAAACGATTTAACCCATTTTGAAAAACTTGTGCTTCTAAATCCTTAAATTTCAAAGCACCTTCATATGTGTTTATTCTCAAACTGTATTAAATGAACTTTTGTATCTCCTCTGCAACTTAACCTGAAATGGAATTAAATGTTTAATGATTCAGAACACATTTACACATCTATTGTTCAGTCAGCTTAGCTTGTAAAATATTAATAAGTGGAAACAATCTTTTTTCCTTGTCCATATTTTGGCAAAACAAATATTTGTGTATAGATAAACACATAGAATGTAGACTGTTTCAAAAAATCTGAAAACAATATTTCAGCCATTAAAGCCTCTGAAAACTTAAGTTTGATATACATTGTAAAACAGACGTGAATACATCCCTGTGCAAAATCTCTCCAAATTGCGTTATTTCACACAGTTTAGTAAATCTGTGATCACTGAAACCCAATTGATGTGAAATGACCAATAAACACTAAAACTTTCTCGGTTTTGGACCTTTACCCTCTACTTTTTTGCATGTCTGTATCATGGCTCCACACGGAAAAGACATCTGATTGTAAGACTTTGCGAGGATGGAAGATCAGCAGTCAGGTAAAAATCAGATGATGCAGCAGTAAGGAAGTATAGAATGAGTCATAGTACCACTAATCAGAGCTGCGGAGGTCTTCCTCTTAAAATGATGCCATGGACCATGTGCTACTTTCACAATCTAGCTTTAAAAAACAGATGGGCAAGTTCGTCAGACTTCTCATTTCAGCTATCAGTGAAAAAATTTGTTTTGGTGAGAGCTTAGACAGTGTTGAGGATGGTGCATAACAGTCCAGAAAAAGACCTTGCTTGTTCTTCAGCACAGAACTACAGCATTAAACTTTGGTAAAATGCATGGAAAAAATGTCTAATGAATATTGGGAGCATATCTTGGTCAGAGAGGATTATGAAAAATCTATTTGGCTCAGATGGAGTCCAGCATGGATTACCACAGTGAATGCATAGTCCTGACAGTGAAGTACAGAGATGGTAGAGTGATGCTATGGGGTTGCGTGAATGCAAAAGGTGTTGGGAAGGTGGTAACATGCACCACGAATGTCTGCCGATAGACCAAATACTGACTGGCTGACAAGATGACTTCATGGACAAGGTGATAATTTGGCATAAGATGAATATTCCAGCATGAAAACCATCCAAAGCACAAAATCACACAAGAGTTTCTATAGAAGAAAAACTGTACAAACTATGACCTGGACAAGTTTGTTCCCTACATAGAATCCATATGTATTTTAAAGAAAAAGGTAGAGCAACATAACCTCTCCAGCAAACAGCAGCTATGAAAAAATTCTGAAGAATGGCAGAACAACTCTCCAGAAATTTGGCTTCCTCCATGCCAAAGAGATTGAGTAAAATTGGAGATGCAAAGTACTGGAAAAAAATAGAAGTTTTGAGCCTCAGTAATTACTTTTAATCTGACTTCCTACTGTGGGGTCAACCTAAATTGTCAGTTTTTAATTTTAAATTAGAGCAAACTTTTAATTTATAAGTAACATTATTATTTTGAAGTGATGCAGTTCTGTATCATCCAGATTTTTGGATATACGTACGCGATACGCACAACCTGCAAAAGGGAGCAAGGAGCACTTAGGAAACAAAATGCAGATATCCCATTATGACCCATTATAACCCAACTTGTTCTTGCTTCTGCAGGTAAGATGCTCATGTGGGGTTTCATTACAGACGGTAAATGGCTGGTGGAAAAAATACATCTTCGGTGCCTTTAAATAGGACAACACACTTGACTTACTCTCCATCAGAAACCTGAAAACTGCATCTACACACCAGTTCTCAATCAGCACATAAAATGAATGCGGCTACCTCTGCTTGCACATGACATGGACTGCTTTCCAAGCAGGAGACCTTGCCTTGTTTGTCAGTTCACAAGACCCATATTCTGCATTCTGCTTTTTAATTGGGATTCTCAGGAGACCTTGTCCAAAGTCTTAGCAAAACACCCAAGTCCTATCAAGCAGCCTAAGCTAAGTCCAGTAACCAATTATCCAGCTCTGCCCCAGCAGAGCCGCTGCTCTCCGGATTACATTTCCTGCTGCTGCATTACAAATGTGCCAGAGCCTGCAGTGATTTCTCTAATATTAAGTTATTGTGCAGATGCAAGCTGATGGTTAACCCCTGCAGGATTTCACCCACAAATAGGAATTCAACTTAATCTGTGCCTTTTACAGAACCTCATACCCCAGTAACCTCCGAAACAAAGCGAGAAATTAATTCACCTCTCTCTAGAGGAAAACATTAATTATTTACTCCATTCAGATAGCAAACTGCAAGCATAACCTCAGTGGTCAAAAAGCTGCTGGAGGTGGCCCCTGAAACCAACTGATACTCCCAAAACGTAGCCTCTGACATCCAGGTTTACTGTACAGTTTAGTAATTATTTTTTAAAGATTTTATTTATGCATATTTACAATCCATTGTCCATACCTGAGGGCTTGACTCTATCCAAGCTGACGTGGGGGTCCAACCGTGCACGCTCACATGCACACCTACAGCCAGTTTAGACTCACAAATTAACCCACTGTGTATGTCTTTGGACTGTGGGAGGACGCTGGAGCATTGGGAAGAAGCCCACGCAGGTACAGGGAGAACATGTGTGCTTCATGCAACCAGAAAGACCCCCGGTGAAGAGGGGGATCGAACCCAGAACCTTCCAACTCCACTGTTGCTATGTGAGCACAATGCAACGGAATAAATTACAATATAGACTGGAAAAAGAAAAGACTTTGACACAGGGTTTTAATATGTTTAAGACTGAGTTAGGTTTTGGTAACTAAAACCACTTGTTTGAGGTGAGGAGAGATTGTGTTTGAAAGACACCAATGTTGCAGCAGTCTGATCTCATACATGCAACCATTCGCCCTCATCCTACCTGATCACCAGGGGTCCTCGGCCAGCTGCCTCCATTGCCCACCTCGTGTCTATCCCGGCCTCCTCGGGGGACTCACAAGCTTCCTGAAAGACTTTTTATGGAGACATTCATGATGTTTCTTTCATGTGAGCCGAGAATGAAAGAATAAAAGATGAAACTGTGAACTTGCACTTCAAAGCTCAGAGCTCTGGAGAATATTTCATTAATTTCATGTTTCAAGAAAACACATTTCACTGCTACAGAGGTACAGCCAGTGTGTGGGCGTTAGTATGTGTGTGACTCCAAGGTAACACACGCGTGTTTTTATGTACAATAGGAAATATTTTCAGACAAATCACATCCATGACAACAGTGTTTTTGTTTTGCTTTTTTTTCCACTCAGCTGCATGCAACTCGGGGCATAAATTGTTGCAAAATAACACATTTTCTTTGAGTGTTTTCACGTTCTTTCTCCATCTATTCAGTCACATTCTGTTAGCTGGGAGCCAGGTGCCCTTGAGTTATTCAGAGCTGCTCATAAGGCAAGGTAGTCAGAGCTGCTTTTATACCTTTACACCCACTCTATCTATCTATCTATCTATCTATCTATCTATCTATCTATCTATCTATCTATCTATCTATCTATCTATCTATCTATCTATCTATCTATCTATCTATCTATCTATCTATCTATCTATCTATCTATCTATCATGGAATAACTTTAATTTTCTCTCCTCCTCCAGTAAATAGGCTGTTTTACTGTGAACATTTCCATGATGACTGAAGCTGTTTTTCAGCTCATTACTCCAAATGTACACAGAAAAAAAATGCTTCTTCCTGCACGTTTTAAATGTAAAAAACATCACATCTGTTCTGTTTTAATAGGAGCCCTGCACACAAGGTCTCTGGTGGTATACAATAAAAGAGAGCGAGTGAACAGGCTGCCCCTGCATATTTTTTTTTTCATTTTCTAGGGAGGATATATATAGGCGCCGTGCTTTTCTGCACCTCTGCATACTATTGAACAGAACCCCCCCCCAGAGAGCAGCTCCATCTCTGGTTTGACTGACAGCTGTAGCTCCTCTCTCGGGCGTCATCACTTCGCTCTCAGATAAAGTGGATCTTGACCACTTCTGCTCCCAGTGTTTCAGGGATGAATGCGCAATGGACTGACTCCTACTAGGGATGAAGGAGCAACTGCTTTGAGGACATCTCTTCTCTGAGAAGCTCGGCTGCAGCCCCCTCACCCTCTCATCCACTCGCCTAAACTCTTGTTCCATCACATTTCAGAGTCCCCTTCCAGCCTTCACCATGACTGCGTTCGACTTCTCGGATATAGAGGCGTTTCTGGACTGCCACCCGGACCTGTTTGAGGAGTACCTGGTTCGGAAAGCCAAATGTGACCAGGTGAGCAGGTGGCTGAAGGAGCATCAGCCGTCGAAAGTGTCCACGGCGGAGAAACGCGGCGCCGCCACGGACCCGCTCTGGCCGACCAACGCCGACGGGCTCCGGCGCAGATCGTCCCACATGGAGCTGCGGCGGAACTTCGCCCGGTCCAAAGCCACCACCGCGCACCGCACCTACGACGAGCATGTGAGCCTCAGCGAACACGAGTCCCAGTCCAGCATGAGGCGCCGTGCGCTCCTGCGCAAAGCCAGCTCCCTGCCTCCGACCACGGCGCACATCCTGAGCGCCCTGTTGGAGTCCCGGGTCAACGTGCCCCAGTACGCGTCCAGCGCCATCGACTACAAATACAGACTCAAAGAAACCAACGAGAGGGAGTTTTTCTTGGAGTTAGTGAAGGACATCTCCAATGATCTGGACCTGACAAATCTGAGTTATAAGATCCTGATCAACGTGTGTATCCTGGTGGATGCGGACAGGTGCTCGCTTTTCCTGGTTGAGGGACCCGCTCACAAGAGGACTCTGGTGTCCAAGTTCTTTGATGTGCACTCGGGCACCACAGTCAGACCATCATCCAGCACCCTGAACTCCAATGAGGTGCAGGTGCCATGGGGGAAAGGCATCATAGGATATGTGGCAGAGCATGGAGAGACTGTAAACATCTCAAATGCATATGAGGTAAAAGTCTGCATGGTTTTATTTATATATTTTTTCACCCTGAAAAAAGTTAATTCAGAAGTGTTTGGAGTAAATTAAAATTCTGAACATTAATATATAACTGGTTGTGGTATCAAAACTCTATTTTTTAAATTGCACTCAGAAAAACATGACCATAGATAACCCTAAAGTTACAGGAGATGCACCTTTGGCCATGTTGCCATCCTGCATGAGAAGTCCCCACAAATGTCACAAAAAGAGAAAGAAACCCATTTTAATTAGCTGTTTTTGAAGTTTCCTTTCTGCCAGAGGACGGTGTTCAGTGGCTGGAAACATCGCCCCACCCCTCAAGAGATCAAACTTTTGCGCATGTCGAGCAGCTCAACCGGAGACTCAGTGAAGCCCAGTGAGGACTCTGGGTAATTAGCTCAATTATGTCAGAGTAAAGAGGGAGAAAAAAATCCTAGTGTATAGTCGTCAAAGAAAAAGGCAGTAAAGCGAGCCAATAAGTCTTGCAGCTTCCCACAAGCTCCAGTCTTATAAGCTACCAGTTGCGCACCACATCATTATATCATGGCCCTGGGCTGCTTGGGAATCTATCGTGATGATACGCATCCCCCTGCGGTCTATTACTGCAATACTATAGATATGTGTCAGTGAGGGGCATTATAGTTTCTCTGCTTATTGTGAAAACAATTGATTCCTGCAGAGTTGTGAATATATATGTGCAAAAATCACACTGAGCAGGCACGTAAAACCCAAATGTTATGGAAACGTGGGGCCATGAGGTCAAATGTGCTGTCATTTTACTGACTGCACTGGGGTGTATATTTGCATTTATGTGCTATTATTTTTCATTTTTTATGACTACATTGCAGGATCACCGCTTCAGCGATGAGATTGACAAGTTAACCGGCTACAAGACTCAGTCCATCCTCTGCATGGCCATCTGCAACAGTGATGGAGAAGTTATTGGGGTTGTCCAAGCGATAAATAAAAACCCAATAGGCACCCCGTTTACTGAGGATGATGAGAAGGTGAGATTAAAATAAAAAAACATGCAACACGCTGCAGGTAGTTTATCATCTTCAGTATTACCGTCAACATTTGTATAATATAGGCCGTTTTAAAGATGGAGGTAAAATTGGATTGTGCACCCCAAACCACCAACACACACGCATATTTACACAGAAGTACTGAAGCTGTGCAGCACTGTTTGTACTGTGAATCTTCTTAATGGCTGAGAAGAAGAGGCAAAGTGATCCCTTGGAAGCAAAACAGCAGAAAAATGAAGAGAAGAGGTCAAGCTTTTGCTCAAGTGCACATTAAATATGTCTGGCTGTGCAATACACACACACACACACACACACACACACACACACACACACACACACACACACTTAGGAAACATGTTTTGAGTTGATACACTTCCAGTTGCTCCCTGAGCTATCCACTTGAAATAGGTTTGCTGTTTCATTTACAGCTCCGCAGCTCATGATTACAATCTCATTCTCCCAGTTTGCTGATGAAAAAATAATATATTGTGCATCTTGCAGATGCGAAAAGTGTTGCGTTTGGTTTAAGTGAGCGGTCGGGGCAATAAAAAGGCAAAAAGTGTTTTAGTCACTTTATGTAAATAAGTGCTTTTAATAAGTAGTTTGCAAAAACCTACCAAACTGCACTGAGAAGCAACAGTTTGTCCACAAGGTGGCAGAATAAAGTTGTGGAAATCCATTTCTTCTGAGAACATACAGTTTGTTCTCTCACTTCAGCTTCAAAGAAATCAAGTTGGTCATCATTTTTAAATAATTTTTTTTGGAATCCAAAGCAAAACACTAAATATAGCAACGTCAGAAACTATTTTCAGCACCAAAGACGGTGAAAATAGAAGAAAAACTTGATCCGTCAGCTTGTCCAGACATTTTAGGGCCACTGATGTCTCTCTAAACCTCTAAATCAATACTTCATTAACAGGGTATCTATTGAGAGGAATAAGTGCTGAGAAGAGGCTGACTCCATCATGACTTTCTACCAGCATCACCTCATATTCTCTCTGTTTCTCTCACCCAGTTTAATGTCCTTTTGTTTAGCATACAGATAGCTAACATTTATAGATTATACAGGCTTTTAATGGCATTTTTTGTGCTTTCACTCAGGTGCTGCAGATGTATCTACCATTCTGTGGAATATCGATTTCTAACGCCAAGTTATTCTCAGAGTCCCGCAAGGAGTATGAAAGGAGTCGGGTGAGAAGTTTTAAACTGTCCCTTTGCAAAATATGCTTGATATTAAACCTATTCAGAATAAAATATAGATCATTGTAAAGACACCAACACATTCAAACTACACATGGGATTTTACCTTGCTGTGGCACATAAAATTACCTTCAACAACATGATATTGAGTCGTAAATATGAAGCCGTCGGTCATGGTGTTCATTATCGCCTCTACAGGCTTTGCTAGAGGTGGTCAATGACCTGTTTGAGGAGCAGACCGACCTGGAGAAGATTGTCAGGAAGATCATGCAGCGAGCGTTGACCTTACTACAGTGTGAACGCTGCTCTGTGCTTCTTCTGGAGGACATCGATTCACCTGTGAGACATGTTTTTGTTTGTGCTTTTTGGAATTTTTCTTGCCTCGAGATACAGGTACTGCACCTACCCAAGTTTAGTTGAAATGTTTCATTAACCCTCTGAACCCCAAAGCCTGCTGGTGGGTTTGAAGGCATGTTTTTTTTTTAAACCTCCAGAATGACACCATTTATCAGAGCCAGAAACTGCTAAAACCTAAAGAACTGTTATGTGACATCTGGCTCCTTTGAAAAAATTGACCAAGTAGCAAGTCAAAATCATGATATTTTCATCAAAATCACTTTGTTTCATATGTCTGATTTAGAAAAATGTATCAAAAATCAAATTATATATTTTCTGTGATTAGATTTTGTGAAATTATTTTTAAAAAGTCTATGCCCCTTTTCGCAACTGGGAAGCCATGACTGACTCACAGCGACCAACAGTTGTGGGTCAAAAATTCAGACACTTTTCGACTGAACTGCAGGCTGTGTTTACATAGAGCAGAGAGGACACAACAGGAGAGATTGAGAGGAAAATTAAGCATAATTGACCAATAAACTAAAAGCAGCATGGCTCAAAAACAATATACAGAGGAGCAAGTTGACAGCAAATTGTTGGAAGACAGATTCTGCATGGTGAAACATCTTTCTAGAGTTGAGGTGCAGGAAAGTGTGAAAAACAGTTTATAGAAAGTGAAACAATCTAAACAGTAAAATATCTATAGCATGTGGGGTCATCATTTGTTTCCAGTATTGGTAATAGTGCTTATAGGCTCTTGGAAAAATGTTGTACATGTTGGTTTGAGTTTTGTTAAATTTTTGTAATTTTACATTGTTGAATTCTATCTACTTCTACATATGGTTGTGCTGTTTCTGTAGAGGTGCAGGACTTTATATTCAAGTGAAAAATGGGCCCACAGTGAGTAAAAATTAGCACAAAATACTCACAAACCGCTTGAGGTTCAGAGGGTTAAACTGTGTGCCATTTTTGTGCAAACTTTTCCCATGATTGTTGTTAAATTAAGTTGCTGCTGCTGGTTGTTTTTGATACATGCCTTTCTCACAGGTGGTGAAGTTCTCCAAGACGTTTGAGCTCATGTCTCCTTTGTGCAACATTGACCGAGATATCAGGTGAAAGCAACACTATGAAAAAAAGTCACTGATGACAGACATTTGTCATGGCAGATAATTGTATACAGCAGGGATATTATTATTATTAATTATAGCTGCCTTCCAATTAGTGGAGTCATGCTTCTGTGCACGCTGGTTAATAACTATATTTATCAGGTATAATAGACATTTTTAATTCCACCTGCAATTTCCGTACAGTGACAAGTCAGAGTATCTGCTGTGAAAAAGCTGTTATCTATTCTAGATGTAGGTCACCACAAGAGAAACATGTACGTGCAGAGCGTTCACACAAGCCCACAACATGGTGATGCATTCCAGCGTGACGAAGCTATTCATGCTGGAATTAGCCTGCTCAATATTTACTCTCTGTATTTCCTGCTGTTGTTTTGGATGTGTAAGTGCCTGTTGTTTCCTCTTTGTGCAATTGGCCACGTCAGCATGGAGAAGTTATCCTGCTCCGACTGGCTGATCAATAACAGCATTGCTGAGCTGGTGGCTTCCACAGGACTGCCTGTTAACATCAGCGATGTGTGTCAGGACCCACGCTTTGATGCTGAGGTGTGGACACAGCGGCGTCTTTATCGCACCTATTAGAGCTTAAACTTTTATTTAAAACCCAGTCTAAGAAAAGAAATATAGGCCACAGACACATTTTGTAAAAATAGAAAAAAATCTCATACATTCAAGCTGTCTGATTCAGTTTTCTGTCTTTGCAGGCAGATCAGGCCTCAGGCTTCCACATCAGATCAGTGTTGTGTGTCCCCATCTGGAATCGAACCCACCAGATAATCGGTAGGTTGACCAGAAACAATCAATATTATCCCACTGGAAACCTATTTTCATTTTACAGCTAATGGTTTTTGTGTATTTTATGCAGGAGTCGCACAGATTCTGAACCGCCTGGACAGGAAGACTTTCAATGATGCAGATCAGAGACTGTTTGAGGTTAACTGCTTAAAATTCTCATGATGTTCTGCATAGAAAAAATCAGTTTGTGCATACAATTGAAAATATCATGATTCTTTTCATGTTTTTTTTTTTTTTTAAATCTTTTTTTTATTTTTTTGTGCGCAGGCATTTGTGATATTCTGTGGGCTTGGAATCAATAACACTATGATGTACAATCAAGTCAAGAAGACATGGGCCAAACAGTCTGTAGCACTGGATGTAAGCATGATGATTAAACCACACCCAAAATATCTTTACATGTATATTTATTTGCACGATACGTTCTTTTTAAATCTTTGGCCAAATTTGCTGCTATCTTCTCATTTATTCCATATAAAATTAGGCCCCAGAGTATTCATATCCATGCTAAGTTTTGATTAACTTTTTTTTTCAACCAAAAATAGCATTAAAAGGGACTAAATATGGCTAATGATGAATTCCAACTTATTCGGTTTTTATTATTTTCCTACATTTTTACTGAAAGTGGAATGTCCAGAATTATTCATACCCCCTTCGAGGAGTCAATGGCAAAACCTTTAATTGCCACCGCATCAATTAAACGATTCTTCCACTTGCTAACAAACTGTCTCCACTGGGATTTAGGACCACTCCTCAGTGTGCAACTCTTTGCAGTTTTTAATGATGCTTTGCACTGTGGCCACTGGTGCTTCAAAACACTCAGATATAACTTTATGGCCTTTCCAGGACGTGCAGCTCTCTCTCAGTGTTGCACCTTAACAGCAGCTCTTTGGGTGGAGCCATAACTTACAATTGACTAGTAACTGACTACAGAATTCCTGCTCTCAGTTTATAGTGTATTAAACTGCTGTAGGACATGGGAGAAACTACCAGGAGCATTTGGAATTGTACAGAAGCTGTATTTTCTAAAAAGCTGGTGATAATTTCAAGGGATATGAATAATTTTGGATGTGACATTTGTGGTAAAAAATTTTTAAACGGACCAAAAATATTTCAAATCTAACATCTGTTTCACAATGTCATACTGTATTTTGGCACTTTGTCACTATGAATCAACATTTGGCATGAACATAAATACATTTGGACTCAAATGTATGACATTTGGTAATATTAACAATAGTAATTCTCATTATTATAACACTAATCCAATATAATTCCATTTACAAATGGAGCTATGTTGATAAAAAATAAGTCTCAATACAGATAAATCCAAGTTTTCATAGACATTAAAAATCTGAATCTTCATAGATTGTCATATAAAAATTCCCAATTTAGCTAAATGGAAAATAAATTAATAAATTGTTCTTCAATAAAATATTTCACTACAAAAACAGACGTCTACTGCATGCTTTGAAATCATTTCAGACTTAATGTATGAGAAATTATTAACTGTAGGCAAATGTGGTGCCACTGACTAATGCTAATTGCAACAGCAGCTCTTTACATTCATTAGTGTCTCCATCTGTGTTCTGCTCCACTGCCCGGTATCTAACCTGAGCAGTCACATTATCCTTAGAAAACATGGTTCTGCTTCTCGACCATAAATATTTCAGCTTCTTTCAATAATTCATGATAAAAACGTGTGCCAGTCTGCTCACCTCTCATCAAAGGCAACACACACCGCTGTATTTGTCACATAATCTTTGCTCTTTCTTTAATCACCTGATGGATTTTTTTTTTACTATTAGGAGACATGAAACATAGCAACAAATAGGCTTTAAAAGCAGAGATGTACTTTCTTTGATCCTGTTTATGTAAGAACACAAGTAGGACACACAGAAAATATTGATTATCTTGTGTAGTTACCTCTCAAAGAGTTATTCTTATCTACTTGGGACATTGTCTCAACGAATTACGTCAGAATATACAAAAATGTCTCACTATTTTGCATGATTTCTGCTTTTTTCAGATGTTGTCCTACCATGCTACCTGCTCCAAGGTGGAAGTTGATAGACTTAAGGTAATGAGCAAACATTCACATATGCATGAAGCCACCATTTACTGACTTTGTGTGGAATCTGTGAGTGGTTGAAGGTGACATATAATTGGAAACCTGCATGCTAAGTGACTGGAAGCTCTGTCCTGTCCCCCCTAAGGCTGCCAAGATCCCCCTGAGCAGTGAGTTAGGCATCGATGAGTTTCACTTCAACGACTTCTCTCTGGACAATGACGCAATGATCACCGCATCGCTCAGGATGTTTCTGGAACTTGGTGTCGTCCAAAAGTTTAAAATAGACTATGAGGTAAGGCCCTGGAATTTAGTCCTATAATATAATAATAAAATACACAATTGAACTGAGTACACTCCATGTGCAATATCATTTAAATGTTACATATTTCCTCTTATAAACAATTGAAAAATATTTTACAAAGACTATACTGAAAAGACAAGGCCCAAAGTAGAAACTCACAGCAACAAATTCGAACACAGCTGTGTACACTGACACATAAGTTAGAAACAAAACTGAGTATTTCATAATTTTCAGTCTGCCTAAATGCACAAACATGGTTATGAAATGAGCTGTGAACACCAGATGGCTCCACATGGAAAGGAATTGCCAGAAGAACAGAGAAATGTAATTGTAAGATTTCACAAAGGTGGGAAAGGATCAGTGACAAACTAAAATCGGTGGAAAGACAGTTGAAGCAGTAATCAGGAGGTATAGAGCGAGCCATAATGCCACTAATCAGAGTTGCTGTGGGTGTTTTCCTAAAATGACGCCACAGACAGTGTGCTACTTTCACATTCAAGCTCTAAAAAGCAGATGCGCTTCAGACTTGGCTCTGGGGTTCTTAATGCAAATCAGTTTCCCTGACAGCTCAGACAGTGTGAAGGACGTTGCGTAACATCAAACTCTATGGTTGACATCCAAGGAAAAACCCCTTGCGTGCTCTTCAATTAAAAAATTATGATGAACTTTAAAAGCACGAAAAGAAGCCTGGTGACTGTTGGCAGCATACTCTTTAGTCAGATGACACCAAGATAAATTTGTGTGGCTCAAATGGTGTCCATCATGTTTGGTGTGAAACTGGTCAGGACTACCACAGTGAATGCATAGTCCTGACAGTGCAGCACACAGGTGGGAGTTGGACGATATGGGGCTGCAAAAGGTGGCGAGGAGATGGAATTTATAGATGCACCTTGAATGTCTGTGGATAAACCAAAATACTGGCTGACAAGAAGAAGTTTGTCTGAAGAGGAATATTTTAACATGATAATGATTCAATGTATGCAAAAAGAGTTCCTAAAGAAGGAGAACTGACGACTATAACCAAGCCAAGTTTGTCACCTCACTTCAATCCAACAGACTGGTTCTTTTGGGAGCATTTTAAAGCAACACAACCACTCTTGGAAAGAATAATAGTTCCTGACGAAAGACAGAACATCTCTCCAGAAATTTGTGCAACACTGCTATCCACCATGATGAGGAGGGTTGAGTCTGTATTCAGAAATAAATGTTGACATACAAAGAATTGAAAAAAACTAAAGCTCTGAATCTGAGCAATGAGACTGACTTTTATTGCACTGAGTTACTACTGTGAGACCTGTATTTTTAATTTAGTAAATCTAAAGTGTTATAACTTGATATAAGGACAAAGACCCTACTGTTCATCTTGAAAATAATGCAATTATTATGAGGTGATACAAACCTGACACATTTGGAATTTAAGTGATATATATATACTTCTGTTGTGTGTATATCAGTCCACCATGTATATACAGTGTAAATATGACATCTGTATGTCTGTCGCTTGCAGGTTTTGTGCCGCTGGCTTCTGACTGTGAGGAAGAACTATCGAACCGTTGCTTATCATAACTGGAGACACGCTTTTAATGTGTCGCAGTGCATGTTCGTAATGATCACAGTAAGTTTTAATACAGATTCAGCAAAGTCAGATTAAAGTCAGTTGGAGCAATGGAGTAAAGTTGCTTTGCATGCCCACAAAGAAACTACTACCCAGTTTTCTTAGAGGGATATCTCCAAGCCTCGTTTCACATATTGCCTGGTTCAGTCTGTCTTTACTAAGTGTTTGGTGTCACTCCATACTGTCAAACTGTCTATACAGTGAAAGCTTAGTTCCACCAAAAGTCAGTATTCAAAATTAGACCCTTAACGGTTAAAACAAGTTAAAAGCCAGCCATGAGAAAAAACTCCATCACCATTAAATTAATCAACAACCAGTCACTAAATAAAAGATCATTAGGAGGAAACATCACAGGGGGAAACATCATTAAGATAAAATTCTAAGTAGGACTCTCTGAGGTAAAGCCTTGAAGAGAATGATCAACTTTCCGGGATGATCAGAAGCCTGGCCTACAAAGCAGGATTTGGTCTTAATGAGGTAACTCCAGGTTTAACTCTGAGCTTTCAGGGCTACAAAGGTGGCTCATTTCTTACCTGGGTCCATCGTCATAGTAAGTTTGTGTCCAGAGAAGGTTATGTTCTCATGGAAGATGGCATCACAATTCCTGGAAGATCTCATGGAGCTCATTATGCGGACAGTCAGAGGGTCTCTGAGGAAGGCAAGAGAAGGCCATATCATATGCATAAATCATGCAAACATCAATAAACAAATGATCACATTTCCCTGCTGAGGCCTGTACAACAAAGCAAGTTCAACATACCCAGGATTTGTTTTTGTTATCTGGTTTATCCAAGTCAAACAGCCACAATCACAGAAAGCTGGTTATCAACTTGCTAAGTCAATCCAGGGTTTCTCAACCTGGCTAATAGCTCTAGTGTCGCAAACTGTATCTACTCAGGTCTGATATAATGAAGGCCACACATCATACAGAAGTCATTTAACATTTACTTTTCTCATCAGTCAGCTGACACCGTAAAAAAAAAAAAAGAAAATACATCACATACATTTATGCACTTCAAATACATATACAGAGTTTCACAAAAGTGTCTGTAATTAGATGGACTCTCAAAATAAGTCTTTCAAGCTAGTTTTCTGTCGTTAGATGGGTCCAATACGCTATCTTGCAACAATAACGTCCTAAAACTGTCCATACAAAGCACTTTAACAAATACTTCCAACAAATATGAAACAACTGAAACTTAAAAGTCACAATTTCCGTGTGAGTCGCTGACTATGCAGAATAATTATGTTTTTAGGCCATATTGCTTCCTCTCTAGCATCTCTCTGCAGTCATATGACCAAATATTAATTTTAAAAGTGTACATTGTAGAAATGACCTTTCTTAACATCTTATTTATTGTGCTTTGAATTAGTTTGAATGACCATATGAATTCAAATATTTATGAAATGACGACAGAAAATATTAACAAAGTGGAAAGTAGAAATCTCAAAAATTACTGACTTTTACATAAACCGCAGTTCTAAAGTCATATGAGGCACTGAAAAAAAAGAGTGAAAACACACAGCATGAACGTAATGTAAGCTTCTACAGCCACAGCAGGGAAAAAAAGTCAGCTGCGTCAGAAATAAGTAAAGAACAAACACAAAAATATGATTAAAACTGGTAGGTAGGATTACTGATCTAATAAGGTCAACAATATTTATTTAACAATCTAAATATAATACAATAAAATAAAACAATATCCAGGGTTTTGTTACTCAGTTTCTGTCGGAGCTGATTTTAAAAGCCTTAAGGGAAAGTTTGTCTGTACTCACTGCTCCTTGGAAAAGCAGGAAGCTGTTAGTAACAGTCCATTCTAAACCACTGTTCATTGGTTAACCGAGCTATGAAGAAAATCTATCCTCCGGCTTGTTCTGTGTGCAAAAAGCAGCTTTCTCTGGCAGCAGCAACACTTTAATAAAACCACTGGCTCTTACTTATAATAATAATAATAATAATAATAATAATAATAATAATAATAATAATAATAATAATAATAATAATAATAATAAATTTTGTTTATAAAGCGCTTTTCCAATAACTCAAAGACGCTTTACTTAGATAAAATATATTAACTGAACACGGTTTAATGACGTTAAAAACCGTGTTTAACGTCTTTCTATCACTCACCTGTGTTTGACTCGTTCCGTCTGTTTTGGATTCGCTTCAACTTGGCACTGATTGGCTGATACTAACAAAGTCACACCTGCTTTCCCGTTACGCCAATAATGATCTGAGAGGTTCAATGTCTGCTGGGAAATTTTCACATCCACCCAAATTACGCCGTTTTGAACATAACTTTACATACACTTGTGGAGACAGTATGTATCGTGGCAGTCTTAAGTTCCAATGAGTCCTATAACTCTAAATTTTCTATGATGGAAACATTGAAACGCATGCATCTTTGTCATAAAAAAAAATATGCATTTGGTCATAGATTTATTATCAGTCTTCTGGAAATATGACAAACCTACCTGGTCAAAAATATACATACAGCAATACCAACATTTGGTTAAACATCCTTTGGCCATTTTCACCTCAACTAGTCACTTTTGGTAGCCCTCCACAAGCTACTGATTGTATCTTTGACCACTCCTTGGTGCAGTTCAACTATGTTTTTTGGCTTTTTGGCACAGACTTGTTTCTTTATCACATTCCACAAGTTCTTGATGGGGTTTAAGTCAGGACTTCAGGGAGACCAGTCTAAAACTTTAATTCTAGCCTGATTTAAACCATTTCTTTACCACTTTTGATCTGTGTTTGGGCTCATTATCACCTTGACACATCCAGCGACTTTCAAGAACCAATCTCGCGGGGTTGATTTTAGATTTTCCTGAAGATTGTGAAGGTTATACTCTGTCATTATTATATTTTCCTACTTTGCGTAAAGCACCAGTTTTACTGGACGTTGAACAGCCACACAGCATAATACTGCCACCACCATGCTTGACAGTAGGTTTGGTGTTCTTTTGGTTAAAGGCCTCACCTTCTCCCTTCCAAACATATTTCTAATCATTGTGGCCAAGTAGGTCATTTTTTTGTTTCATCTGACCACTAAACTTTCCACAAGGCCTTTTATATTGTCCAAGTCATGACTAATCAAGCTCATAAACAATATAGACAGTGCAAGAACTGAACTCAAATACAAATCAAAAGGAAACAATATGTAAACAAAATGAGTAGGGTACTACACTATCCTATCCTATCCTGTCCTGTCCTGTCCTGTCCTAATTTACCCTATGTAATGTAGATGTATATGTATAGATGAGTAAATAAGTGTACAGAATGAATGGAAAATGGTTGACGCTCCTATGTAAATGGCTAAGAATGTTCCTGTCTACTTTGCTTTGTGCAGACAGCCAGTTTCCAGGATGTCCTGTCAGAGGCAGAGATTCTGGCTCTGATGGTCGGCTGTTTGTGCCATGACTTGGACCATCGGGGCACCAACAATGCATTTCAAGCCAAGTAAGTCACATGACTGAGGTGTAAGGAAAACCTGTATTGCTACTGTTGGTGGTGCCTGAAAGTGTCACTTCTCTGAATTTCCTGCAGGACAGGCTCCGCTCTGGCTTTGCTTTATGGAACATCAGCCACTCTGGAGCATCATCACTTCAACCATGCAGTCATGATCCTGCAAAGTGAGGTAAGACCAATAGTTTTTATGTGGTTAGTATCGGATCAGGTTTTCTTTTGTGGTCTTTGTTTCTTGATCAAGTAGATGCAATTTCAAGTGATAAAATACTGGAAGAAAAGCACCCAATACAACGTTGAATAGCTTTAATGTCACATGATATCAGTTTAGGAGCTTTCAGGGACTTTGTCAGATTTTCCTTCTTTGCATTTTCCTTGTACTAGCCCATTTGAAAATGGCACAAACAACTATAAAGGTAGAAGAGTAAAACAACTGAACCACAAACATTACAGTATTTTCTTTATCTGTGCAGTCATAGGTCAAGTCCACCTGGCACATCTTAAGCTATTTTGCAATGTCTGTCCCAAATCCATCAGCTCAACAAGAAAACACATACAAAACAATGTGAAACCCAAATGCACCATAAAAATTCCACAAAAGCCCAATGAAAAGCAACTGATCCTCCTCAAATGCATTTCTAAACCCCTAAAAGTGTTTCAGCATGGCTCTGAGACCATTGCTGTGCAATCTGGGACGTTGCTGGAGGCACAAACTGCTGGTAGGCAGCACCAGAGACCACTACTGACGTCAGGAGGCTACTTTGTCTCAGGTGTATATCAGTTTGATCATCGGGAACTGTGTTCTCTATTGATTTCTTTGAACAGAGGACAGAGAAAGTCCATACACATTGCTAATTAACATAGCTAATGGGAGCTTCATTTGACAGTGAGCGATGACTTTACCAATGCACTGGACTTAAGGAGATATTTTAGTCGCTATTACTCATCCTTGCTTGCTTTTGTGTGTGTACCTATTGCATACTGTTGTGTTTTCTCTCACAGGGTCACAATATCTTTGCAAACCTCTGCTCTAAGGAGTATAGCAACATGATGCAACTATTGAAGCAGGCTATTCTCTCCACAGACCTTACTTTGCACTTTGAGTAAGTGGTCTTTTTGTACATTCAGAGCTTAAGGAGTTCAGGATTGATAATAAGTAAAACTGGAAAAGGTTATTGCAGATTTTTCAATGCATGATTGCAAGCAATCATGAATTCACATTTATATTCCTGTTGTTTTATAAAGTGTCTGCATGATCTCGTTTAACATTGTTTTGTATCCTTGACTGTTTGTTTGAAATGTAAGGCGCAGAACCAAGTTCTTTGAGTGTGTTCTGTCTGGAGAATTCAGCTGGACAGATGAAGGACACAGAGAAGTTCTCAGGTTTGTCCATTTTTGCTAAATAAAACAAAATCCCTTTAACTGTGAAAGCCAAAATGATGAGCCAGAATTGAGCTTTAATATCATCAACAGGTCTATGCTGATGACAGCCTGTGATCTGGGCGCTGTCACTCGACCATGGAAGATATCCAAACAGGTTTGATCACAAACTTTTTGCTTAAATGGCCTGCTAACAGATCAAAAATCCCCTGAAAATACTACCTTAAACACTGTTGTGGTTTCTTTAGTTGCCAAAAGAAGCAAAATGGCACTTCATCAAAGTAAAGAAAAAGAAACAAGAATTATTTTTTAACAAATGTATTCCCCTGAGTCCTGGGGCTAAGGACAGAAGCCTCCTAAAGCTTTCTAAATGAACTTCAATTAAGCTTGTTTGGTTTTCCGGGAAGTAGCCCATTTAGCTCATTAATCCACTTACTTCCTTCTAGTTAGACACACAGACGTGTTGGATTTATGTACAACTGAAGTTTATTTGCTTAATGCTTAAAGAGGATTGTGTTGCTTGTCCCAGTTTATGCTCCTTTTACAGTTGTTTTTTTAAATTGCACAAGGCAGGCAGAGTGTGAACACAACCTATTTCCAGAATAGTACATTATACTACTTTAAGTAAATAAAGCACAAAAATATAACAAAATGCATGTGCCCTTTAGCTCTCGGTGCAAATTATGATATTAAAATGCTACACTGTGTTTGAGTAAAATAATGAAATAATGATTGTTTTTATTGATGTCCTAAGGTGGCAGAGCTGGTGACGAGTGAATTCTTTGAACAAGGTGACAGAGAGAGGTCTGAGCTTAAATTAACCCCAGCAGTAAGTAAGATACCTGCAGTCCTTTTCATTAATCTTATGACAACTAAACTTGTAATATTTCTGTCTCATTTTTCAACACAAGACAGCACTTTGAGTTGTGGGAAGCAATCTCTTTTCTACATTTCAACACCAGTATTGTTCCAAAAACACATTTCTCATACATGCTGCCATACAATATTGGACATATTACAAACTGAAATGTCCATAAATATAGAACTCTACTGCAATGAAGCCAGAGACTGTAACAGGTCAGAATAATGAGACTTGCTAAGAATTAATATAATCGGAGGTTTGACAAAATGTGTACAGTAGCTCAAGTTTAGTTTGTCGATTGCAGGTTTGTAGGAGTCTTTCCTCTGAGTCTAGTAAATACCAGCAGCATCAGACAGCAGCAAGATCCATGTGAGCATCTTGCAAGCAGATAGAAAGTTGCACATCACATATATAACAGTAATTGCTTAGAATTATAGATTATCCCTGATATGGAGACAGGATTGATCAGGATCCTAACCTTTAAGGACACCACAAATAAGATAGATTACTAGTTGTTTGAACAGTTTGACAAGTTGCTAGTAGTTCAGATTTAGTCTTTCGCTTGTTGGTGCAATATTATGCATTATGTTGGTGTACTGTTCAGTCTAGAAGACAAAATAAGGCAAATATTCCATGTGCACTGCAGCTTTCTTTGTCACTGTGGTGAAATAGTCTGAATCAAGCTATGAAGAATAATATTGAAAAAGGGATGTATGCATGTATGACAAAATGCTTTAAAAGATTGATAGAGCTGCAATGTTACTAATCCCATGTCTGAAAAGGGCTATAGTCTCATCTTTCACTGGGACATTGACCTGATTTTTGCTAGATGGTTATAATGAATGTCTCTGATCAAGGATAATCGAAGACTGTCGTCTTTCTGTAGGCCATCTTTGACCGCAATCGCAAAGACGAACTACCTGCCTTACAGCTAGAATGGATCGATGGGATCTGTAAACCTCTTTACCAGGTAGATAACACTTAATGGCTTAAGCTACACATTTGCAATAATAAAAATTATCCTTTTGGATTTTGGAAATTACCTGAACTCTCTGCATCTGTGTCTCTCTTAGGCGCTGCTGAAGCTCAATAGGAAATTACAGCCAATGATGGACGGGATAGATGCCAATCGACAGAAGTGGCAGGACCTCAGCTCATCCTATCAGCAGACACGTAGAGCCTCAGTGTCCAACCCGAGTACTGAACCAGGTCAGAAGTTCAGTGAAGATACAGAAACCAGCGAACGCCCCAAGACTGCAGCGACTGTGAAACTAGATGAAAACAACAAGATGAAGTCTAAATGCAGGCAGGATCTAAAGTGGAGATTAAACAAACAACCCTGCGATGATGAAGCAGCATCGGCTGGTAATGTAACACCTGCAGGAAATAAATAAGGCAAGCTCAGTGTTAAGGTTTACCCATAAAATGGCACACATGGGACTCCTCAAATGCCCTGTGATTTTCTTACACATGCACTACCTGACACTATCTGGGTAAGTGAAATGCAGTTTTCATCTGCAGCGCATATTGCTTCTGCTAAGCATCACTGTATTAAACTCAGGGGTGGGATTGATTCCCCTCGGTCAACCTCTAAAGGGTAGTTTCCCTGTTTGTGTGTATCTGAAAGCTGTTTGTCAATGACATGAATCAGAACAAGAGACTTTTTAAAACCAAAGAGGGCCACTAATTACTGTATTGTTTTTACTGGTAACTGTCCTAAAATCACAAGCCCACATTGGAATGCCTTTACACAACAAAAAGGAATCACTGTGACACGTCACATAAATTGCCATTATGAATGTAGACTGGAGCACGATCTTGTTCCTGAATGTTGTTTTCAGTGTTTATAGGTTAACTGAGCTGTTTCGCCACCAGCTTGTTCTGTGCATTGCATGTATATATCATATCAAAACTATACATTGCTACACTTTCATTTTAATTTAAAACTGTCAGAAAAGTGGTAAATGATCATCATTGTTGTACTGATTCTGTAAAGAAGGTCACTGATAAAATGCAGACTCCATAGGCTGATTTTGTGTTTGAGCGTGCTTACACAGAGGAATATAAATGGTTTGAAACCGTGTCATGGGTTTGAAACAAACTTTTTAGACAAGCAGAATAGGTTTTTGTAACATACTGTAATTCTTTGTGACTAACCCGAGTGAGACAAACACATGAATGTGTGTCTGCGTTTGTATGCTCTGTTCAAAGTCAGATCTACTTTCTCTTTACATGGGCCCACATGTAACTCTAACAGTTATTTCTACGTAGTCTGACTCACCGAACGCAGACTTCAGATATAAGTCTACCACTTTTTCCATACATTTCATGCAGCTTTTTCCACCCCTTCTGCTATCTGCGTGTAACGGCTTTAAAAATTTCCTTATCTTTAGGAAACAACAACAACAACCTCTGAGCAGCAACCTATGTTGAAAATCTCAATTTTTACTGAGGATTTGGATAGCACAATAGGTTGCTGTGAGGCTCTTTTGCTGAATCAGCCATTTTAACAATAGTGCCCGCCTACAACAGGCAAATGTTCAACCAAAACAATTTCCCTGCCACTATTTTGAGGGGACACAGTTGCTGCATCTTGGTCTTAGCTAAGCCCAAGATGACTGTAATTAATTCAGAGAAATACAAACAAGCCAGAGCATTTCCACCCTAGAACAGAATGATGATAAGGACCATTCTGTGCTGCAGAATGGTCCAACTATATGAGACTAGGATCATTGCTAAAAAAAACAACAACAGCAACAAAAAAACAAGATAATGCTGCTCTTTTCTTTGGTATGTCATGATCAATTATTATTAGTTTATTGAGTCATATAATATTTAGTATTTGCAGACACTGTTTTCCTAGATAAGTTTTGTAGATTAGTTGGAGTACCTGTTGTGCCACCAGGTAGAGCCTCTAACTGGATGATGGCCATAGAAGGCGGCTCTTGATCAAGTAAAGAAGCACTGTGATAAAGACTTGATAATGATATGAGACTTATTAACATCAGCCAAACTGAGATTAACTACTGCAGCGTTCCTACAGGTTAGTGGTACACCTATTTGCCATTTTTATATTTTCTTTATCACACTTCTGTGTGATAAAGGATCAAAATGAAGAATCAGTTATGGGCTTATCCTGAAAGAGATCAGTTAAAGGTTCCTGTGGTCGGTCACCAACCCAATCTAAAAATTAAATCCTCACTATAACACTGAGCCTTACTTTTGCCCACATATCAGCAGAAACCCCCATCCTAGTGAGGACATAAACAGGATCTTTCCTTTATGCTCTTTAGTAAAGTTTTACCACAAAGTTAGTCTTGCATAGCCAGACTTATCTCCACAGCACCATGTCGGGGCGTAGAATGGCCTGGTTGCACCTCATAATAATTTTACTGTCTATCATTTAACTCTCCTACTACTGTATTTCTTTAAACCAATCACAATTTTTTGGGTTGGTTAACCCTAAGATGCAATGTTGGGAAAATTGTTTTAGTAGAACATTCACACGCAGAGAGACACCAAGACATAACCCAGACAAAAACACGGATAATTCACTAAAAGAACCAAGCCGGTCAAACTGCTGGGAGGTTGTTGCTGTTGTTCCTTACAGTGGCAAAGTGAGTTTTGAAAACAGTGACACAGATAGCAGAAGGGAAGGAGAAAGCAGTATGAAATGTCTAACAGAGAAGGCTAGCTTATACCTAAACTCTACATCCAGTGAGCATGAGTATTAAGAAGCTAACAGCAAGGCTTCTGAAAACCAGCCCCAAGATCACTTTACAGAAAAAATGCTTTAACGAGGTTCATTTGCATGTTGAAGACAGTTAAGGTGGCCCTGGCAATGGTAACTATATCTGATTTGCAACTGTAACGTGATAACAGAATTTAGGAACACTAATGCATCACCTCACTGTCATACAAACAAATGTAATTTGGTAACAGTACTGCACTACCCAAACGAAGTTGCTAGGCAACCTCCGAGTTGTGGTTGATGCACTGGCTGAGCAAAGTTATGCTAATTTTCCTGTTCACTGTGTCTTTAAACTTCACACAGCAGCATGAAAAACATCCATGAGTCTGTTTCACTCTGGGTCAGAAGGAAAACTTCTCAGAAAACTGAACTATGCCTTTAGAAAATTTCTGTATTGTGTATATGTAATATGTAAAAATACCTAAATAGAGATCTTAACATTTTCGTAAAGCAGGATGTGTACGTATGCATCCATTTGTTTGCTGATGCATGACGATTATGTTGAAACTGCATGCATCATGTGTGATGTTGACACTGGACATTATCTCGATGCCTTCGACTGCCCTATGAGATTTGCTTTGCATGAAAGTACTGTCGTTTCAAAAGTGTTGTTATGTAAGAATATTGTTACTGCACTGTTGTTGCTGAGAAAAGAAACAGATTTCTATTTTCAATCACAGACTGTACCAAAATTATACATTTATTATTTTTCATACACCAGGCTCTATATTTATAATTCTCCCCTAAAAATACATTCTTAGAGAGGACAAAAAAGCACTTGAGTTAAGATAGAAGCGAGAGGCAAGACTCCACATGGTATTGTGAATAAAATGCTGTGGCATTTGTTGTTATGAAGTCATGTAATGGTTATTGTTCAGTTATGGAGAAAACAGAGGATACCTGACAAAACTGTGACATAAATATATGGATGCATAAGGAAAAAGATCCATCATGGTGTGAATACACTGAACTGTCACAAAGTTATCGACAAAATAAATAAAATACATGAATGAATATATGAATATTTGACTAAATTCTGCACCTTATGGGAGATGGACAGAAATAAACTTCAGAGGACGGTTTTGATTTAACAATACGCTGATAGCTTTGATCATAATGTCAGTTTCCAGTCCCTCATTTCATATGTAGCCATAGGTTCATTCATTCACTGAAGCTCACTGACGTACTGGATACAGATGTGCATTTGAAAGAGGATCAATCAAATGCAGATAGGAGATGTGGCACATAAAGGCTATTTGCACCATTTGCATAACAAAAATTTCATATCACTGATGTCTGCTCAATGTATGTGAGCAAATTTGCAATTTACTGACAATCCTTCATGGAATTAATTTCTTATATCCTTCACTTGATGTAGGATAAGTCTGATGCAAAGCTGACCTGCTTTTGTTGCCTTGATTTTCTGTGCATCTGGATATTAATTGATTTTTGTGACTGAAATAGACAATATTTGCATTGCTGATGCTCTGCAGGCTTCTGGTTGCACCATCTGCTTGGAAGAGCTAAAGAACAGAGTTCAGAGTGAAAAAAATCTTTTATCTTTTCTTTCATACAACTACCACTTTACATATCATCTTATTATAGAGCTAAAAGAGCAATGTGAGAATAAAAGAAAAAAAAAGTCATGCAAAAGGTTGACTCATCCACGAAGCATCAAAACACAAACATGGCCTCGCGGAAGGCACATTGCACAGAGAGTCTTTACATATTCATACAGTCTCTTTTAAATCCTGTTATTCATCTGCTGTGGATGATGTTGATTTTGATAATGTGGCGAGGTGAGGCAACAGTAGAGGCAGCAGAAGTGTGTGAAAAACTCAGTGCAGCTCGACGCGCATCCAGCCGCCAGCTGCCAACACCACAGCCAGAGTTGGGCCTTAATCTATAATTTAACATGGATTGAGTTTATTCTCCTCAGGGTCGATGATCAGAGGAGAACCGGATGGAGAGAGGAGGGAGAGCCTTCCAACCTCATTTCTGATACAGGGCCTGGCTCCACCACAGTCTTTGATCTCGCTCTTCCTCTCTCTCTCTTTCTCTTCTGTGCTTTCTGTTTCATCTCCCTCACATGCGGAAACAATGTCTCCTGTTCAGGCCGACATACTGTACATAGGCACACACTGACTAAGAAAAAAAGAGAGCACGAACGGACGCGTGAAGAACAAACACCTCGAAGAGACTCGTGTAATGTTTAATAACCTCTAAGATATTCATATGCCTGTCTCGTATCCTGAATCATTTCTTATGAGGCTTAGAATAGAAAGCAAACAACCTGCGATAACCTCTGAATATGAGTTACAGTATAGGTTTTAAACAGCGTGAGTGTAAACGCGGTAATGAGATCACTCTTTACTGCTGCTCGGTGAATCTAGAGGAAATGTCCTATATCCATTTTTAGAAACTAGATTGCCATGCAAATGCAATAGTGTGAAGTACACTATAAATATTAATACACACTCTCAATACTAATGGTAATGCACTAGAAATAGCTTTGTTCGCCTCATGATTATATATTTCATTACATGCATTTATTTTTTATGATGCAACACTGGAACTCTATTATGAGTTTGGAAACAGATGGCACTGGTACGTATCAGTGCGATGGCTTCAATAATGACATATTCAACAGCACATCATTAAGGTTAAAGTTTTAACAGCAGTCAGGAGGAAACTTTAGGACAGGAAAAAAAATCCAACATTTGAATGACTGGTGAAAAATTATTTGAGTAACTTTCCTTGTCTACATCTAGAAAAGTGAAACAATCAAGTAGACGCTGATGCTTTTAGTACTTTTTTGGTGTTTCACATGTACTTTTAAGCCCCAAATTATTAATACCCATGCAAAATTTAATTTATAATACATTTTTATTTGACCAATAGGTAAAATAAAAATGGCAAGATATTGTGTTAGAGGCTGTAATGAAACTTTTAAACCCATGTTTCTTCTTTTAACTTCCCCTGAAACCACTATAAAGAGAATAAGATACTTGCTTCAGCCCCAAATTGCTCTTACTCATGTTAACTTTTCCTTTATTGTCGAGTTTTATAAGAACAAAATGTCAAAAATGGCATTAAAAAGTGAAAATATGGTCATGGTTGAATTTTTTATACTGAAAATGTCTTGTCCAAAACTATTATCAATGGCAATCAGTCAGTAAATGGCAGACCATTTGTTTTATCCACATTAGTCAAACATTGTTCTAGTGTCTGACAGTCCTTCTGCATGTCTCCGTTGGGATTTAGTTCCTCCAAGAGTCCATCTCTAGATCTTTGAGTTTGAAGGCTTCCTCTCCATCACTCTGCTCTTCAGTTCCTCCACACATTCTGGATGGATTCAGGTCTGGACTCTGGCTGGGACGCTCCAACATCTTCTCATTGTTTTCTCTTCATCATTTCTTCACCACGTCGGCTCCATGTTTCACATCATTGTCTTGTTGGAAGCTCCAGTGCTGCCCAAAGAGCAGTTTTTCTGCAGACTGTCTTATGTTTTCCTCCACAATCTCAGTGTTTCCTCTTTTTTCATGATGCAGTTTACTTTAGACATGACTTGTAATTGACCAGTAACTAATTAGAGAAGTGCTGCAGGTCCAGCTGAGCTTTAGTGTGTCTGTCTTGGAGAAGTGGAGTCCTCCTTGGTCTGATCCATGGAGACCAGCCTTTTCACCATTTCTTCACCCTTCAGCTCTGTTTCACATCATTGTCCACGAAACTAAAGCCACATCCATGTGTCCAAAACAACCCCATTTTTATTGCTTCTGACCACAGAACTGATGACCAAAACTGTCTTCTTTGTCCAGCTGAGTCTCTTTTGTAGAAATAGAATTCTCCTTAGGTTAGCCTTGGTGCTGATGCTTGGATTCTTCTTGGCCTCTACCATTCTTGCCAGCATTAGAGTCACTTTTATCTTCCTAGCAGCCCTTTGAGATGTTTCACAGTGTGGAACTCCTTGTGCTTTCTCAAGATTCTTTGTACTGTGGCCACTGGACCTTGAAAACACTTGGATATGGCTTTATAACCTTTAAACTTCATGTGAGCAGCCACAATGAGCATTTCCCTCAGTGATGGACCCGAACAACTCACTGAGCTGCCACGGCTTGCAAATGACTAGAGAATAACTGCATCAGCTGTTCGCAGTTTATACTGTATTAGAACGCTGTAAAACATGGTAGAAATGACCAGAACCATTTAGAAAGTTGTAGAAGCTACATTTCCTTAAAAAAAATCTTTGTAATTTTCAGGCAAAAGAACCTTGTTGTTCAAATAGAAATCCATTGTAAAGTAAAATTTAGCACAAATTTGAATAATTTAATGATGTCTCAATATACTTTATTTTATTGTGTCACCACATTTCCCATAAAAATCTGATTTCATTAATTATGAAAACAAAATTTAGAGTTGGGATCTCTCATACTAGCAAAGTTGTATTTCAGAAATTGCTCCTCAGAAACAGCAACTGACAACGCAACATTGTCCACACATACAGTACAAATACAATATGTGAACAAATTCTGCCATAAATTTATTTTATAGTCTGAATATGGGTGGTTGAACAGACGAGGCTCCACTATAGATCAAACTGTCAGCGTTTTTCTTTTGTTTTTTAACATTAAGAGATTAAAGTTTGAAGATTGCACTGTTTGAAAGAAACCAGAATAGGCTGCTGGTTCCAATCATAGTGACAAGAGAATTAATCACCCAAACATCACTGGGCCCCAGATGGAGCTTAACAGAGTCTTAACAGAACACGTACCAAAGAAGTGAAGGAGACAGTCTCACAATGAAGTATGGTGAGTCTGAACGTCAAGCTCGAGGTGGATAGAGCTGTTCTTCACCTGCCTTCAAAACAACCCTTTGAACCTTTTACAACTTGTCATCTTTTCATTCTTTCTCTGACTTTTGTGTCATCAGATAAGAACAGATGCTCATCTTGCACAGATAAATTAAGCTGCACTGTTCGGTTTAACCTCTGAACCGGCCACTATTCAGTCGGTCTTGATGAGGGTTTCAAGAAATAAAACATGTATGAAACACATCTTGACAAAGAGAAGGAAATATATCTTAACTCTCTGCCTGCCCTGGACTGACCGCTTCATTGTGAATCCCTCGTGGACAGACCTACAGACACTGTGTGGAACAGGCTTCTGTTGACTCCCCCCAAAACTGCCGAGGGCTGTTTCTAAAACAAAGCACTCTCGAGTCCGGCGGAGAAACACATCTTATTTGAAGGTCCTCTCCCTTGGCGGTCACATAATGCAGCCTCAGACTTGGTGGAGATTGGTCCGTGTTCTCTCTGCAGCTGCCTTGTCTGGCTGTCTGTCACAATCAAAGCATCCTCAGTGTTATGACATGGAGATGAATAATTGATTCATGCAGGCTGCTCACTGGTTATGCAATAGTAGAATCAGTGAAGCATCAGAGAGCGCTCTAGTCTGAAACTGTGCTGCAAGTAGAGACAGAAATGTTACAGCAGCTTGTTGATATTTACAGTGTGTGTACTTAAATGAACAGAATTTGTCAGCTGGGGTGAATATGAATCACATTTTTATCTTATTTTTATCTTTTTTAAATCAGAACACAACTATTTTTCCTTTGTTAGTGTGGAGAAAACATAACATCACATGGCACATTTACCAATTAAAGGGTTTTAAGCTTTCACCGAAGGGGAATTGAAAGAAATAAGCATCAAATTATGCTATGTAAGTTCGCAGTTTATGCAAATTTTGCAAATTTGTGAGCATTTCTGTGCATAAAGTATGCAAATGTGATTAGATGTTTCAACTGTGCTGCAACTCAGTTTCACATTTCCTTTAGTTTTGCCTCCCTCAAGTGGTGAAGAAGGGCACTGATATTATGTTGGCACTACAAAATAAATGTAAAAAATTAAGTTACATGGGAAATTTAAAATAACAAGGCCTTAAATGTAAATAGTAAAACTTCACAAAGCGATGTAACGCCCCACAACTCGCCTGGATGCAGTCGTGACATTCGATAAATTAGATGACGTTTAAGGAATAGAGAAAGAGAGAGAGAAGGCGGAGCATGTGCTCTTGACCAATGCCATGGATTTGACCACAGACTTTGAAAAAAGAGAAAAGACGAGCCGAGGGGAGGCACCAGAGCATCCCCTTGTCCTGCTGACAGCTGGGAACGCCCCTCCCTGATGACAGACCAGAGCTGGAATCCTTAAATGAAAAGCCCTTTGATTGTTGGCAGGAACTCCTCTGGTTTGGCTGAATGGCTGTCAGCTCTGTCAGGGTGATGGACGGGCGGCTGTTTCACCCCTGATAGAAACAAGCCCCTTCCAGCGAGCTGCTAACTCTCAGAGAGCAGGACCTCTGCCAGTCAACTCCTAACCTCTCTCCAAGCAGATGGAAACAACCATGAGCTGAGATAGAGGAGCGTAAAAGTGATGCAGAGTCGGCCAGTAATTACAAAAGAACTGAATCCTGCACGAGCTACATGAGGACATTTTTACCGACACTTTGAGAATGTCTCGAAAACAAAATGTGCAAAGAGGCCTTGTCTGTTCAAGGAGATCCATAATTAATTGAATAAACTTATGCGGGGAGTTACCTGCTCTAAAGGCAATCACTCTATTATTCAGCAAGGCCAGACAGAGTCTTGTTTTTGCCTTGCTACCTTTATATATCGACTAGAACATGTTTGTCTTTATGTGGTTGGCTTTATAGAAAGGTCAAGTTTTAGCAGAAGGCTAGGGTCAGCGATTGTTTTAAAGATAGAAGGGAAAATGTTTCCCCATTGCTGCAGCACTGTTTAGCCTGAATTGCATGAATTGCAGCCCCTTAACGCACCATTATCATTCTGTGTTCCATGACCGGCCACACAGGAGTCCCTCAGCAGAGCAGCTCCCCACACTGAATCATCACCATTTTTCCTGTGAGAAGAAAATTACTGCAAACACGTACATGGAGCTCAAATCCCAGCTCAGGCAGAAGGTAGTATTTCTCTTTTGTCTCTCTTCACCACATCTCTGATTCACGGACACACATTCAGAGCACATCAATTCAGCTGTAATTGTTTATACTGACTTCAACTTAGCCCTGAGCTGCGCGCCATGAATCACTGCTCACCGCCGCCGTTGCAGGCCTTCACACCGAGGTGGTCCTTCAGATCGGAGAGGAGCAGCGGTGGGTTTGTGTGGGCTTCCAGCCAGCGCTGACCTTCGAACATGTGAACACAAACAGGAAACCTGTGACTGCGTCTGTGACTACATGAGCCTGTCATCCTCAACTAAAATATTACCACTGAAAATTCTGGCTTTTCACAATATACAATCCTGGTATTGATATAATAGTAAATCATTTAAATTCTACTTAATTAAATAATTATTTCACAGAACACCTAAAGCTGTTGTCTGTGATTTAATACACCTACTGTATTTCTATGCATGTGTTTGGCCCAAAAATGTGCATAGAAAGTAGATGACATGCTCAAATAAAATCTGAGCTTTATTATTCAAAAAAGAAATACCCTAAAGTACAACAACTGGTTCTGAAGAGGAAAATGCCTTTAATTAATTCAGAGAAAAAAGTTGTTTTCTCTGAATTGATTTAAACTATTCTCCCATGTTTAAAACTAATTGTGACATAATACTAGAATTAAAATACAACTGTATAAATCCCAAGCTAGGATTTTTGCATGGTGTGGAGAATAAACAAATTCTAATATAATTAAAACTTGTCAAGTTGGAGCTTTATTCTAAGGGGAAATCTTCAAAATTAAAGATCCTATGCAGACAGATTTAAGACGTACAAATTCTACTTTGAATAATAATTTATATCAGATATATCTAGTTGTTTCTTTGTTTTTGTTGGGGTTTTTTTTTCTTCAAAAAAGGGTAAATTGTTACTTTGCAGATTCTCAAAATTGTATTCACTCCATCCTGACTTTGCAAATACTGACAATTTTAAAAGTGTAACTCAAATTTTAACTTAACACTTTACTATAAAGTCCAATATTTTGTGTATATGAACTGGAGGTGTTGAATATTAAGGAATTTTAAGTAGTGACTAGCTGCCAAACTAATTGTAATGTCAAAAAAGCATGTGTGAATAGACATAAGCACAGAGAGACATTTAAGCGTCTGCAGCCTTAAACTTTGCACACACAATCATCACTCTGCATCTTCTAACAGTGCAAAGTAAAACATGTTTTTGAGCACAGACGCACTTCTCTCCTAACACCTTTTCTTTGCTTCAACGTGACGTCTTTATTTCAGATTCCTACAGAATTCCGGTTCAGCCTGAACTTGTACAAAAAAATGTTTCTTTTGCACTTTCTTTGCTGGCAGCTGTGACACTTTATTCATCGCTCCGAGTCAAGGTGAAACATGAAACGCACCGTCAGGGTCCCAGTGTAACAACAGTCATCATCTTTGAGGTCCTTTTGAAATATCGACATGTGGGTTGTTCAGTTATTTTAGTTTTTTAGTCTCTTCATGCTGGTGAGTTATGCACTGTTCCTCTCAGAATATACTGGAGTATTTGGGATGAGCAATGTCAGAGTTATTTGTGTAAATTCTGGTACCATATTTCCAGTTAACAAAAATAAATAAATTATACTCACAGTAAAAATGTTCTTTAAATTCATCCAAGGTTGTCCTTTGGTCATAGTTAAAGGTATCTTTTGCTGTGGGTTTAAAAAAAACCAACAATAAAATGAACAACAACCATAAATCAAACTGCAACAACACAAAACGTAGATACAAAAGTAAGTAAGAAAGAAAATCTAAAAGCCAATAGGAATTCATACAAAATAAAAAGTTTCAAAATTATTTTCCTGTGAAAATCTCAAACTAGTGTATATAAAACTTTTAAAATCACATGTTCAGCAGCTTAAAAAGGGTCAAACTATGCAAACACACACAAATATATCAATACAAAATCAATCCTAAAGACATTTTGAACTGGCTATGAGTTTCATCAGTTAAACATAAGTAAGAGAAGTCTCATCCTTTGCCTGCACATAAATTTATCTCAGTTCTTTCACATCACAACCACTGACTTAGGCCAGAGACGTGGGGGGTGGAGGTAGGGGATGGGGGATGGTGGGGGCAATCTGGAGGTCTGAGAAACTCAAGACCTCGTGGCAACAAACCACTCAGCCATCACGGGCACTTAACGTCTTAAAAACGCTGCAGCGTTGTTTACTATTGGTTCTGTGGGAACAAAAGCTGGAGCCCCGGCGTCTCGGCACTAACAAGGCCCATCTGAAAGCAGGAGGGGAAATTCAAGCCGGCCTGTGCTCGAGCACTTCATTTCCTGGCTGGTAAAGAGCTTGCTTCCTGTGCATCAGCCCAAACATGGCGTTTCACGGGAGGGACTTCACCACTTGTTCCCCCCCGCTCCTCCCTCCTCCTCCACTTTTGACTCTCAGCTGCAAACAATCTATTCTCACTGAGTAAAAGTTTCCAGATTAGTCCCTGATATGACTCAAATTGAAAGTGACATTTTGGAGGGGGGACAATGTAAATCAGCTTCATGTTTTGTCAGGCCCCAGGCACTGGTTCAAACCAAGCGAGTCACTGTGGTTTTTCAGCGCTCGTTACCGACTAGTGAAAAGCAAGCTATGGAAACAAATTTTCACACCCAGGAACTGTTTCATGGCGAGTATAAAGCTGTCTACCCGAGGAAGAGCTGTCTTGCCGGCAAACAGGCGTGGCAGTGATTTCATTGAACTCAGACTTGTGTGCTGCACATGTCTGACAAATGTTGCACATTTTACTTTTCAACCCCATGAATTCAGAATGACTAAAGGACGACATTTGAAAGTTAGAAAATAAATACAATCCTAACTGCTTGTTAAGGCTGGGATGCACTCAAGTCTGTGCAACATGATGTTGTTAGACGCAAAAGTGTTTATCACTGTTCAGAAAGGGCATGCACAAAGATAAGGCTTTTGACAGTCTTTCCTGCACAGTGTTTTAAGCTTTGAATACCGTCCAGGAGTGGGATTTTTGGGTTGTCAGATTAGAATTTATAGCCATTGTTTGACACAACTCTTTCATCCCCTCATAGGAAGGATGTGGAAGAAAGAAGGCTGCTTTTAACTGCAGGAACATACGGGCCATTTTAGGGTGTCCTGAACATTTGTGCATGTTTGGTTTGCAAGAATTGTCCCTCTGGAATCTCTTTTGTTGAGGAAGAAAAAGGTACCTTCTCCAGAGGAAGTACTTCTGTGCAGACTTGATCAAATGTTGCGCATGACGTAACATTGGTTGGTTAAATTTGAAGAAGACAAATGTTGATTGATTAAGCCAAATGTTTCTGCCCCTTTAATGTCTTCTCCCATCTATTGTCATCGTAAACAATGAAAAATTCACCATATAAGCTAACACAACAAACCTCCATTGTTCCATTTCCTGTGTTCTCAAAGAACTTGAATTATATCCAGTAGCTACTATTTGTCATTTTTCTTTGGCACACTGGAGTTGAAGTCACAGTCAAAGCTGTTGGATCCTTCACCGCAGTGGAAACAGAAAGGCTGAAAGATTCCTGTTCTGCACTTCTGTTGGGCCTTTAGCTTAGCTTAGCTCAAAGAATAGATAAAGAGCATAAAGGTAAAAACCTAGCCTTTTCGGTGCCTCTAAAACTCTCTAAAACCCTCTAAAAAATGTTTATTGTCCTCACTGCAAAGTTACCATCCAAGGATACAAGCGTGCTTCCAGTAGAACCACCACTTGACCTGTATACACTTTGTTCTTTGACAGATATCTATGTTATTTTCTGAGCTTTTGAAGTGCTGGTAGATGGATTTTATTTTACCTTTAACACGAGTCAGGCTGAGGTTTTCTACCTGTATATAGTGTTTATGCTGAGCTCACACCTAGTGCACATGTATAAGAGTGTTATCAATCTTTACATCTAACTCTTGGCACAAATTTCACAAGCATTTTTCCCAAAATGCCAAAGTGTCGTGGTGCTTTTGTCCATATAATTTTGAATGTGTTTTCTATCATATAAACGAGTATGAAATGTGTCCACATGTCCAGGTGCACAGAAATGATCAAAAACACAGGCAGTGGACCTTCTCTTCTACTCTACCTCATCAAAAACAGATTTAAAAAAGAACCTAAAACCTGACTTCAGTGTCTAAAGCCAAGAAGTTTCCCTGCATGGAACTGATCAGATGCTGTAGTCTGTCTTCATCAGTTATCCAGATTTCGCCCCAGTGTGTTCTGTGCCTTTATTCAGGGTTTTTGCAGGGTAATTACTGGCAGGACCTGCTGTAATTTTCCAGATGGCAAGCAGGCAGGACTGAGGAGCCCGTTTGGTCCCACCATGTGCTCATGCTGGAGCCCATACAAGATCACTTCAGATGGCACGGAGCTGCTGCAGGCCTGACCGAGCTAAAAGGGCTGAAGAATAAAAAAGCTTCTGCAGAGAGCAAACGCTTTGTATTTGCGGGAAAAAGCCTCACATCCAGACCCATGGCGGGGTTTGATTTCAGATGGGCAAGTTTCCTGCAGCCAGAATCGGAGGGGATGTGGAGTTTAAGGGGTTGAATCCTGATTGGATGTGGAGAAGATCTAGAGTTCAAAGCATACAGCCGTGAGAGAGGGAAGGAGTGAAAGGTCAACAGACTGGATTCGGTGGTTTGTGAGGCTGTGCACTCGATGAGAGCAGACAGTCAGCAGCTGCACAGTGACAAGGAGATTTACCAAGGCAAAGGTCTTCTCAGCACTCAAGGATAAGATACTACTCAGCTGTCTACTTGCTGAAAAGTGCTCTGAGAGTCTGGGGGTTGTTTTTCATATTCATGGGTTAAATACACACAGTAGATGTCAGTCAGTGAAGGTTACAGATGATTTTCCGGAACAAGCAGCAACTATAAATAATAAAACACCACATGTTGACTTGTTGTAGCCACCAGATTGTATGCGGAATCAAATAAAGCATCATCTGTGTTGACTATCTTTGTCATCGAGTAGAGCCAATCCATTCTGCTTTTTTCTTCTGTGTCTCCATCTGACTTCCCTTTTTAGATTTGCTGGATGTTGATGGACAGCTGTGAAGGGGAACACTTGCAGAAACTCAAAAGGGAGTGGATGTGTGACACAGACAGACTATGAGAAGGCAAATGGTCTCTTTGCAGACAGCAAAAAGTAACAATTCTCTCAATTTGGTGGGTATTTTAAACGTCTTCGCCGAAAATTGATCACAAAAATGCCTCTGGGTCCAATTTCAGCACAGCATTTGTAGCTAAAACAAACAAAGAATGTGTCTAAATTTGCAGTTGCTGAACAATATCAATTTCAGGATGCTCAAAGGAGTTGATAACTACATTTTCTCTCTAAAACCCCCCATGACAAAATTAGTGACGCATAGCCCCATGTCCCTCTGACAGGACTTCATTCAGCTTCGCTCACGTTTTGCTCTGCACTGAATCGGCTTGCTTCATCAGCTTCAAAACTCAGGAGAACAAAAACCCCACAGCACAGAAAAGCAGAAGAAGGGGGGAAATAGTCTTTTTTAGGTTCAAAGGCGATCTTTCTCCCTTCCACTCTTGTCCATTCACTTTGTGCCACATTGGCCCCTGGGGGAATGGGAGCTGCTTGTCCCCGGTGCCATTCACCCGTCAATCACAGCGTTACTGGATCCGATGGGCTCCACACTGCGCAGCGGAAACCCCCGGCCAAGAGGCACACGGGGATGAAGTCAGCACCTGTTTACGCTGGCAACAAAACCACCTCCACTGCTCTGAAACTTCTTCTTGTTCTTCTTATAGGGGTTAACTGATCCAACAACTGATTTACTTTCTGACACTTAGAGAACTGCTGTCTGTATCTTTGGAAAATCCTACTGTTTAGATGAGGCATCATTCATAAAAAGATTGAACTTATATGTTAAATCAACTTATTGGTTGTGTTGCTGTTTGAATAAAATGAGAACTTTCTCCAGATTCACTCTGGTAGACATGGACTCTTTTTTTTTTGGTATGATGGGGTTTAGAAAATAAACAGACATTAACCTGCTGAACCCAAGCAGCTTCTCTACATGTTTTTTTTTATTATTATTTTCATGCTCCTGCGACATTTCTACTCACCCTCAGCTCATTTTTTAACTGCAATATAAGGTCTGCACCTCTATGGAAACAACACAACCATGACAGCAAGTAGAGAGAACTCAAACATGTCTTCTGCACAGTACGACACATTTAGAATATGAAAAATCAGAAAATAAAGGAGAAGTTGGATTGCTTTGATTATGTATTTTACAAAAAAATAAAAGAACTGTAAAAAATATGTACTTTTTTTCCCTGAATGACCACAGATGTTCACAATACTGGAAAAAAATAGTTCTCCACATGCTATAGATATTTTATCATTTATACTTTTGAAACTTCTACAAACTTTTCTGCACATCAACTCTAGAAAGATGTTTCACCATGCTGAATGTATCTTCCATCAACTCACTGAAAACTTGCTCCTCTGTGTACAATTTTCGAGCCATGCTGCATTTATTTTATTCAATAATTATGTTTTATTTTCTCTCAGCCTCTATTTTAAGAAATATAACATTTTTAAGCTTATTTTTGACCATTTTTCCAGACTTAACCACGCATAATGCACGATACATTAGAAAGTTCCAAAGCTGATGATTCTTCATTTTCAGAATCCTGCCATCAGGACAAAGCACCCTACCATAACGCAAAAAAATGCTAAGGAAGAGCTCGAGGAACACGACAAGGAGCCCAAGACGTCGACCCAGTAGTAACTCTGTGGGGTGCTGATCCACGGAGGCTCTACCAAACAACCCACTGCAAACATCCTGGTACCAGATACCACAGGACATACCAAAGATGTTTGGGCAGCAAACACACAAAGCAGGTGGTTTTGATATTGTTTATATGTTGTAGTTACTATATACAGTAGGTTGCACACGTATTTTCTTTAAATGTATCCATATTGGACTACTCTGTCATTTTACCCCACTACTTTTAGCATTTTAAAGGTCAGGTTTTTCAGTAAAGTGGAATCAAGCCTGTTTTTTGCTGAGATTGTGGTGGTGTTGGTCCTTTTCTTGTTTTTCCTTAAATTGTATTACACAATTAGTTATGAAGACAATAACAATGTTATGTGCATGTTTAAAATGTGTACTTTTTATACTTTACTCCTTTAAAATGTTAATATATACATATATATATATTTTTTTTTATTTTTTTTTTTTTTTAATTATTTTTTTTTAAAACCAATTTTGCAGCAGAAAATCTCAATTCAAGCCCCAAATTTCATCAGATAGTAGTTTGTCATCAAGTTGAATCTATGCACATGTGAGACTATCCTTCTTAAATTTAGCAATTTTTTTGGCTTTCTTTAATTCACAGTCAAGAGAATACTTTACCTCAGTGATTTAAGGGCATACATTTATTCTAAATTGATTTCTTCTTGCGTAATTAGAACCTGTGGCGAAACAGAAACTCTAAAGATGCATTATATCCATCCTCACTAACTCTATCCGCACAAAGAATAGTAACAGCTTCACCCTCCCATGCCAGGTATAGAATAACACTGAGGGAATTATCTGGGGCCACTGTAAATGTTCTGAAACAGGAGACAGATTTCCGCAAGCAAACCCAGGTGTTCTGCTGTCCCACGTCATCTGTTCCTCATGAAAATCCCCCTTTTCTTTCTGTCCACCACTGAATACACAAAGAGGACATAAACTGCACCGGAGCCCGTCGATGGGGACCCCGATTGATTTAGTATGTGACTCAGAATACGATCTGAAGACAGTGTGTGGAGCTGATGAAGGTGCTGAGGGTTCCTGCAGTGGTGGGCTGACCTGGTGACAGTAAAACATCTCAGCCCTCATACTGCTGCTTGTGTGCGTCTGCAGGAAGGATCTCCAAGAAGCTGCTTTTGTAAATATACAGTCAGTCAATCAATCGGTCAGTAATGAACTTGTGTAAATCTCTTCCCCGACCAGCTCGGCCTTCAATAAAGTTTCACTGGACACTGCCTCTTATACAACCAGATTGATAAGAATAACAGCACCAACGTGAATTCCTTTGCTCCAGCTGTAACTTAAGATCCTCGGAGTGGAACCGAGGGAAGGCCAGGGCCCCTCCGTGTGAAAAGCGTCCAGTCAGGCTTAGCCCGAGCCACACAGACCACTACTCACTCCATCCACAGCCCCTCACAGCAGGATCCAGCCATCTGGACTCATTTCTGCTCTGACAGGGTGGCTCTCAAGGCCCATCTGTATTAGGGGCTGCATTCACAGTGGGCGTGAGGAATGTGCTTGTCTGGGAGGGAACTCGGTAGATTTAAGGGATGACGGCATAACGCTATATATCTTTTCACCCCGTACACTGGAGCATGTTATTTCATCAACATCTGTATTTCATTTTTAGTGCCCAGGGTTCAGTCGGTTTGGTTTGAGGCACAGAAATAGGCCTCAAATAACTTAATTATTGTCTGTTGTTAAGACATGTAGGTTACAAATACATTTAGGATGTGAAATATGTTCATAAAACTTCTCCCTGATCCCTCTAAGTAGAACTCCTGAAACCCAGGTGGTATTGAATTGATTTAAATGTTGTGTAGTAGCTGAAAACAGATGATTATGTAGATTTTTCTTGCAGAAATGTTGGTATAAATAGGAATTGTCAGTTGTGGCGACATAGTGGTTGAGACCCATAACTGCAAACTGCAACATCTCAGGTTCAATTTCAATCATTCTGTCTTTCTCCAAGTTTGAAGATGAAGACGCAGAAAACAAAAAGCATTACAAAAAGTTGCTCATGTCAAACTTACTAGCCTGTCTTTCTGATCTGAAGCTGGAATAACCTACTTTGCTGCATTGGGTGCAGAGATCCCAAAGTGATCCGTACTGTAGGCTGGCAGAGCGGTAAATTCAGACAGGACCTCGCTGCATGCATTACTGCCATTCCCGCGCCTGCAGCGACAGCTCGACCCTATTAGCTGCACGGTTACTATGGCAACCAGTGCTAAAAGCCCAAAAGGGCAGACATGAAGGGGTCAGAGGGCAACAGCAGGTCGGACGGCTGATAACCAACACATGTCTTGCCTTGCTTTCTGGGGTTTCTCCAGGTACATACGGAGAAAAGAGGTATTGTAAGGTTGATGTGGATCTATTATAAGAAATATGGCACCACTTTTGAATAAAGAACCATTTAAAAAGGGGGTATAAGTTGTAACTAATGTGTCATACAATTTGCAAACTTGATGAGCACCAGAAAAAGGGTGTTTCACAACCTGGCAACCCACAAGTTGTTCCCAGACTTGCTTAGAACTGCCTTAATTAATAAAGACAATTACATACAAATTAGAAATCCTCTGTAGGATTGTATAAGTTGTACATAATGTGGTATGAATACTAAAAACCTGATAAGTACCAGGCAAAAGCATTTTTCACAATCTGGCAACCCAAAAGTTGTTTCCAGACTTGCGTAGAACCGATCTATAAAGCATCAATTAAAAAGACAGTACATACAAATTAGAAATCCTGTTTAAAAGTGTATATCCCAGGAATAATGTTTTATAAAAGCTAATAACCTGAAAGCACTAGCCAAAAGGATGTTTCACAACCTGGCAACCCAAAGGTTGTTACCCGTTTTGCTTATAAAGAATATATGAAGCATTAGCTAATAAACATAAATCCATTCTAAGAGTGTTTAAGTTGTAAATAATGTGTTATATAAAACAAAAACCAAACACTCACCGTTGCGTAACCTGGCAACCCAAAAGTCGCTCCCAGACCAGCTTATTCCTGATCTATAAAGCATTAAAATCACATACAAATTACAAATCTGTTACAAGAGTGCATAAGTTGTAAATAATGTGTTATAAAAAACAAAAATCCTAACAAGCATCAGCCAAAAACTTGTTGTACAACCTGGCAACCCAAAAGCTGCTACCTGTTTTACTTATAACTGATCTATAAAGCATTACTTAGTAAATAAATGAGATATAAATGATAAATCCTTTATAAAGGGTGGTTTGTTACCATAATTATAGCTCAGATACTAAATGAAAATGTAGAGAAATCTTAGATTAGTTCAGGGTTTTCATAACATTAACACAGACTTGAGGGGACAACAAGAGCTCTGGAGGTTTATAAGCTGGTGTGGAAAGAAATGTCCAAGGGAACAAAAAACAGAAAATGGTTTAAAGTTGTTTAGAGCGTCTTTGCTTAATAATTAATCACAGAAGAAAACAGCTTCTTCCCACCTTGACTTTATCAATATAGAGCCTGCGATTCCTGAGCATCATACCAGCCTCCTGTGTGAAGTTTCCACTGCACATGGGAGTTAAATGCAACATAGGTAGCACGTCTAAATGACCAACATCGATTTGCAACTTGCATACGGCCTATTTCTTGTCCTCCTGAGATTTCAATCAATGAGCAACCTCTCTGAAGACTCTACACACCACATTCATCTTCCCTGCAGGCCTCTACCAGGCTTGTCGTTGAAACCGCTTTTAATCACACCCCAAGGGCCCTGCATGGTGTTTTCTGACTGAAAGTGAAACAGGGGTATCAATGCTCAGTATCGCCTCCCTGTACATGGGTTACATTCTCATGGTGCTGCTGTTGCATAAGTATATTCCATGAACAGGAGTGTTACATAATCCTGCCCTGAGCATGAAACCGTATCAGCAACTATCACAGGCAGTTCCAATGTGAAATCTTTTGTTCTGCTGTCTTTTGCTACGAGCTTTCTTGCATAAATCCATTCGCATTAGTGAACTGAGGTGCAGGGGCATTGACATTATGGCCCCTGTGATTGTTTCACTTCAGTGCAGGCAGGCAGCGTCCCCCAGTGGTGGCTTACAGAACGGTTTAGCGTAAGTGCTGGGGGCAAAAAAAAGGTAAATTCAGTGAAGTGCAAAGGCCTGTTAGTGGTGCTTATTTGGCCAATCAGCAGCTCTGGAGGTTCTCATTGGCTGAAATGGAGCTGTCAATCAACCCACTGTGGGCTGTTTTTGCTGTGATCTCAGCAGTGTGGTCTGGGAGTTTGAGGAGGAAAGATCTCCAACTGGAAAACTGTTTGCAGGAGTGTCGAGATCTTAACTGCGGGAGAAATAGCCAAGTACAAATAAAAGTCTTGTATTTAGAATTTATTTGAGCATTAGCAACAAAACACATTCAGAGAAAAATATTAAGATTATCAAATGCCCTCAGCAATATGATGCAAAAAGAATTCTGCATATCACATATGTATATTTTTGGATTGCGATTAACTACATTTTGATATTGTTAAGGTGGGATTAATTCTAGTTTGGTCTGTAAAAAAAAACTTGTGGCACTTTAAGATGATCCTGTATTTTTTATGTAATATAAAAGGATTAGAATTGTATTATATTTTCCTGTTAAATGCAATGTTGTAATAGGCAACATAAACTGAAAATATATAAAGTGTAAGTGCCTTCAAGGTGTACTTTAAAGGTACGTAACATAAAGAACATAAGAGCAGCTCACCATGGCATAATATAATATAATATAATATAATATAATATAATATAATAATAATATAATATAATATAATATAATATAATATAATATAATATAATATAATATAATATAATATAATATAATATAATATATTATAATATAATATAATATAATATATTATAATATAATATAATATAATATAATATAATATCAAAGAACACAGCATAGTAGAATGGCACAGAATAGAATAAGGCATAACATAATAAAATATAATATGATTACACAACATGACTCAACACAACATAATCTAATCTGATCTAATATTATTATATTATATTACATTACATTACATTACATTATATTATATTGTATTATATTATATTATATTATATTATATTATATTATATTATATTGCAAAATGATGCATTATAATAGAATACAGCTAGTGAAGTATTTAATAAAATTAGAAAATTAGGAAGCTGCTCTCATCATGTGTTTTTATCTACATTCTTTGGATGAAGGTGAATCCACTTTCAGTCTGATTAAATTTATTTATTTTATTTTTGTGTGTAGATTCCAAACACGGATCCGTTTTCATCTGAAGCCATATAATAAAATGCGGCATCTGGAGCCAGAGTGTGTTCCCAGTGAGATCCAGCCAGCCCCGGGTCCCTCCTGCCATACCCGGCTGACACCCATGGGGGGCAGGGCTGTTCCGGACCGCTGGACGGGCACGGACGAGCGGACTGCTCTCTGATTGGTCGGCGGGGCGTGCGCGTCCCCGTCGTCTCCTCCCGGTTTTCCTGGCATGACCTTTTCCCTTGGCAACCACTTCCTCCGAGCATCAACGGCCATCTTTAATTTTAACTCATTCATGAAAAGTTGTTTGGGGCGCATTTAAACGCGCCGAAAGAACACATTTTGCGCACAAAGGCGCGTCGACGGCGCGGTGTGCGTGTAGTTCTCCAGCGACGGGCGCAGAGCCGAGCCGAGCCAAGCCGAACCGAGCAACAGCAGCAGCTGCAGCAGCGGGCTGTCCGCCGAGATTAAGTAAACACCGAGAGCGTACGTGCATATTGTTCATTCCCAGCGTGTTGTGGCATCACTCGGGGCGCGTTTCCACTCGTGTTTTTAAGGCGGAATTCGCTAAAAACTGTGAAAGTGGGCAGCGCTGAGGTTCATACTAACATGTTGCGTTTTGGACTGAAGAAGCTCCCGAAAGAAACAGCAGGTGGAGCGCTGTAATAAGGAGCATTGTGTGAAGGGCGCAGTACTCACCACTGCCATGTTGTTCTGCAAAAAAAAAAAAAAAAAAGCAGCAGGGACATGAAAGTGTCTGTTTATGACCTCAGTGTGGCGTCTTGTCCAAAAAAAACTAAATGTTATCCATATTTTTAACTTTCTTTCATTCTGTTTTTTTCTTGTATATTGTTTCAGAATGAGAAAGAAGCAAACAGCCAAACAGAGGAAGACAGAGGAGACCACAGTTGTCCAGGAGTTTGTGGTGGAGACAATAATCCGCCGGAGAGTCTTTAATGGAAGAGTGGAGTACTATCTGAAGTGGAAAGGCTTCACAGAGTGAGTGTTGTGTTTTATTGTCTCACGTGTTGTTTGTCCCTGATGGTAAACATGCTTGCTGTGCTTCCCCTCCAACAGTGCAGAAAACACCTGGGAGCCCGAAGACAACCTGGACTGCCCTGAACTCATCGAGGAGTTCCTGAGAACCTACAACCCCGAGGACGACGAAGTGTTCATCCCCAAGGAAGAAATGACCGAGCAGGAGACGGAAATTGTGAGTGTGTTCTTTCCACGTTATTCACACAACGTCTGCGCCTAAATCTGTAACGAGGAAACAAAGCGTATTAGAATCCACCTTTTTTTTTCAGGCAGAAGCTGCTCTGCTGTCAGGCAAAATCATCTGACCAGTATGGTAGATTTTGTTCCTGCTTTTTTTTTTTTTTTTTTTGGGGTGGTTTAAGACTCAGTCTGAAACTAAATGGCGTGTGAAGGCAGTTAGTTTTGCAGTGATCCTGAAAGTGAAAGCAGTTGAATTTCCTTTATTTCACAATGGGCATGTACAGTTAAACAGAAATACCACAACCAGACAGCAGCCCGGCTTCTTACTGCTTCTACTAGCTGACATGTTGTCCAGTCCTTGCTCCTTGTTCACTTTAGAATTGATTTGAAGATTTAACAGATTTTTTTTTTTTAAGTATATCTAGTTCTGGTCCCAGGCCCTCTTCAGTTAGAGCTCTTGTCATTGTTCCAGAGTCAAAGCTTAAATCTTAAATGCGCATTTGCTAGCAGGATCTATTAATTTCTGGAACAATTTGCCTGAGGACACGAGGCTCGCAGAATCACTGATTTCTGGGTCATTCCTTAAAAAAAAATCAACCAAATCTGAAAAAAGTTTCCACCTGATCCCCCTAGAATCACCTGGATTTTTATGTCTAGTAACTTATATTTAATGAAGCCACACCGTTAGAAGTGCAGAGGAGTCTGATGAAAGCTTGCACTTTTTAAATTTTTGTTATTTTTTCCAGCATTTTTGATCCTCATAAGTACAGGAGATGGACACATCTAATTATTAGGGCTGAAAAACACATTTGAGCTGCAGCCAAATCATATTTACATCCACTCCACATGTCACAATCTAATGCCAAAATTTCTTTTTTTGTGTGACTTTTTTTTACTCTAATCGACTTTGAGCTGGTTTAGCTATATTTTCAACAGCAAAACTGCACCAGCTTAATATCTATGACAGACTCTGGATGTGTTTTCTGACATTTCACTGGAGAGAACTTTAAAAACAAGTGCTTTTTGGGTAAACTTTCAATGCTCATATCAGCATGTGTGATAAGTGGCAAATGAAAGGTCTCGTTTATATTTTGATACCAGGCTCATCTTCTAGTCGTGATTCCTTCTGTGTGAAAATAATTTTCTACCACAGGCATGTTTTGACAATCTCACCATGTAATATTTGAAATTCTGTACACTCCAGGAATTAAATCAATGATAATTCCAGCACTATTACTTGGAAAATATTCATAGAATGAACGTACCGTTTAGCATGACTTCAGTAAATATACTAACTGTACAGAGAAAATCAGCTGATTCTGAGAGGGTCAGATGGGAACAAGTGATTGATTTTTCTTGGGAAGAAAAATCATTTCTCTAGACCTGTTTTTCCATTATGTTGGCTTGTTAGCCATTTATTTGCTTATTTAGGTTTATGTGGCTTTTATTACTTTACTATCATCGCTCATGTTTTGTATTTCTGTGCCTTTTGTCTTCCTGTTTCCCATTTTTCATAAACTTTGCTCTGCTTTATTTGACTTTATTGACTGGCTGCTGGTTGTTGTTTTGCTTTATCAAAGAACTTAGTAAACCCTCGTTTTTGAAAGTGTTTTATGATAAAAGTTCTAGTTGTTTAGCGTGTCTGTTAATGTGGGTGCTTCCTTGGTTGTTTTTACTAACTGCTGCCCTTCTGTTCTTGTCATTCTCTCTGCAGTCGTGTGTGCAGGAGCCTCACGCTGTGCAGAGCAACAGCAGCCTCGTCCTCCAGCCGGATGAAGAGCAGTCAGACGCCCACACTAACCTCAGCACTTACCTCGAGCCCGAGTGCATCATCGGCTCCACGGACCGAAAGGGAGAGCTCATGTTCCTCGTCAAATGGTAACTCGGCTGCTTCCTCTTTGCTCCGTCCTTGAATGCACGCCAGCGTTTTGGCTCAGCGTTTGTCTGATGGTTTAAAAAAAATAAATAAATCACATATTCAAAGCTGCAATGTTCCAACCCCAGATAACAGAGCTTGGAGTGTATCGTCAGATTTATGACCGTTCCTGTTGGTATGCAGTAAAAAACAATTTCCATACAAGTGAATGTATTATTTACAGGGGAGACAAAGTTGGACGACATTGACTCTGACACCACCTGACACGTCAGATTAGTAACAGATTGCAGGGAGCAGCTCTAAATGCAGCAGATGTGCTGTGGTGTTGTTACTGCACTCAACAATAAAGTCCATGATCAGAGCTTTGTTTTTTTTTATGTGTAAGATCGAAAGTAGGCCAGTGTAACAGCCAAGCTTTTTGAAACACGTGATATTTACTTTCGGATGAAGTCTAAAGTCAGTGGTGTTTTTTCTGGATTGGACTGTGTATATTTTAACAGTTTATTCACTTAAAAGTATTACAAAATCAACAATTGCGGCTTTAAAAGGGAGCTTTGCTGATTTTTTTCCCACACAAAGGTCAGTTTATTAGTCATGGGGCTAACCACACGGTTTGCAAAAACACTTAAAGTCTCCAGTGGCTCTGAAGGAACTAGATTAGGTCTGAGAAAGTTGCCAAACCTGGAGACAGTAAAATGTTGATGAACAGGATATTTGAAAGTTATGGGCATTTAAAGCACTGAAAAAAATGTTTCTCTGTGAGCCACCCTTCTTCCCAAAAAACTACATTCTAAAACATTTAAAATGCATTCTTATTTATGGTATTTAGGGAAACATATTTGCGACTTATCACAAATGCGTTTCATATCAACATATCTTTGCCATTTATTTTATTTGTTCAGTGTCATATAATAAACGTGGCTGGACTTGCCCTCCTGGTAACTCGGAAAATGAAGGAGAAGCTTCAAATATGTTGTGGCGTAGCCCAAACGGTGTTATTTTCCCAAACCTAACCACGTTGTTTTGGTTCTTCCACCTAACCAAAAAGTCAGTGGAAACCAAACGTAAGCCACAAGTCAAAACAAAACTTAAGTCTAAGAATAATAAACCCTGGTCTCCTGTGTAAACAACCTCCTTAAGCAGACTTGGTCTTGCTCTTTTAAAGTGGAAGCCTTTCTGACTATGCCACAGTCGTACCTTTTGGACTGAAAAAATGTCAACATTCAGTGTCGTTGAAATCAGGTATGAGAATGCAGTTGCTGTGGCTGTTAAGGAATGTATTGGGATTGTAATGTTTGGGAGACTAGGTTGCTGTGAGGGTGTCAACACGGGGGAATCCAGCTAAAAAACCACCAAGAAAACACGATTGTCGGTTAAACTCACGGAATCCGGTTAAACTTGGCTTCAGTCCAATGCATTGATTTGCAGAGAAGAGATGCTGTGCAGTGTTTATAAGACCTTCAGAGTCATTAACCGAAGCCCCAACTCCCAGAATACCACTGCCAGACACTCCACCTTCCCTGGAGGTGACTGAAGGACACAAACTAGGACTAGCTGTAAAATATATATTGGTTAAATATTTAATGTCAGTTGACAATGATCATTCATATAATAATTTGTAACAAAGACTAGCAGGAAAAAAATAATTAACTAGATTTTAATGACATTACTTTGAATTTAACCTGTTTGTGCGTTTATGGTGGTTTGAATCTGAATTATTTAAGTGAAGCTATTTAAAATGTACTTATTCCTGTTTGACGAAGACTCTGTCCAAACCCATACCAAAAACAATTCTCTGGTCAAAGTAGCCTCCACATGTAAAAATGAATGCTGATCAAATGTACAATCTGTATGAGTGGCAGACTCACATTTTTTTCTACTTTTTTCTCAGCATCTTTAGCTCCAATATGCACTTTCTATTCCATCCATTCTCCAAATGGCTCAGTCCTTTCAGGTCGCAGTCACACCAGGGGATGCTATTTCGAATCGTTTTTAAATTGTATTTTGTGACCCCCTCGAGGCATCCAGACCCACACTTTGAGAACTAATGCCTTAAGCAAACAACAGCAACATTTTTAATTATTTCTTTTTGGCACAGGGCTGTTTTTGTTCAAAATTCCCACTAATAAAAGCATTCAATTAGTCACATTGTGGGAAGCACAAAATCTGGTGCTTGGGAGCTTGATCCATAAAATAGAGCAATGAATAGCTGATAATTGTCAACCACTTTGATAAATAACTTATCATTTTGACTCACTTGTTAAGGGGAAAAAAATCTCCGTTCTCAGATTCCAGCTTCTTAAATGTGAATATTTTCTGGTTTCTTTCCAACCGAATTTCTTTGGACAAAACAAGACATTTGTTTTCTTGGGCTTTGGAAGACACTTATCAACATTTTTACAATTTTCTGACATTTTATAGACCAAACAACTAATTAATCCGGAAGATAATTAAACATATGCATCCGCAATGAGTCATTGGTATTTGCAGCCATAGTCAAAAAGTCTATAAAACTTCATTATATATTGGATATGTTGCAGCAACTGCTTTATTAAAATATGATTCAGTCCCTTTAGCCTTTCCTCCCCCATAATAACTTTTCCCAAACTGTCAGAAATGTGTGTTGCTGTTGAAATATTTTTGCATGCGTTAAAAGCAGGGAGCCCACCTGAATGTTTCCCTCCTCCTGCTCGTTTCCCCGCAGGAAGAACTCGGATGACGTGGCCCTGCTGCCGGCCCGCGAAGCGAGCGCCAGATGTCCCCAGGTGGTCATCGACTTCTACGAGCAGAAGCTGACCTGGCACAGTGGAGACGACGAGCAGTAAAAAGAAAAAAACACTCGTGTCGGTTGAACGCCAAGGACAGCAGATAAACAGCTGCGCTCTCACCTGAAGCTTAGTTTAACCTCCATCAAGTGTCCTCCTTCAGCTGACATTAGAGGCACGCCGTGTGAAATCACGTCCCGCTGCAGGTAGAGTTTTCTGGCAGGTGTGGGGGATCCTCGGCGGGGACGGGTTTTAAAAGTGCTCTCTGCTCCGTGGTGCTCGGTAAAGGTCCCTGTGCCTTCGACACCGCGATGGAGACTAAAACTAACCTTTGTGTAGAGCGGCTGATTTGAGGTCAGACTAACCCGTTGCAGCTTTTATTTCACATGTCATGTAGCAGACTCAATCACTGTGGATGTGTTTTGTTTTTAATATATTGTTATATTTGGTAATTTATAGTCCTGTTTAGCCACAAGTATCTCTCACCGGAAGTGGTGCTTGGTTGATTAACGTGTGCTTTATAACCCGTATAGCCACACTGTGTCGGCAGAGTGAACTAACTGCTGTCTTGTCCGTACCCTAAGTTCACATAGAACTAAACATTACAGACCTGTTGTTTGAACTTGTATCGTGTGAGGTTTTTACAGCCACAGCTTCTACTGTGTCTTTCTATATCTCTGTATGACCCTTGTGGTGAAATATAAAACGATGTGGCCCACTGGAAATTTCCCAGATGTTCCCTTTTCCTCTTTACTAAATTATAACTTGATGCTTTTACCCAAAGTGAAGTCCTGTCAGTTATTTGAAAAGGCCTCATTTCCAGAGTGAATCTGTTGCCATTTACACCTGTTGAAACTAACTTTTGTGCACCTGCAATAGGTCAGACGATTGTTAAATGTAGCACTTTAGATATAAGACTGTCCATTTCCGCAGGGCATTGTTTGTGGCTGTAGTTACACAGCTCTATGTACTTGATACCTGCTTCCTGATGGCGCTGTCCTGACTCGACATATCTCCCATAACTGTTGTGGGACACTCAGCTGAACCTTAAACCTCCTAAAACTCACCTGCTACTGAACTACTGTAACTGTTGACCATGGATCTGTGAAGTCTGTGAATAAAGGAAAACCTTTTGTGACAAATTGTCTCTTGATTTTTACATAAGAACATAACTGAAACAAATGGTAAAGTCCAATGTGATGATAGCTGATTTTAAAACATGCCTAAGGTACAGTATACAACAGAAGTGAGTACATCCCTATACAGTATCACTTTAATGTTAAAAAGCGCAAAATTGTGCCAACTTACAGTAATTGCATTACTTTGCTGGATGGGTTGTGTTGCTTTTCCTGACGCCCCAAAGGTGGTCTGTTGGATTCAAGTCGGACAACATACTTTGGCAGGACATTGGATATTATCATGCGGGATTATTCCTCTTGTGCCAAATTCCTGTAGACTAAGAGCCATTTTGTTTGCCAAGTATATATAAATATATTCACAGACACTCATGCTGCATCTGTAAATGTCATCTCACAACGACATGCATTCATACAGCTCCATATCATCACACTCCTACTTCTGTTCTTCACTGTCAGGACTATGCATTCACTGGTAGTCATGGTCAGGTTCTCACACAAAAAACTGAACCCCACCTGAGCAACAAATCAATCTTGGTCTCATCTGACCAAAGAACATGCTCCCAATATTCATCAATTTCACGTTTCGTGTAATTTAGCAAATTTTTATCTCGTACATTTTGTGCCAAAAAGCATACAAGAGTTTTTTTCTTGGACATAGTTAATAGAAGTTGTAATTATGTAATGTCTCTTCCACGTGTGAGCTATCACTGGAACTCTGACTTCCACTGATAACGACTGTGCCAAGGCTGAAGCACCTGTTTCTGTTTTTCAGAGCTAGACTGCTGAAGTAGTGCACGATGCATGCCGTCATTTTAGAAGGACCCCTGCAGCTCTGATTAGTGGTACTATGGGTTGTTCTATACTCTACTGCAACTGACATTTTGTAGTTCACTGGTCTCCCTGTGTCTTTTTCAGTGTTTGTGTGGTTACACAGCCACATTTTTCAGTTCCTCTAATAATTCTTTTCCATGTGCAGCCATGATGCAGACATGCAGACAGACGCCGCCCAATAGGCTCAAAACGGAGAGCATTCTGCCATTCACAACTCATTTATAACTGTGTTTAGACAGTTTAACCTATTGGAAATCACAGATGTACTCAGTTTTGTTTCAATGCTCACGTTTTCTAACTTGGGTGTCAGTGATCACAGGTGTATTTACTTTCTTATATTGATTTTCTAATTTGAGGCTTGTGTTTTCAATACTATCTTTCTGAACTCGTCAGCTTAGACAGAATGCTTTTGTCTTTTGATATTTGACATTCATGTTGTATTACACAGGGTCGCACTTACTTCTGTTGTTCAGTGTAGTCATGCTGGTACATGCAGACTTAGCAGACTTCTTTTTGAGTCATCAGCAGGATTTGACGGTTACAGGGAGGAGCTCATCTCAGTCTTGTGACTTTATTTTGAAACCTTTGCCCCCTGGACAGTAAAAGTGGAAATAAAAGACAGCGTTAGTGAGCTAAGCCTTTCATTATCTGTCGGATTTTACTTTACTGAAATTCAAACTTTAAACACTTTGGATTATGAGGGAAGGAAATGTCCACAGCAAGGATCAGGTAGGTCTGTTTTAAGTCTGAAAATTGCATATGTATATATGTTTATTAAGACTTTAAAGAAGTCGCATGTTAAATCCAGAATCCTCAAACCGGAACAGCCTGAACAACATGGATAATTTTTTTTTTGTACTTAGTAAGGAAGGATACTTCCTGGGAATTTCCTATTTTGATTCTTGCCATGTTGGTCACAGCACTTCCTCTATCTGCTGATAAAAACCTTCCCACTTTTCATAACAGAGTGCATTCAGTTCAGAGTTTCAGCGTCTCTTCTGCCTCATCCATGCAGCAGATCATCAGCGTCTGGGTGCGGGACCCGCGGATACAAAAGAATGATTTCTGGCACGCCTACTTAGACTATGAAATTTGTTTACATGTAAGTAAAATGATAAAAAGAGTTCTTCAATCTCTATATTCATTTAGGGAAGCTTACTGTAAAACATGTGTCACACTGGTGTGTCCTGTTTTAGACCGACAGTGTGTGTTTCACAAAGAAGATCTCGACTGTAAGAAGGAGATACAGTGAGTTTGTATGGCTCAGACAGAAACTACAAGCAAATTCACTGCTGAGGTAAGTCCATTCACTGTGTTTTGCAATGACAGTTATAGTGAAAACAACAGCTTGCTCAGTTTTTTTTTCCCTTGCTCTTGGTTTTTACAGGATACAGCTACCAGAGCTGCCCCCCAAAAACCCCTTTTTCAGTCTGAACAATGCTCGGCAGATTGGTGATCGGATGAAAGGGCTCCAGAAGTTTTTGGAACAGTAAGAAGATCAATTTATCAATATATCAATTTCTGAACTTTGACATACTACAAGACAAGAATTCGAAAACTGCATGCAGAGTTTCCACAAACACCAGACCACACGACTGCTGGTTTCACATTCAACCGCAATACACTATACTCAGTACAGCAACCCTTAATGGCTTTATTGTCCTACTTTTTCAGGATCCTTCAGAGCCCTCTGCTGCTGTCTGACAGTTGCCTGCACCTTTTCCTGCAGTCACAGCTCAGCGTGGCCAAAATGGAGGCCTGTGCTGCCGGACGGACGCACTATTCTGTGGCTCAGGCCGTCCAGCAATGTGGCCTGAGGAGGTTCCACTCAGAGGAGGACTTGCAGAAGGACCTCAGCTTGTCCTGTGACTCTGACTCAGATAGGTACAATGTGGCAAAATATGCTTTTTAGTCACTGATGTATTTCCCAGGTCAGATTATATCATATATCCTTCTATCTAATTCCACTCTTCTTGTCTGTCTTGTTCCAGCTCAGAGTGCAGAGACCCAGAACACAAGATTAAAGATCTGGCAATAAGCAAATCCAAGAGTGCAGGTTTGCTCGATCTCATGGGAAGCAGTCAAGAGGAAATGTTAAGCTGCTCATCTGGTTCTACATAAAAACATCATCGTCATGCTGTTGGCAGAATGTTGGAGTCTACTCACACTTACATATCTCATACAAGTTTTTTGGACCTGTGAATGGGAAATCGACCTGTTACCCTGTCATGCTGCTCCAAATGATTTCATTTATAAACACATCACCACTTATTATGGTCACAGTTAGACACTTCAGCTTGAAACCTGGAGAGTAAATAGTAATGAAAATGTATTAACTGTATATTTTGCACTTTATGTATTCCATTAAGTCTTATCCTTGTGCTGTCTGCATTTGTTGTAGCAACAATTTTCCTAAAGATGGCAGTGTTGTTGCATGTGTCTGTTTGTATGTTCACATGCTGTAACTGTCTACATGTGCTTCATAAACAAACTTCACAGAAGCATCTTGACTCTTTGCTCATTCGTACTGTGAAAACTGGCCACATGCGTGCGGGTAACAATGTAAAGTCTTCAGTAGTGACAGCCTAATGCCTCTCCCACTCCTAATAAAGTGGAGGAGCTTGTCATCTGGTGGCCACTGCAGTGCTTAGCGGTGTGACATGTATAATAGGGTCTCTGCAGGGTTTTCAGACAGCCCCCCTGTCAGGTGTGGGGCGGGAGGGAGAGTCCTGCAGGATCCCGATGGACTCGCTCCTGTCTGAGGGGCCACCAGGTAGACAGGCTACACTGCTCCCTGCTGAGCAAAATGCCAGCTGCACTGACAAGCCACCCTTTCTGTCTGCCTCCTTTGCTTTGTGTTCTCTTGTCTTCGCAGGTGTGTGTGTGCATGTCTGTTCTCCCACAGTGAGCACCATCACACTTATGCAGAGGTAATGACCACTAAACAGAGCGAAGGCAAACTGGCATATCTGCACAGCTAATTAGATTAGATGTTCCTCTCTGCAGCATCCCTGTGATTCATTAGGAATTCAGAACAGGAACAGACAACAGGCTTTATGTTACAGAGAGGTGACGTCACCTCAGACCCTCTGAGCAGCACAGCGGTTTGGGCAACAGAAAGCCCATAAACTCAGACTTGTGGGTGGGAATGTCTTTCCTGAAGATGTGTGGGTGGAGATCCATGTATGCTAATGCAGTACATGCATGTGCCACCTTTGTCAGTGGCTGTCAGTTTTATCCTGCATCTTCAAACACATGCACAAAGGCTGTCAGTGCTGCAGGTGTTTGCTTTAGCTGGATATTCAGAAGAAGGTTTATGCTTCTTAATGCATTCACAAAACACACAGGGTGTCGAAGTAAGGCAATTTAACCCAAATGCATGCATACTTTCTTGCTTTAAAAATTATTTTGTCCAATTTTTAGGTTCTTTTGCAATTTTTACTTGTCTCCCTGCAAAATAAACTTCGTCAGATAATCATTTTAGCATCAGACAGCAATTAAACAGCTGTAATGTGATCTATTCAGCTCATATTTATATATTTGACTGGCATATTGTCTGCAATCTCCCTTATTTATATATACACATCTATCTAAGAAAATGCATTGAAATATTCACTACATGTCTCCGTCTTGTGGTAATTTTGGAGGAATTTTTAATCTTCAGTTTAAAAACTTTAGTCCTTTATAAGCCAAGTCCTTTATTTCAAGACACAATATGTTTAAATTTGACAATTTTTAGTCACCAAAATTCTAAACAAATGAATAGAGACATTAGCATTCAACATTCCCCCCAAAATCTTACTGAAAATATGCACGACCTGTGTAACAAATTAATAAAATACATAAATTTCAAGTAATTAAAACACTTCAGACAACTTAATTCTAGTTTCTGTTCAAATATTTATGTGATGAGTGATGAAGGTTGTATTGGGGAGTCTTGGCTACATACAGAATAAGGAAGCATCTATAGGAGGTTGTTAAATATGCTGAACATGTACATGGAAGGAATGAATCTTGTTCGACTTTGAGACACTGAGTTCCCCTCACATAGCTTGAAACAGGCCCTTCATAACAGTGGAGCCTTGTTCGCTGCTTACAATCCCGTGGATAGAAACATTTACATTGCCGGCTTTAATCTGATCCGTCCAGGAGTATTGACTTCTCTTTCAATGGTCTGTGACTCTGCTCGACTGGCTGTTAACCTTGAGCTGCTGTAGCTTAGCCTGTCAGCACAGCTCTGACAACACTGACACATTTAAACCCATCAGATCAATTACTAGCAGCTCTCTGCTCCATGTTGTGTGACCTTAAAGAGTTCAGATAGAGTGAAAACGTAAGGAGAGAGTAAAATTGCTCAGTTTTCAGGGTGCATTTAAGCTAGAAAATCGGAAAAGTATAAGTTGGATGTACATTTTCTCTAATTGCACAAATGCTTTAGCTCCATTTAATGTAATTAGTATGCTTATTGTTTGACACATAAAACAGTAGAAGACCAGATAAAGGAAAATGGGTCCTCTGGGAGATGCCCATCTGCCTCAGGCCGAGCCGGCATGTCTTTTCCGCCACGACAGCTCAAATAAACCCCACCTCGTGCCTGTGAACTCGGGCTTGACTTGCTATTCCCTCTGCTGTGTAATTAACGCAGAATCACAAAAGGCAAAAATCCATTTTATACATTGGAAACATTGTCAAATGTGAAACAATATGAAATCCCAATCAGGGCTCCTCCACAGAGCTAAAAACAAATGGAAGTATTGAGGGAGATATGCTCCAGTGGAGGCAAATTACTGATAAATCAGAGGCTGCTCATGCATTTTAAGTGCCACATTATACAGAATCCATTAGTAGCAATAGGAGCTCAGCACCACTTGAGATATTAAATCTCTGTGACTGCAACTGTGTGGAACCGGGATGAGTCGATATCAGAGAAAACCTAGCTGCCACTGCCAACAGATAGGGGATGAGACCTAAAGAAACGATGCTAGAATTAGACGCCAACGGCAGCGATATGATAATGGCTCAAGCTGGTGATGTGCAGCTCGTTAGATAACAAAACAACCGCATTCACTATAGGGGCCGATGAGTTAAATGATCTGGGAGCTAACTGAAGTGTTAATAACAAACTCCTCCAGTGAACATTTTTCAAGGTCTCCCACATTTCATGCCAATACTCAGCTGTGATTTACTGAGGGCCACAAAAATTCCACAACCTGACAGCCAAAACAGGATTTTCAGATGGTACATCTGTCCTTGTAGCTGTGTGTGCTCTTTGTGTGTGCATGTGTGCACACAAAAGCTAATACTTGCTTCAATCTTATGAAAAAAACCCACTTTTCCTCAAGGCTGAAACATTTTTCTCCGTTACTCAAATGTCACAGATGGAAATGAGCCGACATTCGAGTTATCTGTCATTCATCAAACCCAGCAGCCTCACCTTTTCCCCCCAAGTTATGCATAAGCTATACCTGCTATTTCCCCTCCACATGCTGTCGTCTGTTGGTGTGTGGATGTAGCAATTACTGGGAACGGGCGTGATCACTGTACCAAGGCGAGCAACAGCTTCCCATCTCGTGGAATCAGAGCTGATCAGCGTGAAACTAGCTCCTCTGCCATGAACACATGGGCCCGAGGAGGGGGGAAGGAAGTTGAGATCACGGCTTCATAATTTCCTGAAATAATACAGTGTGTAAAATCAGATATGCTTCCTCTGGCGTGTGCAGAAAACAGATGGATGAGAAGGAAAGGCCTTGTGTTAAGACAACAAACCTGCACCACTGTGTATATGTTTACGTACAGTTGATCCCCAGATTATTCATACCCATCCTAAATCTTGATTTATGGTGGATTAGTAGGACTCTTCTGTCTGGAAATGATACTAACGAGAGGGAAAGGACAGTAAGATGTTGTGCTAGACATTAATTATACATATAAACTACTTCTGTTGTTTTTTTTATACATTTCAACCAAAAATGTCACTTTCAGCAATCAAAACGAAGCCTTCATGTTCCGACAAATTAGTCAAACAGTTGTTCTGGTGTCTATCAGTCTGTCTTCATGTCTCCACTGGGATTTATTTCCTCCAAGTATCCATGTCCAGCTCTTTGAGCTTCAAGGTTTTCTCTCTATCACTCTGCTCTTCACTTCCTCCACAGATTCTGGATGGATTCAGGTCTGGACTCTGGCTGGGACGCTCCAACATCTTCTCATTGTTTTCTCTTCACCATTTCTGCTTCATGGTTCACATCATTATCTTGTTGGAAGCTCCAGTGCTGCCAAACGAGCAGTTTTTCTGCAAGCTGCCTGATGTTTTGCTTTACAATCTTAAAGTGCTCCTCTTTTCTCATGATGCTGTTTACTTTGACCAGGCTGCCTGGTCCATCGGCTGAAAAACAGCCCCAAAGCATCACATTCCCACCACGCCTTGAATGCTTCGCCTTTCTTTGTGTCCAAAGCTCCATTTTCATGTGATCCAGCACAGAAAGGATGAGCAGCAGCTTTCTTCTCTATCCAGCTGAGCTTTAGTGTGTCTGTCCATAGAGACCAGTCTTGTTCTTGGTGGAGAGTCTGATGGACATGTTGCTACCAGAACTGCTCACATTCATCAGGATGCTCTTGGTGCTGATCCTTGGATGTTTTTTGGCTTCTACCATTTCCGCAAGTGCATGGATTACTTTTGGCTTCCTGCCACACCATTTACACAGTTTTCAGTGTGGAACTTGTTGTACTTTAAGATGATGCTTTGTTGTGACCACCAGACCTTTAAAAGACTTAGATGTGACTTCATAGCCTTTTACTGTCTTCTGAGCAGCCACAATGTGCATTTCTTTCAGTGATGGACCCTAAAAGCAGCTCACTTAGCTCTTTGGTTTTAGTCATTACCTGCAATTAACTAGCAACTAGAGAACTACTGCATCAGCTGTTCTCAGTTTATAGTCTACAAGAATGTTCTCAGATAATTTACCAGTACCATTTTGAATGATAGCTACATTTTCTTAAAAAACTGCGACAATTTAAAGGGGTATGTGTAATTCTGGACATCGTATTTTTAGTACAATTGAAGAAACAGTTCAAATTTATCATTAACGTCTCCAAACACAATGTCTTATTTACTTCATCTGTTGTTTTGTCTATTATCTATTGCCTTTGTCTATTTCCCACCAAAAGAACCCCAAAAATTTAAATAAAAAACCTAATGTAAATCAAAAGCTGACATGCGTATGAGTAATTTTGGCTTAATTATGTATTCACAAAAGTTCACCAACACATTTCTTCATAGAGAAGAACATAGATTGACATATTTTATGAATTCTGCAATAGAATACGAGCGCTGTCTTTTAGTGTCTGTGATGCCTTTCGCGCTCCGAATATTTTTTGTGGAGCAAGTGTTTTATGACTTTATGCAAACATGGCACATACACACACACATATATAGACATATCTACATATACAGATATATCCAATACATATGTGAATTTGTGTGTTGGCACAGGGAAACGTGGCCCTCTGTGTGTCATAAGATCATGTGTGAATAACAACCCCTCCAGACTTACGTCTTGTTAGGGATGAGGAACGAGTAGAGGGGGAGTTCTTTGACCAGGCCCAGTCCGGAGAGCGGGGAGACTGCCAGCGGTGGCAGCCGGAAGACGACGGAGGGTGGAGAAACAAGGGGGGAAAGAAATGGAGGGGTAGAGGGCACCATCTCTCGGGGCCTCTGAGCTTCACTGCCAGTGTGTGTAAATCAGCAGGCAGCTCACGGCTGCAATGAGGTAGAAAATAAAAAAAACATAAAAATGTCCAAGTGAAATAAGAGGCAAGGAGAAATCTTTTATGATGAGCCTAAATTCTCCTTACCCTGCAGTAGATCCACTGACCGGCTCAGCTTGTCTTCTCCAGACACCGTCCATCATCCCAATGTCTGCATATAGCCACAAATTACTCAAATTACCCCACCTGCTACTCATGTAATACATATGTAATGAGTATCCTAAATTCCAACGATTATTATTCATGGAACGTGAACAGTCCGATATCAAATTCATTAATATGCACGTAAAATGAGGTGGACTGCCAAACCAAGAAGTTCTGCAGGTGTGGATTAATACACATAAAGTATAGCCAACATGTTTGAACTCTGGGTATTGAACATCCAGCGTCATTTGAGCATGAACTTGTACTCCTGACCTTTGGGAGCAACTTTATCTGGACTCAAAGTTCTATTTACTAGTTTTGTGAGCAAACAGGGAGAGTTTAGGTGCCATCGAATGACCTAGAACCTTGAAAGCTCTCCAGTTGCAAACACAGAAACTGACTGGCTACATGCAGAGAAATTTCATATTAAAGTTGTTTATCATACTCATTGGTTTACAATAATGAAGTAAAGTGGACTCACTGATTCATTTCAAGATTTTGAACAGAATTCAAACCCTGAAATTCAACTTCAGTGCAGCTAGTTGAGTTTAATTTAAAAGTCAAATAATTTGTTTTTATGGAGCTGATTTGTCAAGAGGCATTTGATTGATCGCAGTATAAATACAGCAGTAGCAGGAGTCTGGAAAACTCCAAGAAACTCTGTGAAAACCCAAAAGCACAAAGGAGATGGATATATGGTGCACTCAGAGTGTTTTAGTGCAGTGAGCTTTCTGTCATTTTGAAATATTGATCCCCATTTTCCAAGTTTTACATGGTGAAATACCTGAAAATTTACTTTCCCTTCGAATTGTCCCTCAACACATTTTGCATATTAATGAAATAATTTATACCTCACATTGTATCTCCTTACAAAGTTGTCCAAATGCTTTCCCAGTGTAGTACATTACATAGATAAACATAAATATGGAGCAGTAAAACTTAATGATTAAACTGGAAATCAGATCTCGGAATCAATCAGTCTAAATCAGGCGTAAACACGAACCTCGGTGTCCTCAGTGGAAACCTCTTGCCTGACGCTGAGGCCACGTCATCCGGCACTGATGAGCAGCTCCATGTGTACGCTGGCCTCTAAATTAGCTCAGGTTAGCTTGGCAGGCCCGGTGCTTTGGATGCATACCAGAGCTGACACTAAGTGGGAGTGATGGCAACAATCTGCTATCCAGTGACTCTGTTAGCTCAGCAAGCTCCTGCAACTCAACCCTCATACGTTTACTTCCTCTGTCTTACACAACGCTGCTAAATAAAGAGCTGATATTGAGACGGGACCTATGTGAGGTCATCACAACTATAAGAGGAGGGGAGTAAAAAGGGGGCGATCACTTTAGCACAGGATTGGCATGCGGTGCGTGTAGGTGTAAAGGGCTGTAATTACAGTTAAAGCATCTCTGACCTCACTTGATTACAAACTATCCTCCCAAACCATCCGAGGTCATTACTCACCACGCTAACTAGTACAATAAATCAGCAGCAGAGCACTGACCTGATATTACAGCAGCAGCAAGAGAGTAAACAGGGCCAGATTACGGAGGCCGCAGCCTTATAAATAATCCTGCAAGAGAGACGGAGCAGGAGTGAAGTGTGGGAGATGTTTATAGCAGGTGGACAAACACCTGTCACTTTGATAAGGCTGATTTATCTTGACTGACATGTCAGCACATAGCTCTACCCTGGACCTGACAGCCTGGACCGCCAACCGCCAGGGAACATGAGCCCTGAGTTTGTACCGGCGATGCGGGAGAGATGACAAGCCTCTCTGCAGCCAAAACAGCTTCATTTGTTTTAAACATCAGTGCACTATCAGCTGATGGTGCCGATTTTGAGGCCAGAAAACTTGACTTTTTCCCGACCTCCCGGGAGCCACTTGCGTCTACCCAGCTCCGTAGATATACAGGCCCTCCTTTGACATCACTGTCTGCAGCTCCAACAAGGCTATTAACAGGAAGAGAGAGCAGACACTGGCAACATGTGAGAGAAGTGGGCATGGTGCATGTAATAAATGACCCGTCTGGACCCATATTTACTGGCCTGCCACTAACCCTGGTCTGCAGCTCGTAATATTACACATTAAATATTGAAAAATCACTAAAATAAGTAAAAAATATCCAAGCCTCAAATCCCAGAAATATGGACGTCCGGAGGAGCCTGTCATGATTGTTGTTAGCTCCCCACTTTAGATACATTTGTGTGTCTTCCTCACAATGTCAGAAGCCAGCCGGAGGAAACCTTAATTTGTCAGGTGCTGCCGTGAGTTATGTTAGCAGAAACTGACCTCAATTAAGAGTGACTTACATTTAAAAAGTGTCTATTTGGGATTTTAAGATTTAGACCGAGGGGGGAAGAGGCTTTAATGGAATGCTGACATAGGGCCAGTTGGAGAGGTAATACATTTCCTGCAAAATGCCAGGGGATACCACATAAATAAAGCTGTGTTATTCCTGACAGAAACTCTCTATGAAGCCGCAGCGTGATGTATTGCAGAGTGACCTGGTTAAAGAGCAGAAGAAACGGCTGACAGCTTGATCAAGATTACCTCTCTAAAGTGGTATAGATCAAGACTTTAGCCTTCTCATCGAGTCGGTGGGGTGATGATATGATGACAAAGATGAGCAAAAGGCGATTTTAGTGCGCTAAAAGTTGTTTATCCACGTCAATAAATAGCAAAATATTGCTTATCAGATTTTAAAAAATGTCTATTATAGTTGGCAGTGTGTTATTTTTAACTTACTTGAGCTCCATCAGTGAAAGAAAAAAAAAAAGACTACGGATGGGTTTTGCCCTGAAATTTGTTTTATATTTCCATCATCTTTCTCAGCAACTTTATTTATTAGAGCTCAGCAGCTCAATCTATATAGATTTGGCTGGTGAAAGTGTGTCTTTATGGATGAAAGTATTAATTAGTGATATTCTGGTATCATTAGTGTAATTTAGTGCCGGGGAGATTAATGGCACGAGTGGCATTTATCTTTGAAACATTATATCTTGATGTTAAATTGCAATAAAAGAACCTGTATATTCTGAGGATATGGCTGTCCAAATCTAACAGGAGATGGGGGGTGAAGTTGACATCCATTAAGGAAATCCTTTATTGGCACATAAAAATGAGAGGCAACATTTAGCCTTACTTGCCTTTGGCCACCTAACCCATTGCCAAACATTAAAAGGAGGGCTCTTAGGGGGAATAAGGCGCTATGACAGCACTGTAGAAATATTTGTGTTTATGTGTGAAAATCCACAATTCAGCAGCAACCCCCGAAAGTGTTTCATAAGCGAAATGATTGAAGCTAAAAACGCTCTCCGAGGCGGAATATTACATTCTTCCAACATACATCCCTTCCCTGCCCTAAAACAAAGCATACCAGTCTCTATGCTCAATGCTGTATATTCAATAACTAATTATGGTAATTCATTACATCTTCAATTAGTAGAGAAGCTTTATCGCTGCATTATACCGTAAAGAGCAGGATTTATGTTGACTTTGAATGTCACCCAGAGGACGAGAGGACTGGCTCATCACTCAACGGGAACAAAACAGAGAGACAGGAGCAAGGAAAAGAAAAAAATGGAAGGGAAAAGGGAGAGAAAGATATAGTGAGTTATTGGTTAATAAATGCATTTTTCCTTCCCATTTTCTCCCAACCTTGAAAAACCCTTGACAAGGCCACTTTTGGTTGTATCCGACCGAAAACGAGAGAATTACCCCGAAATGTAAAAAGTGTTTCAGTGAGGAGATTGTAAAAAGAAATGTACAGTATGGATGTAACCTCAGCGGGATGTGCCCAGCTAACGCCACCTCGCCTGCTGTCAAACAGCCCCTCGGAGGGCAATAAGCATCGCTGCTATCTGTGGCTGTCTTATTAGTGCACCTCAGCCGTTTCACTCAGGCATCCAGCGCAACCAACCATCTGCCACGCCGCGATCCTCTGCCCAGCAAAGTCTCCCAGGTGCCGTAAAAAAAAAAAAAAAAAAAAAAGTGTCCCTTTGATGCTTTGGAACAGAAAGTGCTGACCAGACGACTGATCTCAATTTTTAAAATAAATAAACACATTTTTAACCTTTTAACTAGGAGGTTATGCACATACATTTATGGAGTGTACACACAATATTGTAATAATAATCAGGTTGAAATATCAATGCATACATAAATGTACTTACATCTTAGGTGTAGGCAGGTTAAAGATTTCTTCCAACCATCACACAGGTTTTTGAATTCATTTCTCCCTCATGTTTCATGTTAACGGTCGTTGTCAGCTAGGTCTTTAAACATAATGTCAAGATTTGCCTTCCTTCACCATCTTTGTCTCAGAGGTCATGTCTGACCTTTGAAGAGTCTCTATTGCCACCTTGTGGTTCAACCAGCAGGTTAAACAATAAAAAAAATGGCTCTCATCCAACATAGGTGCTCAAATCTTTATTAATTTTGCTATATGCAAAATTCTAATTTGCCAAAAGCAGTGTATGAAATGATGGAGTGTAAAAAAAAAAGCACCTTGAATAGAAAATAAATACTAACAAGCAGTGCAAAGTGCAGATATTCTGGAAAAATACTCAGAAATGTGCTACAGTTATAGCATTGGCCTCTTCTAACGACTATAGGAGGGATTCCAGTCATAAATTTTGAACTAAACAAGCAAGTGAAATGATGAACCTTGCAGCTATGAGGTCTGGGTGTGTCTACAGAGCATACAGCTCCATCAGGTACTCTTTGGGAACAATACCTACAGTTCCATTCTTCTCTCCGACCCACCAGCCGAAGCTCTGGTACTCCTGGAAACATAAGAAGCAGAGACATGGGAGGAATAATGAGAATTAGAAGTAATAATCAGCGGAGCAAGCGACACTTTCTTTGCCACAACTATCTGTTTTCCATCCACTTGACAACCTTTCTCGTCCCACCTCTCTACCTGATGTCAGTTTTGAGATTGTGCACACTTCCCCTTCCACTCCAACACAAAACCTCCTCAGTGTGCACGCAGCACATCACGCGTAAATCTGTCACAGCCTGACAAGTAATAGCTCCAAATGGCTGTCAGCATGCTGAGATGTGAGGAAGACACCATGAGAGATGGGAGATCTGAGACAAGAAGAGAACAACCCTCTCTGAGTCTGCAGGAAGACCGCCTGACCTCACATCAAAGTCTTCCCGGGACGTGAATCAGCGCGTTTCGAACCTGGGCAATGTTTCGAATCCAAGCCAGAACTCAAGGACAGGGAGGGAGGTGGGGGGGGGGCACATCTGTGTCCAGTTATTCCCAAGACAGAGTAATGGATGTAAGCGATCATATATTAGTAATAGATGAAGGAAGATTGCAATATCAATAGTGAGGGGTAACATTGGCAGTTGTGTGGTGATGGGCCATCCATCATGTCACATAAAGATGGGGTTTGACTTACTGTCGGTGTCACATAGTCCAGATGATGCGACTACAGCGAAAAAGTCATTAAAACATCAGAATTATTAACAGCGGATTAAACCTCGTGTACATAACTACAAGAAACAAACAGAAAATGTCACTTCAGTTTCAATAAATGCGTCATATGATTAAAACGGCATTTCGTCACAAGCCCCTGGAGGGAAATGCAGCGGTCTGACATGAGATGTGTGTGAGAGGGTGTGTGTGTGTGCGCATTACGACTTCCTGAAGCAGCCCTTTGAAAACGGCAACACCTCATTGTGTAGTTGGTCGGCTGACAAATAAATCACGGTTGAGCGAGCGCCGGACACAACATGAGAACACGTATACGGAGCTGTGGATGACTAATGACACCACACACTGTGACAACGTTAACGCAAATGCCCCAAAGCTGACGAAAAAAACACCGTCCAGCAAGTTTTTACACGTCTACCGAATCAAAGGGTGCAGAAAACAAGACTGTAAAAGACATAATTAAGGCACATTTGACATCTCTCGATGAGTTTACTTGCAACATGGGGTGCGTGAAGGGGATTGTGGGGGGTTTAGTGCAGCATATCCGGTCACTCTCCCTCAGTGAGGCCTTACAATCAGCACCAAGGTCCTGACTGGGGGGTCTCGCAGCTGTAACGCTCCGGCTATTTCTGTGCTGTGGAATGGGGGAGGGATGCACGGAAGAGGGAGAAAGGAGAATTGGTGGTGGAGGAGGGAGTGATGGTGGTGGAGGAGGAGGAAGGGGGAAGGAGTCAGCCGTCCCTTTAGCTGCAGCTGGCTGCTGCAGTCCAGACAGGTTTTATGGTCGTTGCCCTCGCAGCGGGCCGCAACCCCCAACACCAAGGTTTCAGCCTAATGGCACTCCCAGCCTAAGTGAAAGGGCAACTTGATTCTTGAGCCCTTTTTTTCCACACCAAGGAGGAGTAATAAACGGGCATTTGGTCAAAGAGTATTGATAGGTCTGTCTGCTTTTGTGCATTTGTGGCCTTCCATTAGTGCTGAAAGAACAGTGGAGTGATTGGTCAACAGAAAATTGGGATCATTTGCTGTTCTGTCATGTCATTTATACAACAAAAACACTAAAAAGTAGCTGGTTTCAGTCTCTTAAATGTGAAAAGGTGCTGCCTTTTCTATTAAATTGTTTTCCCGTGAAAGAAAAAAAATCCTGAAAGTTCAATTTTCATATTATAATTTAGCCATATACTAATAAATATAAGAGAATTTTCTACCTGTGAATAATGTACTGCATACATGACACTCTAGAGGACAGCAGTAACATGTTTCTTTGCTTTTACGTGCCACTAGATGGCAGACTTGAATTTGAAAAGGGACCTTGCCAGTTACAACCTTCTGTCTCAGTTGACTCCTTGCTCCATAGAAACCAAACCAGACAGGAAATATAGCCTGTCTAGATGGAGCACATTTCACACTTTTTTATTTATACATGCTCGTGTTAAAGCATAAAATTCCACTACTCATTTTCTGTCCGATGCTCCAAAAAAAAAAAGAAAGAAAACTTGTTAAATGTATGACAACAAAATCCAATTCTGCGTTCATGTGAACCGGTTAAGTACAAAAGGGCTCCTGTTTAGTTACATAATACAGGCAAAGAACGGCCCCTCAGTCCTCCCACCCAGGCCTAGCTGACAAGCCTCGGAAATTGTGCGTCCACTACACGTCCTCACCTGTTCTGAATAGAGTGGCGGACTCAGCCCGGGTTTCCTGAGAACACACATTCCTATTTGCCGAGGTGAGAGAGACGTCTGAGAGGTGTGTGGGCTGAGGGCCGCTCACCGCCTGGCATGGCAGCAGCGACAGCGCGCTGAAACGGTCCAGATGGAAGTGATGGAATGGCGCCGTGTGCCAGCTAAGCCCGGCCTCCGCCAACAGCACTAAAACAGTTTCCGTTGTGACACAGCTAATCCCCGTCAGAATGCCAGAGAAAGAGCCTAGCCCAGTCTGCCTCTTACCATCAGCCGTCCACCTCCAGGCGGTAGGCCAGGCGCTGCCAGTAAATGGTCTGCATAGTCGGTTCCTCTGAGGGCCTAGAAATAACTCACTTTTGGTGGTCTCTAACCAGCGTAACCACTCCGACTGCAAACCCCTTCCCAAGCTTTAGCGTTACACTTTGGGTTTGAGCTAATCCTGGTTTCACGGTACATCAAGAAAACGCTCAACAAGAGACAAATCAACGTTTTCTCCAGGGTTGCCCTCACCGTACCTTGCTCAGGATGTAGATGGCATCTCCACGTTTGAAGGACAGCTCGTCTGGGTGGTCCGCTATGCAGTCCCATAAGCCCTGGTAGTAGTTCTGGTAGTCTGTGCTCTTATCAACTGCATGGAGAAAACAGGAAAGGAGGGAGTAACAGATTATGTGCTTTCTTTTTTACAGAGACAAATCATTTTATATCTGTAACTGTGGTGCAGCAGTGATTGTCAGTATGGAACAAAACCAACAGGAGGCAGTGGAGGGCCTGCAGCTGAATCTGATGGCATCATGAACCAAGGCAAGACACATGCTGTGTCCCAGTTCCACAATAGTTCCAAGCAGGTTTTGAGTAGAACTGAATGATTTCATTGCAGTTTTTCTAACAAATATTGCAATTTGCAATGTAATTTTTTAGAAAAACCTTTCATTTTTATTTGTTCTGTAATAAATTTGAATCATGTGATGGAACATTTCACATAACAAACCATCAAATTATTAAAATTCAAGGTTCAGAATTTAAAAATATAAACTGCTGTGAAAATGCATTTATTATTTTTTAAATGGCAAAGGAGATAGGACAAATATCGCCATAGCCGTGACTGTGTTAAATAAAGTAATAATACTAAAAAATAAAATCATTCATTCATGGTTCAGAAGTAGCATCTAAGTACTGAACATTCTGCACACAAGTCAAATTAATAATAATAAAAAACAAAGCCTTAGGTCAGACATGCTGCATAATGTATATTCGGAACTGCAGCCCTTGCGTTTTGCTAATTGCATTGTTTCAAACTGCTACTGATGCAGAAAGGAAAATGGATAAGCTTGGCACGGCTGCAAAAAAATTAAACGGAGGTTTAGCGGGAAACATGTCGAGAAAGAGCTCAGAAAACAAACTAAGAAAAACACTACTATGTGTACGCTGAGAGAAAAAAATCTGTGGAATGATGCAGCTTTCACAAACTGAAAAAAAGTCACATATCAGTAAAATAATACTATTTTTAGCCAATTTAAGTACTAGTTTTTGACAAGGACATTCTCTAAAATTTTGGCCTGTTGAGATGTAAGTTAATACTTTTTTCTGTGACTTTACTAAATTTTATCCGTAATTTACCAAAACGGGGGAAATTATGTACAATTTTCAAGTCCTACTGTACAACTTTTTTTTTTCAAATGAGAGAAAATAATATATTTTTTGTTGATTTAAATACAATAAAAAATAGTGTAATTTTTACAATCAAATATTGCAAAAGAGCAACTAGGTATTTATAAAAATACAGATTTTTGATTGATATTATTTGTAATTTTGGCATTTTTTTATGGTTAACATATGAATTCTTATTTTTTGTGACTTTACTAGTTATTATCCATAATTTAACAAAATAAGGAAGACGTAAAATAATTGTAAATACAGGTACAATTTGTTGATAACCATTTATTTTTTTTACAGTGTAGAAGTATATTAGAAATGTTAGTATACAGTATGCAATTAGTATGTAGTCATGGCAGTTTGTGTTTTGATCTCTCAACTAATATATTCATCTAAAATGCTGCCATTTAGAGTCTGGTGGTGACCCTCAGTGCTTGATAACCACAAGAGTCTTCACATAGGTACACGAGATACAAGATATTTTTGCTCTTACAAAAGTACAACATGCTGCTTATTGTAAAAAGGAAGTTGGCCAATTTTGTTCAAGTTATTTCCAGTGTTGTGCTAACTTTCAGTTGTACACACGAACTTCCTCTGCTAAAGTCACTTCTTCTAAACCCTGAGCTTAGAAGGCGACAGAATGATCTTTCGTTGATCTATCTCCTTCTTCCTCCTGTATCTGCAGTGAAAGTTAGCTTCTAATTCATTAAATATACCAATCAGTCTTGAAACCAGACACAAATTTCAGTGCTATGTACCTGGACCAGGGAGAGCTGGTTTGCTTGATGGCTCAGCTTTTGGAGGAGGTTTTACTGGAGCAGGTACGTCGTCCTCTGGAGAAGTAAAAAAACAATACTGATGAGTTAGTTGATACAGAGCATTAACCAATAGCAGAAAATTAAAACATACCAAAGAATTATCTCCGATTTGTTCATGTTTTGATGGATGCCTGAGATTTACAGTCATGAAAAACAAACATGTTTTACATCTCCAATAACTGAGAGGCTGCCATGAAAGAAAGAAGTTCTTCCTCTAAAAGCAGCACACTGAGGTTTGCTACTGATCACATGAACACGAAAGTGCCTTCTGGAGGAAAGTTCTGCGGTCAGATGAAACTAAAATTGAGCTATTAGGCCACAATGACCAGAAATATGTTTGGAGGAGGGAAGGTGAAGCCTTTAACCCCAGAACACCAAAACTACTGTCAAGCATGGTGGTGGCAGTATTATGCTCTGGGGCTGTTATGGTGCCAGTAAAACCAGGGCATTACACAAAGCAAACTGAATAATGCAGACAGAGAATTACCTCCACAATCATCAGGAAAACCTAAAATAATCAGTCAAGATATTAGGTTTTGGATGCAGCTGGGTGTTTCATGAAGAAAATGACCCCAAACATACATCAAAAGTGGCGAAGAGATGGCTGAATTAGTCCAGAATTAAGAATTTAGAATGGTTTCCCCAAAGTCCTGACTTAAACCAAGCCAAGAACCTGTGGACCATGATAAAAAAGTAAGTTTGTGTCAGAAAGACAACAAATTTAGTTTAACTGTACCAATTCTATGAAAAGGAGTTCAAAGATACAACCACAAGCTTGCCAGCATCTTATGAACAGCTACCAAAAGTTGAGGTGAAAATTTAATTTAATCAAATATTAGCATTGCTGTATGCATATTTTTGACCCAATAGATATTGTCATATTACCAGAGTCATATTGTCATAATAACTCTATGAAAGAACCAAAATACACAAATGTTTTCTGTGACAAAGATAAATGTGTTTCAGTGATTCCAGTTCTAGGAGTCATTGGAAACTCAACACTGCCATAATAAGAGTGGTCTTTCCAAGTGTATGTAAACCTCCTGTTCATGACTGCATATATAAACCTGCTGTGTGATCAGACCTGGGAGTTCTTCGTAGATGTCGTCATCGATCGGTTCGGGCTCAACGGCATCAGCAGCCTGTCCGATATCATCGTACATCTCCTGTTCATCCTCCTCTTCTTCTGGGATGATGCCTGTCATATCTACAAACAGGTGAACATGCGAACGCTCAGTAAACGTTGCATTTTGGTGAAGTTTGCTGGTATATTTAAGACAAAAAGCACTGGCATTATAGAGCATAATAAAGTGTTCTCATGATTGGAAAAGTTGTTCAAACCTCTCAAAACAAAGTCTATCTGTTTCACCCATTCCTCCGCCTCTCTCACCGATGACGCACAAAACTGTGATGAAAGAGGCGAGAAATGAAAACTGCAGTCAGTGCAATAAGCACCTCTACATATATTAATTAACATAAGCAAATAATACTGCATTTATGCATAGCAAAATGTTCCGCATGGAAGAGCCTGGATGTTAGGAACGCTCATTTACACGTTTTAAATATGCGTGGCAGGTCGAGACATTGCAAAGACGGCAGTGTCAAGTGAATGAAAAGGTTTAGATTTAGTGAAGTGCATGTACACACATTCCGTTCCAAGATTTAAACATGGCACCTCTCAAGTGCACATTTGTTTTTCAATTTAGGAAGCAAAATTAGCGAGAACACCACTGGAAGACACTCGTACCTGGTAGATTCGCTTGTCCGGAGCCGAAATTTCAAAGCAGCAGTCTTTCTTGGAGTCTTTCCGTAAGGTGCCGTTCATTTTGACAGTGTAGCCGTCGATATTGAACTCGCCCTTCTGCTGTTTGTCTGGTTAGAGACAATTATAGCGTCATTATCAGTGGTTCAGATTTAACAAGTGCAAAGGCTCTGTCAAAAGCTGGGATAAAATCCACCTGGCTGGGTTTTCTAAGACAGTATTGACGGAAAATTGGGATGAAATGAGAAAAACAAACAGAGGTACCTTTCTCGCTGCCATAATAGTAGAAAGTATGATGGCTCAGAGCACACCATCTCTTCTGCCACTCGGTGCCAAAAAAGCTGTGATCTGTGGAGGAAAAACAACAAACAGACAGCTAGAGGAGATCTTCTTGTATATTTGGAAAGCTGTTAGAGGCTATAAATGCTGGCGCTGGGCAGTGCTTACTTTAGGACATTATTTGCAGTGTCTGGCCAACAGTTTTGTAATTTTGAATGTTATTTTTATACCATGTGAGCTCATCCGTGCAGCTGTAATTTCTAGACTCTTATTTCTGTTCACATAAGTCCAAACACTGCATCAGTACATTTTTGAGAGCTTACATATTTCAGTGTCTAGGCCACCTCTCTGCCTGCTTCCGAACAAAAAACATTTAAATAGCATTTAATGAAAAGAGCACCAACCCTTTCTTCGTTTCTCAAGATATCCTGCTTTGAAAACATATGGCAGATCCTGAGCTGCTACAGGTGGCAACTGCTGGGCACCTGGAGAAAGAGTTAAAGAAACACAAAGAGCCAGATAAGATATAATAAGATAAGATAAGATAAGATAAGATAAGATAAGATAAGATAAGATAAGATAAGATAAGATAAGATAAGATAAGATAAGATAAGATAAGATAAGATAAGATAAGATAAGATAAGATAAGATAAGATAAGATAAGATAAGATAAGATAAGATAATTCCCAAAGGAAGTTTTTTTGACATTTTCCTCAGAAAAAAACGGAATGAAATAACATGACAAATGCAGTGCCTAGTAGAAATCAGTAAGCTATACAGGGGGTCCTCGGTTTATGACGTCCTCGACCTACGGCGTTTCGTTGTTGTCGGAACTGGTTACGAGGGTCCTCGGTTTACGACATACGGTTTCGTCGTTACGTCAGGACTGTTTACGTGGAACTAGTTGGCAAGTGTAAAATCAGTGCAACATTAAGTCACTTTACAAGAAGATAACACTGTTATCTTCTTGTAAAGTGACTCATACATGCATGAAAGTCATTGATATTCATGACTTTTCTGAAGAACTGATCAAACGGATATGTTTACATTTTCGGCAGATTTACGACTTACAGCAAAAATCGACTTACGTTGCACAGTAGGAACACAACTCTGATGTAAGTCGAGGACCCCCTGTATACTACTGTTGAAAAGTTTGGGGTCACCCAGGAAATTTCATGTTTTTCCAACTCACACTTTTACTCATGTGCTAACATAACTGCACAAGGGTTTTCTAATCATCAATTAACCTTTCAACACCATTAGCTAACACAATGTAGCATTAGAACACAGGAGTGATGGTTGCTGGAAATGTTCCTCTGTACCTCTATGGAGATATTCCATTAAAAATCAGCTGTTTCCAGCTAGAATAGTCATTTACCACATTAACAATGTCTAGACTGGATTTATGATTAATGTTATCTTAACTGAAAAAAAACAGCTTTTCTTTAAAAAATAAGGACATTTCTAAGTGACCCCAAACTTTTGAACGGTAGTGTAAGTACAATACATTACTGGAAATAAAAATAAGTTAAAGTAAGCTAAAATAAGACAGGGATAGAAAAATTAAGAAGTAATACTGGCAATGGTGCTGAAGTAGTGAAGTATCACACATGATAGTTAAACATTTACAAGTAACTGAAACATTATGCATGATTTAAAAAATAAATAACATGTTACACATGAAAGTGAAATATTGCAATTATGGCAAAAAACCCAAAAGGTTTCTCGGAACTCATCAATGTTAAAATAACAACAACAAAACGGTTTCTAAAACATTTAACAGACTTTACAATCACGCATTTGTTTTAGGGCTGCATGAATTTTCCTATTTAGCATTGACACTGCGATGCTCCTACGTGCAAATACCTCAAATGACTTTTGTTTGCAGTTTGGTACTAAAATAAAACACACATTGAAGTGAAAGCAGCGCTCTGTTTATGTGAATGTGAAAGTGCTATGAAAATAGAAGAATCATGATAAACAGACTAATCATGTTCTCAGCATTGATTCAGATAATTGGAATTTTAATTTTGGTCATAATCGTGCAGCATTATAGGTGGTTGTATGGAAATATTCTGGCTGCAGAAAGGATGGTGTTGATCAAAAACAGGAACATTTCCTTGCATAATAGCAGGAAACTCAACTATTTTGTTTGGACATTTCAGCACCACAAAGCTCTGTGTGACAATCCAAGGCAAAAGGCTATACACTATATAAACAAGATTCCAAACAGCTTATTTTTATGTCAGTTTTTATTTTCGATGCAGATGCACTTCCCTGCGAATGATTTATCCTTCTCAAATAGAGTTATTCAAATCATCTGGTAAACACTCCTGTATTTTTTCATATCTCGCTCAGAAAAAGTGATAATCACAATGTCAGTTTTGTCAATATCGTGCAGCCCTACACTGGTTAATTTAAACTGAGAGCAAAAGCCACTTTGACTCCACTGAACAATGTTTAACTTCTCAGTGCAGGAGGTTCCCCCTTGCAGCGTGCAACTTCAACGCAAATGTTCAAATGCTGTGTCAAAGTTGCTTTGTGTGAAAGAGCAGCCATAAAACTGGCAGCTGCTTACAGCCCATAAACCCCCCGTCCCCTAATCACCATTTCACAACGATTTCCCCGATAGTCTATTTTAAAAATAAAGGCAAATGCAAAAATCTTGCCTTGATTGCCTCGATGGAGCGCACCGGATTAAAGCTACCGTACACTGGATAATGTTTTTTCTCTTTCTCACAAGACTACAGCCGTGGCAGTAATTTTCAGTCCCCAGGCTGAGAGCAATAAAGCTCTGGCTGTCAAAGGGGTGGGGTGAGGGAGGCGGTGGGAGTAGCAGTTGTGCCCCCAAATTGCTTCCCAAGTATGTTGCCAAGTTACAGTTGGAATGTCTCCCTCTTTGTGCCACTCAAAGTCACTTTCTTCAAGGAGCAGACGCCGAGATTTGTATATTTTCATGCCAGGCTTCAATGCGTTAATCCGCAGCTTGCGAGCAGTTAGCCAGTCAATTCTGGACGTCTGCTGAGTGTTTCTGGCTTACCTTCGCAGGTCTCCTCATCCTTGTCAGTGCGCTCCGACTGCAGCGACCCTCCGTCATTGTTGCTGTCAATTTCCTCCTCGTCATCCGAGTCGTCGCCGCCTACTGGAGCAAACACAGGCAGCCGTGAAGTAACAGTAATGCAGTGTTTTCCAGCCTGTTGTGTGTATCTATGAGGGGGGTTTTCCCTTTCTGCACTGTTTGGGGAAGTTTGAAAGGCACTAACAGGTTAAACAATTCTGTATTTTGCAAGAAAAAGCAAGCATTCGACAAAATAGCCCTACTTTTTGTGCATCCACTACATTTTGCAGCCTCAGTTATTAAAGTGATTCAACAAAAGACTTACTTTTATCCTTGAAATCTTGTGGGAAACTGTTGCCGGGGGGAGAGACGGCAAATAGACGTTAGCAGCTTTAAAAATATTGCATCAGCGAAAGGAATGTAAATATTAAGTGACACATTTGTAACCAAACTTCAAAACAGGAAATGTTTGATTTATTGGTGCACACAGACGTACCCTTGTTTGACCTCCCTGATTCGTCTGATGAAGGCCTCCCTCTTCTCCTTCGCCTTCTTGCTCAAGTTTTCTCCTTTCAAGCCATCGTTGAGGAAATGTTCAAGATCTGAACAAAATATTAGGTGGAAACATCCACATGCAGTGAGATACTGATGGGGATGTGTTTATTTGACAGGAAAATATATGAACAGATGTGGATTTCAGGGGAGAGGCAGGGAATATATCCTCATCAATATACAGAATATGTGGACTGGTCCTCCCATAATAAAAATAGTAAAGTTGTAGCGGAATGTTACTGCAGTTTGAAAAGCAGCTAAAACATCAATTCGCTGTGCCTCAATTGGAGCTGCACCAATTAATCAATTAGTTGTCAATTATTACATTAATTGCCAAGTAATTTGATAATCAATTAATCAGTTTGAGCAACTTTTAATAACAAAATATTGAAATTCTCTGATTTCAGCTGCTTAAAATGAATATTTTTTGGTTTCTTTCTTCCTTTATGGCAGTAAATTGGATGTTTTTTGTTTTTTTCTGAACAAAACAACAAAAATACTCATTGGTTGCAGCCGTACTGTTCAGTCGTTTATATCTTGATTACAGCTGCAATGATTAGTCGATTTAATCGATTAGTTGGCACGTATTAATTAATCGTCAAACTTCTCTGATTGCAGGGTCTCAAATGTGAATATTTTCTGATTTCTTTCCTCCTCTATGACAGTAAACTGAAAATCTTTGTATTTTGTTGTGGATAAAACAAAAAATCTTAGGATCTGGCAGACACTGATCGATATTTTTCCCCATTTTCTGACGTTTTACAGACCAAAGCAACTAATCAGTTATTCATTAATCAATGAAAATAATCAGTAGTTGGAAGACTAGCCTGATTTTTATCTTTTTCTTTTCATAAATCAAGACATTTCCAAGCATAAATTGATGCAGAAAAGGGACAAATTTGTGCATACAAATTCAACAGAATGCAGGAAATGAAGTGTTTGATGCTTTATTTTCCCCTGTGGGCCCAGACCTCTGTTTAGCATCAGGTCCTGAGCAGCCACAGGTGGGGACTGCTGGAAAAAGGCTTCAGGAAACCTGTTAAAGAAACACGTCCAAGTGTTCTCTCTAATCAGTGTTGAAAGGTGTTGCATCAATGTTGCAGAAGCCATTCAAAGCTGTAGTCGGTTGTAAAAGTCAAAATAAGGGGAGAAACGCTGTTTTTACAACTATGAACATGTCCAGTTTGGTTATTTAATGCAAAACTCGGTTATTGTACATTTGTTTCAGGGTTCCACGATGTATGAAAATAACTCAATACATCATGCTACAACTTTTTTGCTGCTTAGCACACAAATAAATCGCACATGGAAGTGAAAGCAGTGTTCTATTTATTTGAATATGAAAGTGCAATAGAATTTCTGTCTCCAAATTCAGTTATTGCGATAAATAGCTGGATCATGATCTCAAAATTGATTGAAATAATCTGTATTCGAAAAGTTTGTGTTGACGAAAAACAGATACTTTGTCAGCACTTCCTTGCAGTTGTTGCCACCATATGGAGGCAACGCAATGAATTAGTCTGACCATTTAAATCAGCACTTAAAAGCTCCAAAGTGCAAAAAATGAGTTAAAAGTCACCCAAAGCTGCAAACTGCTTTGGATTCCGGTGTAACACCAGATGAAAATGACTCCAAATGATCTTTAAAATGAGGCATTTGATGGCCAACATTTCCTGGGAGCCCAGACCCGTGCTGACTGTGCCCCCTGACTGCTGAAATGACATCTACGCCCATGAAACACGGCCGAGCAGCCGTGGAGACCCTTCTACATGTCAACACGCCACCACAGCAACAGCCTGAACGCTCATTGTTTGCTCCATATGAATGAAATTCCAGCTCAATATAAGTATTCTGCTGACATGCCACTGACAGAAACTTCACCCATGTCGAGTCTGTGGTTCCTCTTTTAACAAACACTCTGAACGTTAGTGACACAAGCCTTCAAAGCAACACGGAAACCAAACAAAGCGCTCAAACAAACATTCATGTGTCGGTATTTTTACCTGAAATAAGCGTAGTTAACTCCTCGGGAATGGCGCGCATTGTCAGCAAATGTGTTGCCTGAAGCGATGGACCGTCCAGCAGCGGAACAGCAAACTTTCACATGATACGGAAGCAGCTCGGGGCTCAGAGATACGGAAGTTAATCTGCTAATTATTTACCAGTGACCCGTTGAGTTCCCCTGCAGGACAAACCTGCGCGGTGTTCAGCATCCTGCTCTGACGTTTATGGCTCTTTATTTTTCCCTTTTGACTGCCACTGAAGACTTGATGCTTTAATGGCGTCTTTACGCAATAATAAAGTCCAAGCCGTGCGCCGTGATCATATTTTTGATTGATTCCAGATAATATTTCTCTGGCACTTAAGTCTCTGCGCGCTGTGAGTGTCTCAGTGGACACATTATTGGTGTCTCTTTTTACAGTGATACAAGCACTTTGAGTTTATGAATATGTCAACATTGTAAATCTAAACAGGGAATCATTAATAGTCGAGGAGCCAATTATATAACACTGCTCTGGGTGTTCCTGTGCCAGCTCTTTTACGCACCGGTTTATTCCTAAATTTATTTGGCATTTTCCATCCTGTCTGATGCATCTCCTTACATGAAGCCTGAGCCTCCTGGTGTATTTAAGGAGACAAAAAAATGGCCTTTTGTCATATTGTTTATAAAGCTGTCAATCATTTATTAGGCATCTTTTGACAGGCAGCATCACCCAATCCAGCTTGAAAGACTGAGCCTTTGAACTGTGGAGCCTGTTGTTGTGGAGAAATGAGACAGAAATGTCAGTGCAGCTCTGGCTGGGGCTTTGTGAGGAGTTTCAGGTTTGACTGTAGCTGCAGGTGTTGGAGAGCATTTGTCCATGCTGCCAGATACACTGAATCTCTGTAGAAATGCTTCAGGTTCTTAGCAGGGAGGGAAATATGTGTCCAGAGATACATCATACACTATGTAGACGCTGTAGGGAGGCCTTTTTCTGCTACTTTTGCAGAATCATAAAGAAAAATTGTGCACAATATTTCTGGTTCTTTAGGTTAGAATGATGTAAATTCAAATCTAATCTAAAATTTTAACTGCAGATCCCATTTTACAGTTTCACAGTTCTTTCAGTTCGCCTGTTTAGCCAAACTGCATAACGCAAAATTAAACCTTATTCTACTGTTTCACTGTTCTTCCTGCAATCAGTTTCCAGTGTTGCTTCTGTTTTAGCCTCACATATGGAAAACTGTGCACAATGCAGATGTTTCTAGCTCTTAAAGTTACTATAATGTGATATAAAATCTAATAATTTGTGTCTTAATGCAGAATTAAACCTCAGATATTATTCCACTGTTCCACAGTTCTTCCTACAAAGAGTTTCTAATATTTTTTCTTGCTTAACCTGATCATATGAAAAACTGTGCAGCACGTAGATGTTACTGGTTCTTAAAGTTACTATAATGTGACATAAAATCTAATAATTTGCACCTTAATGCAAAACTAAACCTCAGATTTTATTCTACTGTTCCATGGTTCTTCCTACAAACAGTTTCTAACGTTGCTTGTGTTTTAGCCTCATCAGAATCATATGAAAAACTGTGCACTGTGCAGACGTTCTGGTTCTTGAGATCATAATAATGTGACATAAAATTTAATCCTTTATGCAAAACTAAACCTTAGATCATGTTGTACTGTTCCACAGTTCTTCCTGCAAACAATTTCTAACATTGCTTCTTGATCAGTATCATCATATGAAAAACGGTGCAGCATGTAGATGTTACTGGTTCTTGAGGTTATTATAATGTAATCTAAAATCTGATCCCTCACTTCTTAGTGCAAAATTAGGCCTCAGATCCTATTCTACTGCTCCACAGTGCTTTCTGCAGTTTCTGGCGCTGCTTCTGTTTTAGCCTCACATATGGAAAACTGTGCACAATGCAGATGTTTGTGGGTCTTGAGGTTATGATAACATGACATAAAATGTAATCCTACTATCTTTCTAACGGTTTCTAGCGTCGCTTCTTGTTTAGCTGTATCTGACTAGCCAGTACATTCTTTGAGAGCCACAAATGCTCTGCGGTCATTCAAAACCTGACCCCCTCCTGACCCGGCACTAGTTCCTCCCAGCTTGGAGAGCAGAGGAGAGCCAGCTTGACCTCCGACCCCTGTGTGTGTCTCTGTGTGTGTTTAAGTGTGTGTTTGTGTGTGCTTCTGTGTGCACTTGTGGGAAGGGATCTACTGGCACAGTGTTGGATTTAGTTTCCCATAAAGTTTCATCTGCTTGCCTGGCACCTCTAGAAACACCTTCCCTTCACCGGTTCCTTCCCATTTAATCAGTATATCGGTTTGTAATCCGCATGTTGAGGATGCTGCAAAGTTCCTCACACAGTACAACATTGTGCAGCAAGTTAAGCTAATTCATAATGCAGCTGCATCAGCATATGGCATATATGAATACATATTATGGCACAGGGTTTAGACCTTTTTAAAGTACTTTTTGGCTCCTATTCACAACAGGGAGCACTGAACAAACAGCTATTAACTGTATTTCTACGTATTTTTTCTTTAGCATACAGCTACTTGGATCACTCTCTATTTTACAGGCATTAGATGTTTTTTATGATACATTTTAGTATTTTTTAGCTCCTATTCCCAACTGGGGGCACCGAACAACACTTTATTACTTGTTTACATAGTTGCACACTCACTTTTTTTCCATGCAGTGATGACTGATGCTTTTGCCTTAATGTTGTGTTTTCTGTCCTGTCATAGTCTTGGATTAGTTTTGGGTTAGGAATGCAGTTTATTTCCACTATGTGGAGCGTGGATGGTAATAACGTTGATTTGGGAGAGGAGTAGAAATTAAAATGCTGCAGATTTTTGCTACATTTTATGAGTTTGTGGGAGAAAATTAACAGCCAGGCCTCACCAGGGGGAAATGTTGGGTATTTTTCTTAATATTAAACATAAGAGGAGGTGGATTTGTGTTTAACTCGTCTTTTAAACACTGTAATTCTGATGCACTGGGGTCCTAGTAGCATGCAGGAACCTCAGCAGCACACCACGATCTGACTGCTTTAGTGCCTCCTGCTACACTCCATCAGCTTTGTTTTCGAATTATGCACAATTTGCAATCACTTTTCCTGCAGAAATAGCAGTTTAACACTTCAGTTCACATTTTTTATTTTTGCTCCGAGGCTCTAAGCCCAGCAGTGCAGCTCTGACTACAGGCTGCAGCAGAAATCCTGAGCCTGTACCGCCTGCAGACTCCGTTCAGAATAATTAATCAGTGTGACTGTTAATCTCCTGGAATAGTGGCTTTTCATCAGGCATTTTCCCCCTAAACATTAAATAATGTAACATAAAAAAACAGCTGCTGTTGCGTCTCAGTGAACGTGGAGTCGAGGATCAACTGGTCGGTTTGAAAAATTCCTTCAGCGGCAAATGAAACCCGTTTGATGCAGATTTATCTCAAATTCATAACGATTTAGTATAAATGAAAAGGAATAAATACGCGAATCCGTCTTGTTGGTTGACTGATATCTGCATATGCACGGTCGATTTTTGCTTTCTCCGATAGCAAATTAATTAATAAATTATCCAATTTTACGCATCGATTTGGAGACGGTGTTTTACGCGTGCAACTTTAAGTGAATTAAACATCGTTTTAAATCATATAAAGTTTGGGGAAACAACAATGGAGCGAGATTCTTAATTCCAAGAGATTGCATTACGTTGCGGATCAGGCTATAAACAAGCACCTTCAGTCCTGTGAGTTTTATAGGCAATAAAATTTAATTAGAACGCCAAGAAAAGTCATAGCTTTTGGCCTGGGACCCCTAGCAGGTAATTCTCACTGCAAATTTACTTTTTCTGGGTTTAAACATGCAGAGGCAATGAATCTTTCTCCACTCCTTCTTTTTTTTTCTTTTTTTGTCCTGATACCACAAGGAAAAAACTCCCAACTAAGCCAAGGAAAGAAAAAGTAGGTCAAAGAATTACATATTTGTAATTTATTCGTGCTTCTATATTTATGTGCAGTGCATCCTTTTTTGGTATTTATTTTAGTTAGGAAAATATCCTTTGGCTCCACAGATAATTCATGTGTTTTATGTCTCACAGGCTAAAGCATATTTTTAAATAAATGATGCAGCCACAATCAATAAGCTCTCAACTTGCTTATTGTGAAATAAGACAATAGCAGCTGATTGCAATCGATGTAAAGTTTTATTTCAAGAAAAATACTGTGCTCAATTATAGTCCAAATCCATATAAAAATAAATGTCCTCTATCAGCCTATACTGAAATAAACACTCCACATATATAGGCAAGATGTTTTTTTCGCTTTAACTTACCTTAATTGTGAGATCTATTAAAATTTATTGAGACCAAAACACAAGAGTTTAAAATCAAACATTTCAATAGCTCAGGTTCTGCAGGTCGATTGTGGTGAGTGTCTCAGCAAAAAGGTCGAAAGTTTCGCAGGATAAAGGCAGAGGACTTTGTGTGGAATCGGACAGACTCGGTGAGAAAGAGGACGAGGATGAGAAAACTTGGAAATCCTGCAAAGAGAGGCCCGGGGAATGATCATTGTCCGGGCCTATTGTTGGCATCGCAGCCGTGGGTGTCGGGTTTGGAAAATGTTTCGGATTTTTCTCATTGCTGCTCAAAGGGGCAACAGTTGGGCTTTGGTTCTCCCCATTGTGCGCGTTCTGACACGGCTGTGAAGTCAAGGTATTCTGGTGGAAATACCTCTCCCTCTCCAGGGGCGCGCCGCCGTCCGCCGCCTGCTGCTCCAACTCGTCGTCCTCCTCAGGCCCGTCGTCCACACACGCGTACTTCCCCTCGCTGTCCCGGTTCTCCTTGCTGTGCGTCTGCCTCTTGTGCTTCATCCGCCTGTTCTGAAACCACACTTTCACCTGCTTCTCCGTTAAATCCAACAGCGCCGCTATCTCCACCCGCCTGGGTCTGCACAGGTATTTGTTAAAATGAAACTCCTTCTCCAGCTCCAGAAGTTGGGTGTTGGTGTACGCAGTCCTCAGCCTCCTGGATGCGCCTCCTCCGCTCCCGCCGCTTTCTGGCGTCTCAGGTGAACCTAAAAACATAAAGCAAATATATTTTTTTAAAGGTTGGCGATGAGAAATAAAACACAGTTGTGTGTTGGGGGCAAAAATAAGCTCTGTGGGGTGAAACTCGTGGCAAGCAGGCAAGCGAGGAAGCAGGAAAAGCACCGGGAGTGGGAAGATTTATGGGCCCCAGGCAGAATATGATGGGTCTGCGTGGACAGGACAGGACGAAGGGTGAAGATTAATGAACATGCCAGCTGCTGGCCCGTGTAAGAATAATCTATCACTCTCCATTACTGTCAAACATTAACACTCTTACACTGCATCACAAGTCAGTGCGTTACTTGATGAGATTAAGCATGCTTAAATCAAAATCCTATCCTGGCTTAAAGGGACGCCCACGCTGCTCAAGGCCCCGGGATGCAGCTCCTTGCAGAGGGGGAATCCTCAGACAATGAGGAGCCTTTTTGTGCATGGAGGTTATTAATCATCATGTCTTGCCTTGGGGGGAGAAGTAGAGTGGAGAGGAGTCAGTCGTTGTCGCGGGAGCAGAAGAAGAAGAGGAGGAAGAAGAAGGAGCAGCAGCAGCGGAAGTCTGGTTCCTCTTGATGCTTTTCTTCTCCTTCATCCACGGGTACTCCCGGGGCAGGGACGCAGCCTGCAGCGGGCTGCAGCCTTTCAGAGCCTGCTTGGAGCGGCTGTGGCGTGGGTGGACGCTCGGGTTCAGGCCGGGAATGGTGTGCTCAAAAGGAGGAGGAATCAGTGTCGACTGTGAAAGCGCTGAGCCCTTGATTGATGAACTTTGAAATGCATCACCGACAGGGTTAGTGAAAGATGTCAGGCACTCAGCGAGCGACGGCTGGCTGTTGATGAAACCACTTTCTCGCCCAAATTCGTAATTCATCTCCTCCGCGCTTGTCTCGAAAGCTCGCTGATTCTGAGTTGATTCAGAAGGAAGGAAGGAAGGAAGGGGGGGAGGGAGGAAATAATAAAAATTAATAAGCAGTTTATTTTCATAAACTACTTAACCGGTTATGGTCGTATGGAGACCTCTATGCTATAAACTATTGCTTTCATGAGGACATGGTCGGAATTAGACCGTGCTGCTTGTCACATGATTGCATCTGCCCAATGACAATTTGGGGTTTTTATCAAAAGAAGCCACTGTCCCCTGTGATTGATCGAGAAAGTCTGAGGGGTAACGCCTCATTCCGGGGGTAGGGGTTGCTTTATTTACACTTTTTTTTCTGGGTCAGTTCGTTCACCGCTGCCCACCTCCCTACCTCTCCACTCCCCCTTGAAAATGCACCCAAAAGTCTTCTTTTTGCGCGTCCACGCAGCTCGCCATGGAAGTGCGTTTCCTCTAAGTGCATTTATTTCCGTGGCACTGCGCTCCACAAATCATCTCTGCTGCCACATTTGTGTCTCATAACGAGGTCACCCGAGGCGTTAATCTTGACACTTTTCTGTCTTTCTTTTTTTTTTTTTTTGCCGGAGACGCAAACACAAGCAACTACATGTCCACCCCTCCCCCAGCATGTACACACAGAAAGAGACAAATTTCTAATGGATTCCGGCGAAATTTTGCATTGATTACATTTTAGGACAATTTAATCTAAGCTGTCCGGTGTGTTATGTTTTTATATGTGGCTTTATCATCGAAGTTTTACAGGAATTGTGGTGGGAAAACAATATTTTGTGTCCGTATAAGAAGGCAGTTGGCTTATTTAACGGGCATTTGTCACCATTTTTACAGTTTATTGCTCCCTGCCCCGCATCCAATTTCATTTAGTTTATTTCACCTATAGGGATATTGTTGACCCAAGCCAACATCCATACACTTCAGCATTATTGGTTGTAGCACAGCGGAGAGCAGAGAATGATTTCCCACTGCAGTGTGAGGCTTTAGGAAAGGTGGGGATCTGATGGCTGTTTATTGCTCGGGCTCTAAACAAAGAGCCCTGGTAGCCTGTGTGTGATCAATCTTTCTCGCCAAAAGGTCTGACAGCTCCCTGCCCATAAGAACACATTTAAACCATCTAACACTCCCTTTAGATCATATATGGCCACGAAGAGGAAGACAGACCCTCTGTAGGGCTGCAGGGTGAGGTTTTGAATCTAGAAATGTCGGGATTTTCTCTCGTGGACGCACGACCTTTACGCACAAAGCTTTTGGCACAATCATTTGGTAATAAAAAATCCACGCAAAGACGAGGCACTGTGGCTTTTATTTTTTTGTTTTTCGATTTGCAAAAAGGACTATACTGGCACTGAAAAAAGAAAGACAAGAAGAGAGGACTGGATTTGGCTTAATGGTATAGAAACGAACGGAGCATCAGTTGTTTGCTGAGGTGAGTGGGTGTTGGCATTCAGCACAAATCCCATTCACTGCCATACCTTTCTCTCTGCCAGACACCCAGGAGAAGAAGTCTTTCTCTGGCCTGCTTTAAAATAACACATCTTTACGTTTAAAATGCTTAAGTTTCTGCAGACCAGTCTACATTTTGGCTAATTTTTGTCGTGCAGTGTAAAAACGCATCCTAAATATGCACGTCTTTTCAAATAGTATTTCATATTCTTGCTTATAAGACCACAAAAAGACAGAACATAAAGAATATTTTGTTGACATGAAATCTGTTTAACCATTTGTTGTATTTTAAATTTATAGAACTCCATCTATCCATCGCCCATTGTTTGGCATTTGTGATTATTTCTATAAATCATTATGTAAGCTAACCACATTATTTTACGCCTTCATTTAGCAAAACTGCGCGAAATTTATGTCTGTATAAAGAGTTTGTGCTTGTCTTTAAATCGACTCAGGTGTGAAAACAGAACAAAGAAGGAACAAAGAACCTTCTTCAGCGAAATAACCCCCCAGAATATTAGGTGTAATTCGATATGAACACACGCTGCCTGGAGACTGGAACATTTTTTTATGTATTTGCAAACGAATTTTGATTTATGTTCTTTGCTCAGAGATTAAACGACAAGAAGCAATTTTCCCCCCCTGTTTTGCTGCTTGTTCTGAACGAATGCAGACGACAAGACGACGTCTGGATGAGCTGTGAACAAGAGTGGCACGTTTCCCGTCTGTTCTGCAACGACGAGGGGACATCTGGGAGGCAAGCAGGCCGAACCTGCGAGCACTCACGGGTTGTTTAAAGACAGAATATTTCAGTCACAATACCAGGACTGCTGTTGTTTTTAATTTAGTGAATGTGATCCAGAAAAAATGACCAGATTAAACAATAAATGACTGAACAATTACAGAGTGTGTATGTTTTTTACGTGCGTAAAATGCAACGTCTAGGAGATACATAATCACGGTGAGGTGACATTATATTTAGAAATGATATTTATTGAAATAACGTAGGTGTTTACTGCATCTTATTTGCTGCATTATATCATGTATCACATTATATTCTCCCTGAGGGGTTGGAAAAAATGGAGAAGAAGAAATACAAGGCAAGCCTGAATTCAAGGCGCATTGTGGTGCGTCTGGAAAATAGATTTAGCGTCGTGTGTGTGTGTGTGTGTGTGTGTATGTGTGTGTGTGTGTGTGTGTGTGTGTGTGTGTGTGTGTGTGTGTGTGTGTGTGTGTGTGTGTGTGTGTGTGTGTGTGTGTGTGTGTGTGTGTGTGTGTGTGTGTGTTCTCCCGGAGACAAAGCAGCGTTCACGACAGGATTTTCACATTACTGTTTTATTTATTGAGCCGCCTGGATTCATGGGAAGATTTGACAGATACTTCAGGCGTATTATGGGCCCGCAAATCAAACAGTTTTGCAAGTAAACATGTGCAGAAATATCGTTAAAAAACCCTTACAGGTACGGTAATTTTTTTCTCCTGCCAGTCAGAAAATCAATTTTGGAGAGAGGAATAAATGCCATGCATGAACAAAAGTCTTCATAGTGATGGATAAGGCTCATGTTTGAACGAGTAAGACAGCATCCGCCTCCCCAACTTTAGTTTTAATACACAATCTACCTGTCTGTCTGTCTGTCAGTTCTTTTTGGATTCAAGTCTCACAGTTGCTCTGTAAGTGAAGTCACAAGCAAAATGTGCATGAAGGAAGTTTTACAAAGGATTTGAAAGCTTGCAAATTGATGTGAATCTGATTTACAGAAAAAAAAATTGCAAGAAAATGTATTGGTACGTCCAAATATCAATGAAAGCAACATTAATCTGAGGTGTTATCAATCTGCTCACCACTAAGGTCAATCCTTTATATCTTGAAACTGGAGAAGCATCTATTAACACAACCTCAGTTTCCACATCCTCTTTGGGATTCCTCCAAAACAACAGACTAGTAGCATAAGTGGATGTAACAGACTCCCATGTGCTCATTACTTTACTCCCCTGAACTTCTCCTCCACAGCCGACTTAGGGCCTCCTCTGTCACTCCTGGTGTCATGAGGTTTGATGTATAGGGGTCACGAAAGGTCACCGCAAACAACCTCCCTAGCAACTTTCTGTTTTTCTGCAGCCAGGCTCTTCGCACGGCACCAAAGATTTCCACACGTGAGGAGGTTTCTACACCGTTTTCTCCTCATTGTATTAAGTCACTAGTTATGTTTTGGGGGAAAATCTCTTGTCCTCAAAAAACATTTCCCCACAAAGGAAGGCTTAACAGGCTACATGTGGCTGACCTTTTTGGGTGAGAGAAAGGGGGGAAAGGGGTGAGGTGGACTAAAGGTTTGGGCTATTTTGCAGTTTTAGGAGCTCAAGTTTACCAGCTCATCACTGCAAACATACTTCTGAGAATGTGTCCTGACCAAATGGAGCATTCGTGCACAAATTATCTGACATGTGCATGTAAGTATCCACATGTTGCACATTTGTGAATATGAATTTATTGTTTCATTTGTTGAGTGAAGTGCAGCCACATGTATTAAGCCTTTCATATGTCCAAATCTAAACCATTCTGAAGCATAAAGCAGAGTTATTCAATTAATATTTGCTTTTTGTTTCTTTGGATTGAGAATAAAGGGGATCTTTATGTCAAACAAAGCCCTGCTTTCATTAAATAAGGATATTTAAAGAGCAATTTATGGTAAAAAATAAAATGCCTATAAACTAAAGCAGAAATTAAACAGACCAAAGCAGGGTCTAATATCATGTAATGGAAACCACATAACTGGTGATGGTCTGCAAGGAATGAGGAGTGTCTTGCTTGGATTTCAGGAGGACTGCAGGGGATAAGTTCCCTTTAATATTTAGAACACTTGCATTAGTCACTCCAAAAAAAAAAACTAAAAAAAGAAAAAAAGTGCCTCATTTTTGTGAAAAACTTCCTTAAATTTGAATATTTTCTGGTTTCCTTACTCCTGTAAACTGAATATCGTTGAACAAGACAGGACATCTGTCATCTTGGGCTTTGAGAAACAGTGATCAACACGTTGCACCGTTTTCTAAAATTTTAACGACCAAACAACTAATCGAGAGCATAATCAACTCAGTAATTCTTAAAGAAAATATATTCAAATTCTCTGATTCCAGCATTTTGAACTGGCTTATTTCCTGGTTTCTTGCTTCCTCTATGACAGTAAACATGTTTGAGTTTTGGTTGCTTCTTTTTTTTTTGCCATTTTATGATATTTTATTGATCCAAACTACTAAAACAACTAATCAAGAAAATAATCGACAATGAAAATGTTCGTTATTTGCAAGGCTAGCCTGGATTTTGTGTTTTTCATTGCATAAACAAGGACACTTCTACCATGAAGTGATACAGAAAATGCGCAAATCTGTGCGTAAAAGTGATCCAGAATGCAGGAGATTAAGGATTTAATGCTCAAAATTTCAGACCTCTGCTTTATGTGTCAACTTGAATGTTCAAATGAAATATAAGCTCATTAAAAAATGGCCAAACACTATAATGGACGTTTCACATAAAGTGCCCAGAAAAAAGCAGCTTTGGCATCATTGTTTGATGCTCATCAGCAGGTGTGAGTTGCATTTTAGTTGAATGAAATAAACAACTAGACTGGAGTGGATCTGACAAAATGTCCCAAATCTGCAACATCTACGCCTAGTGTGCCCTGAACGCATCATCCTCTTGTTCCTCAGATGAGCCGCTGCCTCCACCTGCTGGTGAACAGAGCGCAGCAGCAAAGCACAGAACTGTTCCAGCAACATGAGGCCAGTGCTGCTTGACCTAAATGAAGCATTTTTTCCAATTTATCTTAGCTTTCGTCTCACTTTTATGTTCATTAAATGCCCCTTCCTTGTGGTAAAGTGATGCGTGCTGCTTATTTTTAGGTGGGATATGTTTTTGTCTGTGTCTTCAGAGTTCTCCTGCGCCCAAACAACAAGAGGGTGTTTCCGCAGCCGAGACAGTCTAATTGTTGGTAGACGGTTGTAAAGTAATTAGACGTTTTAGGACAGACCCATCTGCACTCCTGTTATTCCCAGCACCCCATCCTCCTCCTCTGTGTGTGTGTGTGTGTCTGGATGTGTGTGTGTGTGTGTGTGTGTCTGGTTGTGTGTTTTCTCCCACCGCTTCAGGCTTGTCCTACAGCAATGTTACATATCTGACTATTTGGTGGAGCCTCATCAGAAATGCTGCTTTACTGCTGTCACAGTTTTCGCACCTTATAAACAGCTGCGGCTGTGAGTTGGTTTTATTGCTGAGGGCGTCTCGTTTGTGGCCTCGAAAATGTCCTACAAGTGACTGTAAATATAGAGGTTGTGATTCAGACAATAATTAAGTGCAGAATAATCTATAAATCCAAGAATGTGTTTGGCTTTTCCTTTTTTTTGCCCTAACTTTCTGTCACTTTTTCCTGTTTTTGTGTTTAAGTTCGTTATGTTGCTTTAATTGATTCTGCAGCTTTCACCTCTAGAAAACAAACACTATTTTAAATGTACACATAAGAAATAATTCAAGTAATTGTGGTAGTTTTCCAACTTAAAATATTGATATTTATTTCGACAAGCAGGCTCGACTTTTTTTTTAAATAACAAAAAAATGTGAATGAAAATTCCCATCACATCCACAATAATACATATTATTATAGTATATACATGTGATTATTATTAGAAATGCAATTTTACACATTTTACACCAGTTAGACTGACAGAAGTCTTTCTGAAGGAGAAAAAAAAAAAAAAAACCTTGGCAGGTTTTGGGAGGTTTGGTGGCTCAGTTGGTTGTTTGCGCCATAAAGCTGAATGGCTACAAACCAGAAAATGCAGTAAAAGTCTATTTTATGTTTTTTTTCCCCCTCCTGCAATAGAAACCAGGTTTCTGTTAAATTAATTTTTAATAACAAATAAACTTGGTCCAAACGATTCTGTAACATTTAAGGTGGGAAACAGAACAGGAAGTTTAAAAACTAAAGTAAAAGGCTCAGGTTTTATGAAGTAACAGTGTGTATTTTGTTAAAATAGAAATGTGTCTTAATGTTAAGCAAAAAAAAGATTAAATATGCGATTTTTCTTCTGTGCTAAACAAACTACACTTTATTTGGGTTGAACTCAAACAACGACGAGGTATTTTAAGTGTGCGCAGTGTTTTTTTTCTTTCACAAAATGCATCAAAAAACCCTAAAGGTTAAAAAAAAACATCTAAAGTTGCCAAAAATAAACAGCAATAACTTAAACAATGCAAATAGGTAGCTGAAGGACATTCAGGTAGTCCAGGATAATTTCATGCAAATAACAAATGGCCTACATGTTAGCTATCTTTGTGTGCGCCAAATACAACACAGCTAAATTCTGACGAGACACTTTTTTTGTCCTCTCACAAAAAAACTAACATGAAACACTGGATCCGAGAGGAAACACAAGAAAATTACACATCCAGCATCGTTTCAACAACACTAACTTTACAACATGTGTAACAGGTTAGGAATATTAAGGACAAACTCCCCCCTTCTCTCTCTCTCTCTCTCTCTCTCTCTCCCCTTCTCTCCCTCACCCCTCCTCCTCCTCTTCCTCCCACCTCCAGGCTCTAAAATCCACCATCCGTCAAAAAAAAAAAAAAAAAAGAAAAATCCCCAAGTTAACTGTCTCTCCGCCGGTCTTTGTTTTCTTTCTTCATCTTCATCCTGCGGTTCTGAAACCAGATTTTTACCTGTCTCTCGGTCAGATTCAGCAGTCTGGCTACTTCGTATCTACGATCCCGTGGGAGGTACATGTTAAACAGAAACTCCTTTTCCAGTTCGAGGATTTGATGCTTTGTGTAGGGGCAGCGCTTTTTCCTGGTGGGCTTTGCGTGGAGCCAGTTGGATGAAGGGTTATCTGGAAACAAAGAGACAGGAGAGATAGATTTCTAAAAATAAATAAATAAACCAGTTCATCTGCGCATTTTTACGCACAAGCTACAGATTATTTCAATGCGTTTTTGTTTTTCCTCTGCACTGCAGCAAATTGGGGACTGAGGAAAGTCAAAATTCTTTGCAAATTTTGCACAGTTTTATAGCAAAGTGCGCGTCAGTTTTGCAGATCTTGTTACTGAGCCATAAGACTCCAGGCCAAATCGATAATACACGCAATAACAAGTTTTATTAGAGACCAAACGGGCCCGTGACATCCACAACAGTCCCCTCCACAGCCCCAAGAAATCACATGCTTTTTTTTTTTAAATGCATCTAAATAAAAAAAAAAAAAAAAAAAAAAAAAAAAAAAAGCCTGCCTCGCTTACTTGCGTCAGTCTCCCTTTTCTCGTCTCCAAACGGGTGATCCTCGGTGGCTTTCGACGTGGTTTCGCAGGGAATCTCCGCAAGGGACGCTCCGTTTTCAATGTCAGACAAAAGAGGTGTGTGCGTCTCCAAAGTCGTGCATTCGGCGCTCCCAATCAGAGGCTCGGGTTTTATCTCATAATGCATGGCTGTGGACGGTAATCCCGTCAAACACAGGGACGCAGAGACCGGATCCAACGCCCAGGAGCGCGCAAACATGCCATCGCTGTCCCCGCTCGTGTAGTGGTGATGTATATAGGTCGGGGTGGTCGTGTTCGGAGGGTGGGCCGAGATGCTGCTCCAAGATCCACCAAAAATAGACGATTTCCCCTGCAAGGGGCAAGACTCGTGTCCGCCATATTCGGTGACCACCGTCTGCTCCACCCCTGCAGCTGATGAGTACCTCGGTGCCATATCTTCCTGCTCGGGGAGAATGCGCGAGTCGACATAATAACTCGTTCCCAACGTCGACATTGCAAGACAAAAGAGGGGTTAAAAAAATACAAAGCAAAAAATTAAAAAAAAATACTAAAAAAGCTCGCCTTACAGTCTTGCGAGATAAAACGCAGTCATTGCATGATAAGGTGCTGCTTTCGTGCACCAGCTTGAAGCTCAATGCGTCCAGTAAGTTGAACCTTGCCCAAGACTGGATAGGGCGCCACAAACACGTGACCGTGGGACAGAACAATAAATAATAAATCAGCCGACTGCTCAGCTAAATGGCCACCATTTTCCCCACCATATTTTAATAGCAACTCCCCGCGCCTTTATTGGGGAATATTTCGTTTTATAAGCAATAAACGTTATGATTTTTTTTTTTTTGTCAAGAGATCTCGCGTTGGTGTGATAGAACATAGCTGTGAATTGAGGGGGGGCTGGAGGTGGTGGTGGTGGTGGTGGAGGGGGGAGGAGCAGTATCACTTTAAAGCGTCCATTTGTGAAATCATCAAACAACGTGTTCCCTTAAAAAAAAATGTATATTCATTAAAACCTAATGGGGATATTTATTCTCCCAAAATAAAACGCTTGTAATATTTTAAAGGCCACCAACATCTGGTTCGTGTTAGTGTCTGATACATCAAATATTTCATTTTTTTTTCTTTTACAACTAAAAGAAGCAAGAGATGTGATTTGGATCATTGGATTTTAAAATAACAGACAGGGGCAGTTTCCAAGAATCTGCAGGGTTGTGGATAACACTTTGAAGGCATTCTAAAACGGAAAGTAGGATGAGGTTATTTGGGTGCTATATAACAGTCCCTTTTTATCACAGGCAATTGGGCTGTTTTTCTTAAGGTTACAACCTGCCTGTCTAAGCTAAATATCGCCAATAAAGCTCAGCCTTTGTGTCCTTTCTCTGGCGCAAGCAGACGCATCCGGCATTTCGAGGCAACTGGCAGACTGCAATGATCATAACCGAGGCCTTGTCTGTCCTTTAGTCCTCCGCTGGACACATAGCAGCCTTAATCCTTTCATTTCCCAGCCTGCAGCTTTAGTTCCTGCTGTTAGGATCACACACACTCTGCGCTCAGATAGTCTTAAATTACAGACATGGCTAAAGCTATCTTAAAATAAATGTTACCAAGTCCAGGTAATACCTAAACGGATTTAGCTTGACTTCCTAGTTTTAAAAAAACACAACACCAAAAAGAGGAAAAAATCCTTCGTGCGTAAAAAGTATTCCTTTTACGCACAACCATAAAACACATTAGAACACCTTCTTTAATTATCATTTTCTGTCTGATTATTTAAAAAATGCAATCAGTGATTAGCAGTGATTCACTTCTCATGATGCGACGAGTTTTACTGAGGTAATCAAGGCAGTTTCGTGTTGTGGGAGAAATAATAAAGCCCAACAACATGAGACTACCTAAACCACTCACCAGCCCGCTCTTCTCTTCAGGACTTTTGGTTTTTAGTGTATTCTGGGTGCAAAAAGTCGCCAGTGTAGTTTGTACGCTACAAGAAGTCTCCTAGTAATAGTTCTTAAAAATTTGTAAAGACGCAAAATACAAGGATCCAAGTGGAAACCGGACTCTCATATTCTGCGCAACAATTCTCCAACAGTTTTTTTGAAGTGTTTTAGTCCTAACAGTGCAGATGCGTAATTTTTTTAGACACTAAAAATGCAAAATTTTATTATTTAAAAAGTTGAATTTGTGTTGTTTTTTTTTTTTTGCAGCAGCAGACAGTGTGTTCTGTTAGAATAATTAAACAAATCTCTGCTCCTCCACTCTTTTTGTGCCACATTAAAGTCTGATGTCAAGGACAAAACGCAGCGTCGTGTGCAAAACAACCAGACATCTATTACAGGCCTAAACTATGAAGAGCATCGCCCATTACTACTGCAATAATATTTACTGTGCAGTAATATTTACTGTGCAATAATATTTACTGTGCACAAAAGCGCTCCCAACACAAAGGAATTTGCAGAATTTAAACAGCTCGTAGCTCCTCGTTCCATCTCTGTGAATGAAAAGTGAGAAGTCTGCAGTTGCAGGAACGGTTTTATTAATTTGACCAGCAAAATGTGCAAATATTCATCAGACCTCTTGGGGTTCTTTAGCTGTCACATAAAGGCCTACATGGAACTGTAACACAAGTATCCCAAGGGTTAGTCCAGCATGCAAATTCCAATGGTTCACTCAGGTTGAATATACAATATGTACAAGCCTGAAGCTCTGAAACATGGCGGTCACATTCTGAACATTTTTAAATGGATCAACGTTACAAATGTAACCATTTATAAATACATATCCACGACAAAATAAACCAGACGTGAAAACAAGATATTTTTTTTTCGAAAGAACAACAATCAATAAGTTAGCAGTAGGGTCCTGTTTTCCATGGACATTCTCACAGTTGGGTGGGGGCTCTGCACAGGCGTCCTTGCCATGGATGGAGGAGGGCGCCAGAGACGCAGACAGTCTCATGAGAAACTGAAGTTGCTGGAGAGCTCTCGGATTCTATTCTCCCGGCTCATTTTTTTCAGTTTCATCCTCCTGTTTTGGAACCAGATTTTGACTTGCCTGTCAGTGAGGTGCACACTGCGGCTGATCTCCAGACGACGCTCTCTAGTCAAGTACATGTTGAAGAGAAACTCCTTCTCCAGCTCCAGAGTCTGGTGCTTGGTGTAGGGGCAACGCTTCTTTCGACCACTCTTAGCTGTGAGCCAATTAGCCGTACTTTCCATTTTTCCATCTCCTACAATGAAAATGAGACAAGGTGTTAGGCAACAGGTGTGAGGAACACCAGCAAATCAAGCTTCCCATGTTTGTAAGAAATTATACACCAACAGCATTCAAAATCCAAAATAAACTCAAGCTGGATTTGAACATATCACCCTCAGGCTATTTAAAACAAGACTATACAATATGTTTTATGTAGACCATCAATGCGAAATGTTTGAATTGACACCTGCTACATAACTGTAAAATATGTAGGCCCGTAAAATGTCTGATATTTGTGTTCTATTTGATCCTTACTGCCATTTTACGCACATTTTACGCAACCTAATACCTAAGGGAGGGTCATATATATTGCTGTATTTCATCAGATATTTGCCCAGTTAAGCAGCGTTAACCACTGTAATCTGTAGCCAACTGCATCTTTATGAAGACATAAAACACAGCCAGCTGAAAATATAACAAGGTCTGCACCCTTGAATGGGAGAGAAATGAAATCAGAATCGTGCACAGGACTATTGGACTAAACTGGAGTGGCCTCGTTGTTGTGGCTTTAAATGAAAAAAAAATAATTGTGGTATTTAAAAATACAAGAATACTCTATGTGCTTTTTAAATTATTAAATCTTCATATCGTTGCAGGTTTAAAATAAATCCATGAGGTCTGATTAAATAGCACTGTAAGTGGAGCTACAGCAGCCTATTTCCATTTTCTTTTTAAATGAGCTGATAAAATATAATAGCTCTAATGATTTAATTTTGCCTGATAAACCGGTAAATACAGGATAAATGCAGAGCTGTGGGCGCCTGACTGTTGACCTAAAGCATTTCTTCGTGGATAGAAATCATTGGTTACACAACAATGGACAAAGAATAATTGTGCATGTCTCTAATTTTGAATTAGACAATGATTGTGAGCGCCTCACCTTTTCCGGGCTTTTCTGGACACTCCGCACTGCACGTCTCAGCGGGTTCAGGGGAGGATGAGCTCTCCGAGGACAGGCGGCTGTCCTCGTCTCTGGCCGGGGCGCAGGGCTCAGGGACAGGCGCCTCCTCGTGGCTCTCTCTGTGCTCCGGCTCCGCAGAGGCAGGCGGCGGCTGGGAGGGCTGGCTATCCAAGCGGACAGGTCGCTGCAGAGTAAAGTGATTCATGTTTGGCTGCACATCGTGATAAAGCCTGGAGGACGCGTATGTCTGAGACAGGCGAAAGTAGCCGGGGACCGGCACGGTGCTGCCGGTAACGGGGCATGATGCAGCCGAGTAGGAAATGTCATCTACAGTCGCTCCTTTAGGACATTTGTCTGACTCATAAAGGCAATATGCGCTCTCCTCTTTTATACTCGGTGAGAATGAACACTGAGCCATATGCTGGCCGCTGGGCTGATCCACCCGGCAGGATCTCGACGTTTCCAGCCACGTTTCCATCCCTTGAACATACGGAGCAGAAGACGGGATCACGCTCTGGGTCGTTGGCTCGTTGCGCTTACCGATCCCCGGGAAACAAGAGCCACCGGAGAGTCCATATGAATATTCCGACGCCGGTGGCAAATACACGCTGTTACTCTGGTAATATGAACCACTGTCGGTTCTCACGTTGATTAGGGAGTCCACGAAAAAGGAATTTCCAGCTTGGTTGTTGGGGCATGACATCGTCGTGGTAGAATTTGACGGAGGATGAAGATAGCCCTTTCTGGCTGACATTTCTTGTGCAAAACATTGCTGAATAATTACTGATACTCACGCTTCTCACTGTAGCCTGCAGCCAATTAAAACACCAGGCGACTACAGACTCCTCCCAGTCCGACCAGGCAACTCCACTGTGTCATATATTTTGTTTTAGGCTAAGCAAAGAGAAAACTGTGGGGGAATGTGGCGCATCAAAGGGGTTTAAGCAAAATCTCCTCAAAATCTTCCTCTATCACCACCTATAAGCCCAGAGCTGCCTATGCAAATTCAACCACAGCAACCCCTATTTGACAGCTCAGTCGCTGAAAGCTGTCCCTAACAATTATGTAGCATGCACAGCTTTATTGCCACTTTTACAGCACTGTAAAAATGAAGGGTTCTAGAGGTGCCTGTGAGAAGCTCAGGGTGCATCAGAGATCCAAAATGTCCTGTGTGACTCTTTGCTCGAGCTCTCTTAACCTTTTCTGCTGCTGCTCTCACGAACATTAGTGGACTATACTTTTAAAATTCCTCCTGGACTGTGCAGTAGCAGTGCAGTGTTGCTGTTCATGCCAGTGCAAATCGCTTGTCTTTAGAGTTGGTGTAATTGTGGTGTGAGTATCGTGGATGAACACGTCCAGGCAACTTTTATTGCAAAAGGCTCTGTTGAGCGTTTACCCAAAAAAAGGGTGACGCACAGGCAGAGTGAAGACACAACTGAACAATGCAGTGGAGCTGCTTCATGGTCGCCTAATACTGGAGAGACTGCATGAGGGTTAGTTCATTAATGAATAGATTATTTTAGATCTGGGAAGCCTTGGTATCATATCCTTAAGGAACCACTTTGGCATTTTACGCACAGAAGACGCACTTCCAAGACCTGTATCCCTTTATTTTTAAATATCTATTGAAATTAAAACTCAAATCAACACTTTCTATAAATTCTACCCACTAAGAAAATGCTGTGTGTGCCTTTTAAGTAGTTTTAATTGAGGTGTTTTTACAAAAATATATTAAAAATCTACGCCGTTTTTCCGTACTAGTCTTGATTTTTTTTGGAGGCCTGCTTATTGTAGTTGCCAGAAAAAAAACAGAAAATTAAAAAATATATACTTGTTTTAGACCTTATGGTGTATTTTTTGCCTTAAATTTAAAATAAATAAGCTACATAACCCATCGTGAGTCATTTTCTAACACAAATCCGCCATGTAAGTAAATAAAAAGAGGATTATTAGCTGCATTGTCATCAGTCCCAGTCTGCCAGATTAAAAAATAAAATACATCAACGCATGCCTCCTAAACATACAAGTCAACAGGGTTGTACTTTATAACGCAGGCCTACAGATTTAGGTCAGCCTAAAACGTCTCTGAAGGTGGGGTTTGCTCTAAAATACGACACGGGTTACGTCTATCTTACTTTAAGTCTGGAGCCATAAAGTCTAGAAATCAGAGCTGCAGTTTATGTACAGCCATTTTCTGTGGCGTCAAACCTGCTGCAGTCTGCAGTGGATGAGAATAACCATTAACCCAATAGTGGAATATTTGCTGTCATGATTGAGTGTGTGAGCGCTGCGCCTCTGCTCTCCTTCTATTATTCTCCTCTTGTATTACAATTCACATAAAAAAACAGGAATTTTATTGGGATTTTTTTAAAAACAATTTTTACTTTATTTTAAAGAAATGTTAAAAAAATAAATGAAAAACCTAAAATGTGTCTTTGTTGGTGTGCTTTCGCCAGAGCGCACACAAAGGCGCACACACGGATGGATTAAAATGGATAAATGAGGAACAAGACGACTCAAAGTTTCCATTTTTCGTATGTTTGTGTTCTTCTACTCAACGTAAATCAAATTTCCTGTTAAAAAAATGCAGCACGATTCACATTTTAAATTGTAGAGCGATGATAAAAATTAGTGGGCCACAAAATGCTTAGAATATGGAGGTTTGTGATTTTATTTCTTAGTGCGCATTAGTCACTTCCCTGCGTTTAATTTCTCCAAAGCTTAAAGCCGAGAGAACCTGCCCTGAATTTCCAGAGACAAACATGTTTGTTGCACAAAATAAAAAAAAGCATATATAATAATTCTTCTGGCAATTTTTCACTGGCTAATGATTTCATTGCATCATAACATAAAAATGAAAAACAGCACCTTCAAGATTAGTGACTTTCATATGGAGATGATCTATTTTAATGTGGAACAATAGACAGATTTGGTTAAATTAGATTTTTTTTCCCCCAAGAAAAATCACGCACATGGTAATATTTCTGAGCCTACCTTAAACAATGAAATCCTGAGGTGGTGACATATTCTAAAAAAGCAGCTGGAGTCAAAACTTCTTTTATATCTCAATTCACGGCAATGACATTGATCTGAGGAGCGCCACCCAGTGGGCAAAGACGGCAGGCCTTACACTGCAACACACAACAACGACAACACGCACACACACGAGAGAATATTCCGACCACGGTAAGATGCTGCAACAAATGACGGCGGAAAGGTCCGTGAACACAAGTTTCAATGCTCCCAGCCGTTGTTTTTCAGCCCCTTAGTCACAGTTAATAACCTTGGTCTCAGACGCTTTATTGCACTACACTCCAAATGCTCCAGACGAATCCGCGTTTTATGGCCAAGTTACTGGAGCAACTGGGAGGATGTGCAGCAATCAAAGCGGAATTCCTGGGAGCCTCACAGGATGCACGGTATAAGGAAGGCACCAGGGCCCTTATTAGCTTATGACAGGCCATTCAAGTTGTTTTCAAGGGCCTGGTGCTGGATAGAAAGCCACCTGAACCCATTGTGTTTTTTTACGCATCTTTACTTTCATTTGCAGGTTAAACATAAATCTTCATGCTTTGTGTATGTAAACTGATGTAAGCTCTTTGGATTAAGCCACTCCATATATATATATTTTTTTTTTAAATGATAACAGCTGTTTGTGACTGTAATAGCGATTTGGGATTTGTTTGTTTATCCCTGACTTTTAGATCATCTCATGGGAGCGTAGTAACACATATAGATTCATGTTGTTTGGAAGGGGAAAAGAGGCGTCTGTTGGATTCTACATGCATTAAAACAAGTGTCAAGATAGCTTCATTTAACCCATAACATGAATGTTGAGGCCAAAATCAGCCTTTCTACCCCCTTCCTCCTCCTAAAGACAAATGAAGCCTTTGTAATGGATATCAAATAATAACTGCAGAGGATCTTATTTCCAGCCATGAGAGAATAAAAAAAGAACATCCAGACCTACATATCATGCATCTGATACCATCCACGTGCTGGCATATAAAACTAAATATGGGATTATGTTTCATTTGGGGGTTTTGCGCTTTTATCAGCGGTGTGCCCTTTTAGATGAAGTTGGAGAATAATCCAACTTTACGGCCAAGAGCTCAACAAAGCGTTTTGCATTGAGGGTCAAGCGCAGATGTTAAATATCACTGCGCCTTGAAATGTACCAAAAGAGCGAATTTGTACCAGATTGTATCTTAACTCATACTATAACTAAGCAGCACTGACCAGCGTCTTTTTTAGATTTTATTTTGGCGTTTCAGATACGTTCTGCTACAAAATAAACCGAAAAGATTTCAAACGTTGGATTTGTATTTGCGCAATGGTGTTAAAAGAGTAAGAGAAAGAAGGAAAAGCGAACAGCAGCTCCCAAAATTCTCGCCACAAAAGTTTCGTGCGTAAAATGGAGAAATCAAGTTTCACTGGGGGGGGAAAGGGGGATAAATTGTTGGAAATGCAAGACAAAACGTGTACGTGCGTAAATTTGGGAAATAAAGTTTAATTTGAAAGGAAAAAAATCATATTATTTTTAAAAATGCGGTATAATAATCTCGGTGCGTATTGTTAAATAATATAAAGGGAATTCAGAAACGTGGGTTTGTGCGTAAAACACCCCAAACACGCAATCACATCGCTTTAAAATTTGGAAAATTGTTGTCAAGCAATAATAATAATAATAATAATAATAATAATAATAATAATAATAATAATAATAATAATAATAATAATAATAATAATAATAATAATAGAGCCAATTGTGTTTAATGACAAAATAATATATGAAGAGTAGAATTCTTTATGGAGTCTGGTACATTAGAAAAACTCGTCCTCCTGCTCAGGTAATGATATAAATGTGAGGGGGTGCATGGCCGCAGTCTTTTGTTCAGTTTTTCCTTTTTTATAGCAGGGGGTTTGTGGTGTAGTACTGTAAACGGTCTCTGTTCAGTTTCTTCTCCTTCATCCTCCTGTTTTGAAACCAAATTTTGACCTGGCGATCTGTCAGGTTGAGCATCCGTGAGAGCTGCAGACGCTTCTCCTTGTTGATGTAAACGCTGAAAAAGAATTCCCTCTCGAGTTCCCTGATCTGATACTTGGAGTATGGACACCTCTTCTTGCGCGTCCTCTGGCCACCTGGAGAAAACACACACACACACACAAGAAATCAGAAACTATAGCCACGACATGAAATCACAAGTGTATTTCTTGCTTTTGAAGCAGCAGCAGCAGCAGTGGTTGGTGGTCCAGAGTGAGCTTTTGGAGTTCAAGTGTCTCCCTCTCCTCTCAGGCCTACAGGACAGAGATTTATAAACAAAGCCTGTAGCCTGATAGTGGGACACTTTAAAGGACTGCATGTCGGAAGTAGTGAAAACTTACTGAAATCTGTAAAAACCATATTGGCTGCTTTTTAAGAGTTAGGGCGTGGGCCTAAACCAAACAGGAGAGTATCATATATCTTGATACGCTTTTACTGTCCGCTTTTGGTTTCACTGTGCGTAAAGGAGCTGTTGTTTTTAGCTTTAGTGGAGTAAATTCCGTCATGGAAAGCAGTCGTTGGATTAAATCCTTACAAATCCTGAGAATTTGTAAATATTTATGCTGAGAAGCAGGGTTAGAGCTAAAAAGTCTTGTCCAAAGTCAAACTGAAATGCCCCAGCAGCCCAGTGCAGCCAGCACAAAATAAACCCAATGTTAAATCAAAAAGCAGGCAGAAATATGAGCAATAAATTAATTAGCATCACATGGGTATAAATAAGAGAGACCAGGGGTGTATTTGAAATATCTAAGTTGTTATTTCAATAGTGTTTTTATTAACTAAATCTATCTGCCATATATGTTTTACAGGGTAATTATAGAAGGCAATATAAGCACAAATGTGGGGGGAAAAAAGTGGAGATCTTGTCTGAAATCTTGAAGACAAGCTTAACGCCAAAGTCATCACGGCCAATTTCAATCCCAAGCACGTGATCTTGTCGTTTATAACATAGTTTTGTTATAGGGTAAATCTGCAGGCCCACCATAAACCTTACGTGCTTATAAAACTGCATATAAAAAGCTTTAAGAGCAACACGTTAGATTTGGTTCCTTGCATTAAGCAGGTTCACTCACTGCTGCTTTTGCTCTGCTTCTCCTCGCTGTGGCCGGAGGACGACTTGGGGCTGCAGCTCTCCGCCGTGTCCGAGCCCGAGTGCGCAGGAGCGGGGCTCGCCTTGGCGTGTCTGTCCGTGTCTGGCGCCTGTGCAGTCGGCGTTGTGCTGTTCTCCGCGCTCCCGTAGGCCGTGTCGAAGAACTGGTCGAAAGCCTGCGGCAGGACCCCGTTCCTGCCAACGCTCCCGTAGAAGCCCGGCGCCGGGTTGGAGGAGCTGGAGTGGCTGACGCCGGAGCCGCCTTTCACCAGGATCTCTCCCCCCCGTGAGGCTGGGCTCGACCAGCTGTCCCTGTGCACGATGTCCTCAGCGTAGCAGTGTGACAGGCTCCCCCTGCTGTGGTGCCATTTACTTGAAGTATCAATGCCATAGTCTCTGAAAGCCACATCTCTGACGGACGGGACCTGTGGCAGCGCTGAGGACTGGTACGAGTATGTCATGGGGCAAGAGGACTGACTCTGGGTTAAATAATGAGGGAGACCCGAGAACTCTGCTCCGGAGACGTAGTAAGTGCAGCTCGGTAAATACATATTGGAGCCAGAGATCCGTTCATCAAAATCCATATTCTGCTGTTGGAAACGTCCTATAATAATCCTCGCATAGTTCCTCCGCGTCGCTGCGCTCCAGTCACTTTGAGGCAGACTGGTGGAGCAGAAATCCTTAGACGTACAAGCTGACGTGGGGATCCATCTCTATCCATTCCTGAGGGCCAAAGCCATGTGACCACTGGCACAAAATGACAGATAGCCTACGTCTGAACGTGTAGGCTATATGAGTCAAAGAGTGTAGAAAGTGGACCTGTGGCTGCATGGAAAAGGAAAAATACTGAAAAAAGAATTTTGAAACTTTTAAATTTTTTTTTGACAAGGTTAAAATATCTTATGCATCGGTTTACACTGTAGAGCCTCTGCTGGGTTACTTCTATCTGTCTGGTATCCTTAAACTATCACATTACAAGGGGAAGAACTGAGAATTATATCCAAATTCACGCCAAGCTGCTCATCTTACCGATTTTTTTGAAGCTTAAAGTTCATTTTTAAACATAACCCTCACCTTAACCCTAACCTTAACCTCCGCGGACGCGTGTGAACGCTTTTAAAGGCGTTTTCTACCACGCAGGCAACAAGACACGGGCTTTGTTGTGCATGTAAGTGCTCAGAGTTTGTGGCACAGATGACAACATTGGGGCCACAACAGAGGACTTGTTGAGTTTCAGATGACAGATCAGATTTAAGGGCTGCGCCACACGTGCGTAAATACTCATTTGGAGGCTATTTTAAACAGTTACATCTGATTATTTAATCACTGAAGCACAAGCGGGTATGTTTTTGACGTCTCCCTGAGTGGATTTAATAGAACTGCTCCGGCTATATATAGACCAATGTAGTCCACAAGTGTTGGAGCAATGTGAGTCATGCAGCACTATTGTCAGGCATCAGTCCAGTTTCGCACCCGGGAACAAAAAGACAAAGGACTCTGACTGCAGGCTTCTCCTATCTCATCTGGGGTTGCTGTATGTGTTTGTTTGGCCCTGAATAGCTCCAAATACATTAAATATTAGACATTATTTAGGAAAATATGCTCAATTGCATGCTGGTTTTGACATTTTCTGTGCGTAAAGGTTACAAAATCTCTATTTTAAACGGCCCATGTGTTGAATTATCACACGTTTGCGTCAACATTTAAACATTTTGCATCTTGAGGTAAAAACAAACAAACAAACAAACAAAAACAAGGGATAAGATTAGAATAAAGCCGGAAGCGACGTTCATTTTGTGATAATCAGCTGACTGGGTCGCAACAAAGCGAGCGTTTGACATGCATATGCTGCTCATGAGCTATGAATAATAGAAGTATTATCCCGAAAGAGGCTCCAGTCTTTGTATTGCCTGTTCTCTCTTTGCAACGCCCAATATAAACCTTTGGACACGGGCTATTTCCCACACTCCAATCCATTTTCATTTGTCATCACTGTGGAGTAAGTGGGCACATGTGTCACATATCACTAATCCTGTTATGCAGCCAATTTTAAGAAATTTGGTCCAAATTCTCCTTTTTCCCTCCCCCTGGACATCAAAGCCTCTAAATGTGTCATCTGGAGGGAAACATTAAGCGACTGTAATATTTCATCCTGCCCAAGTGCTTTTTGAGTTGGTGAGTTTTATTCGACTGTGTTATTATTGTTAAACAGCATTTCATTTGGTGATTAAATTTGCTTGGAGACGTACTTTTGATGATGATCCTGAATTATTCAGCCAAGAACAGTTTTCATAGCAGCATCAGGATTTAGGCCGAAGCTGGAGTGATATTTAGAGATCCTTTTGAAACAGTTTTTACACAGTTTCACTATTCACTTTGAGCCTCTAAATGTTAATTAATACACTAATAATAGTGAAAAAGTTTCCATTAGGCTGCATTTAAACAAAAGGCGTCGTGTTTGTCAGAAAAAAGAAAACAAATGCACTAAAATACATATTTTTTTTTAAAAAAGAAGAAAATTCTTTGCGTGATAACATTTTAATGATTAGAGCTAAATTCTCAGTGCAGTCAAATGTATTAGCGCATTTTATTACTTTAAGCATAAAATCTGAGTTAGTACCGTGAATAAAATGTTAAATAAATGATATTTTCTTTTTATATGAATCCCATGGAAGCTGCTCTGTGAGTCGTCTTGAAAGGTTCAGATGCAACAAAGATAAGGGTGAAATAAAAATAAAACCCCTCAGTACAAGACCTCTGAAGAATATAACTATTAATGGCAGCAGTCATTGCAAAAGCTGAAGTCATATAAATATTCGTGTATAAAAATAGATCTCGCAGTTTCTGCAGCGAGTGTGGATTGGATTGGATTGCAAACTAAAGAAACATTTTAAACCCCAAAAACAGTTTTCTTCTTGGTTTCCCTGAATTTTCGCTCGACACTTGGGGAGGAATGTGGTTTAGTTTAACTGCCTGAAAAGCTGCGGACGCCTCCTGCTTTTCCTGGTTCCTGCGCTCATTTCACAGCCGAACATTTTCTAAAAGTTGAATGCAAAACGTGTTGGGTCAGAATTGCATATTAAATACAGAATTCAATTACAGTTAGCAACAGATGGAGAAAAACATAGCATATTGTGTGCATCTAAAATATGGCAAAATTATTCCAGTGTCTGAAAAAAATACAAAAATAAACTTTTATTTGAATCAACTTAGATTTAGTTGTGCATTAAATTAGTTGAAAATCATTAAGGTGGCAATCCTATGCCCGAAAATTTGTTCAAGGGTAAACCAAGCAGCAAAAAGTAGTTTTCAGTCCCTCCACTTTTCAGATATTTATGGTGATTTGAGAAGGAAGCATATAAACTGCCCGATTTGCACGAGTTTCTGATTTTATGAGACTTCAGCATGAAAAATCCCCACGAAGAGCAAAGATATTTAAAAACGGCCAACTGAGACAAACAGGGTTATTATACAGGCACTATTTTTATTGGTTAAAACTATTAACCATGTGCCTCTATTAAATTGTCATGCAGCAACCATATGATTTTTCTAAAAAATACCACTCCAGACAAAGGGTTTGCATTATTTAAAAGTGAAATGCGAAAAAGCTTGAATGTTTGGTGCGTTCAAGGTGCAAAGAAAGTTAACAGAGTGAACTGAAAAACATGGACAACACCTGGGGGGGGGGGGGGGGGGGGGGGGCTTATCCGGAAGCACTGCTGGGGAGGTGGGGGGCTACAGCTGTAAACAGAACTCATTAAAAACCTTAATAAAACTTTTCCGGATTTACAAATTCAGCCTCGTGTTCACGTTTGAATGTGTGTTAAAATCTGGTTAGGCTCAAATTTATCATCAATGACAACAGACTGTCTTCACTTCAAAGTATGAATTCCCACTGTTGTCCAGCTGCGTTGCATCATTATTAGCACATTGGAAAACGTGTTGTATCACATCTCTGTAACAGACAAATGCGAACTAATAGAGGATCTGATCCAGAGTTGATTGTGTTTATGTATCTGACGGAAAACCTTCCAAGAAATCTTTTCAGTAAATTCCATCAAATACACTGACAGAATTTTATGTTTGTTTGTTGCTAATGTGATTTAAAAAAAAAAAACAAAACACCTTGACATTTTTTCTTCATCTGCAACAAACAATCTTGTCTGAAGTTCATTGCACAACGTTCAACGCCATCCCCCCCAACACACTAGTACGCAAAACATGAATGTTACGCACCAACGAATTTCCATATTATTTTTTACTGAAGTGTCTCCATGAATTAAGCTTTAATTTTTTGACTTTAAAAATATATATTTGCTTTTTTGGGAACTTTACTGGCTCCAGTTTCTTTCTTGCCAAATGAAAATATTAGTATCCAGCTGTAGTGTAAAGTTTTGTTGCTATTAGATAAACTTCTATGACTAGTTTATGTTATTATTAATATCACCATGTTGCTGAACAATTCATGCTTCAGGCCTGCAGGACATTTTGACGTAACATGCAGTTACCTGTGTGGCTGTTAGGGGGAGCAATGACACAGAACAACAAGAAGATGAAGGGGCAATAGAGGATTCATACAGGTAGAAGAAAATTTTCATCAACATCACCATTAATGACAAAAAGGAATCACAAATCAGAATTCTGAGCAAACCATTTTTCTAAATTAGAATAAAAAGGCGCTTCTATCCAGAGTAGCCTGGCCTTGAACAAGACGATAAACTTGCCTGCTATTGTGAGTTAAATCGGCCTGCTTGTGACTGAGATAAGAGGGTGACACTCACCAAAGGGTGCTGTCTAACTGATGTGGAAAAAAGGCTAATTTTTATTCAAATCCAGAATAGCAGAGCCCCCAGCACAACAGGCCAGTGTAGCCAGTCTTAAGGTCCATGTAGCCTACAAAATCCAACATAATACCATAATTTATTACTAAAATTTTCCAGATAAGTCCAATATTGTATACCAGTTTGGATTTCTAATAAGCTCGCCTAATTATATGATGTGATATTTTAGCCTGTACATTGATAGAATGGTTTATTAATTTATGTTGTTGTGAATGTGATGAAATAATATAGAGCGTATTAGAACCATAATCCAATTGTAATATTACATTATAGGCACTTGGTGGATTTTTTTTATTTTTTTTATTTTTACCACGGATAACTAAAGGAAAAGACGGTGCGTAAAAGTGAACAGGCCGATCCGTTATTCCACAAATCTACACTCAGAGTTAACTATTATTATTGTCATATTAATGCTGTTTACATCCAGTTTGTGGTTTTACGTGGACAATTTTGGTTCAGATTAAGACAAGTATACTGCTAAAATACTACAGATACACATATTCTTCAAACCAAAACCAAACTGACAAGACATTTTACATTTTTAAAGACAGGTTTTGTGAGAACTGGGCGGAAATGTACGCCACAAATTTGAGCGCCTCGTTTATCCTCTCATTTCTATGCGCTATAATGAATTAGAATGGAGATGAGTATTAGTCCAATAATAATATTTTTGTGTGTGGGTTAGCCTAACCCAGACTATTTTAGGAATTACATTCATAATTAAACTTAAAAATATACAAGGATTTTTTTCTATCTTGCTTTAATCGTATTTAAGCAAATTGGACATTAATGAAATATAAAATCGCTGTGAATTATTTGACAAAAATATTTCCAAAATAAATCAACCAAGATGATTTTGCTGCTTGTTTTAATATTGGACAGGTTGAGATATCAGAATCTAAAAGATTTGTCTGTCTTGATTGCAGTAATTCATATACTATTAATATTATACTGTTTTTGCAGTGCTATCATATTTACATGGTCTTCTAAAGGGACACATTACTATTGTTATCAAATTTGTAATAACAGGCAGATAAACCGGGTGCAAAGCAACAGGTGTTTTTCCTCGTTTGTCTTTCTGACACACAGACACACACTTCTGTGAGACTACGGATATGAAGACATACACAGGATGGACTCAATGGACAAACGCACTGTACTGAAAGATCTTCGCCACTAGATGGCGACAAACTCCTGATGGGCCACAGTCCTAAGCTCAACAAGCCTGCAGGCCTGTGGGCCTGCATTACCTTCACCAGCATCCGTACAGGAAATATGTACTCTAAATGCTATTTGTAAGTGAGATTTAACCATGAACGCAGTTTGTAAACGCTACTTTCCGTCAATCGAACATCCATGTCCACATTTGGACCCAAAAAGTGATGAATGAAAATGACAAGATCACATCTCTCAAACATTTATTGTCAAAAACGTTGGCTATTGCAGTCAAAAAAGGGAGGCTAGATAGTTGCAGTTGTAGTATTTACATGTTTAAATGTGTTTTCTGCAAAAAAAAAAGAAAAAAATACTGAAGGACAGGTAGAAACTGCATAAGTGGTGAGCACGTTGAGTAAATTTGATTTTAAAAACCCTGTATTCAGAGAGAAAATAAACAAAGAAATAGTGAAGTGGACAAAGTGAGAGCTAAGCCACTGGCTAGTTTTACTAGGCTGATATTAATAGATAAAGGCTTATTTTAAATGAACTGGTTGGATTGTTGCGTAAACTCTATTTTTCAAGTTTCCAAACTGAGGAATAGAGTTTTCTTTACTAATTGGGGTCATATATTTAACGGTTATTTTCATTTGTTTAGCCTGGCCTGTTTTCATGGTGTTTAGTTTTTTGTTTACTACTGCATTAATGCGTAAAAAAATGAAGGTTGAAAGTGGGGCTTCAGCCTTCATTTCTGGGTTAAATAGAAGAAAAACGCACGACTGGACGGAGTGTCTTGTGCCTCAAGGCAGAATGTCTTATCTTTTGGAAATATTAAAAACATCCCACGCTGAGTCGCCTTGGTAAACATGTTCCAAACCATTTCCAATCTTCTGCCAACAGGCCGTATCGACTGGTTCCAATTAAAACGTGAGGAAGGAAATGTATAGGTCAAACGTGTAGAGCCTTTCTGGCGACAACCAAACCGTTCGGAGTGTAATAAATTATGGCACAGTTTGTGGATGAAAGCGCATCCATGTCCGCCTCTTTCACTTCCTGATACAGGAGCTAACTGGAGCTCTTGAATTTATTGACGACTTTTTTCTCCTTTACGCGCCGGTTCTGAAACCAGATTGTCACTTGTCTCTCTGTGAGATTTGTCTGCGCGGATATCCTTCTTCTTTTGTCTTTGGTGATGAATTTATTGGTGGCATACTCTCTTTCCAGTTCTTTAAGCTGCACCTTGGTGTATGGCACACGCTTCTTTCTCCCACGACGGATAGAGCTGTCTCCACCAGTTATAGTGTCTGTGGAAAGAAATGAAGTCAAATATTTTAATCGGAGCCACAAAAATTACATTTTTTAGGATTGACATTCAACAAATATATCCTTCCAAGCGTTCTAGGCATTGAAAAGCAGCTTTTTACATTTAGTAATGCATGTACATGTTACGCAGTTGCACATTCCATCCAACACTGCATATTTTTATGTTAATAAAAAGCAATAAAATACCTTGTAACGAGGATTTCCACAGAGGGTTTGACTGTGGCTGCTCCTTGGTGCAGTAAACCTGACCACTCCAACCGTTGGTGATGGCCCATGGCTGGTAGGGCTCCATGGGCAGCAGAGACTCGTGTCTGGGCTCAGATGGAGCACTCAGGGCAGGTACGACAGGCACGTCCAAGTAGCTGGGCTGGTAAGGGGCCGAGGAATAGCCTTGATAAAATGCAAATTCTTTCGCCCTGGTGGAGAACTCCTCACCAGTGACCGACGAGTCCATGTATTTATCGCCATAACCGGAGGGCTGCGCGCAAGCCTTGACGCTGCCGTGTGACATCCTACATGGGTAATAACTGCTGCCAAAATATCCATAGGGTAAAGATGCGTTGGGCGAGCTCTGAGTGGCAGAACAGGGGCTGCATTGTTTGCCAGGCTCCCCCATGCCAGAGACTGGCACCTCACTCGCAGTGTAGGTGGTGCTGGGAGCCAATGAGGTTGGATGCGCTAACAAATTCCGGCACTGATTTGCAGCAAAATTGCCTCCAGTAAATCCTTCCATGTTCTTGCTTCTCTCATCCAAACCGTTGTCGTAGAGGAACATCACCGGGTCAATCCAGTGCGAGTGGAGGAGTAATGAGGCGGTCATAGCATGCCCTACATTGAGACGACCAACTCTTTTTCAAAATCCCCTCGACTGAGCAGAGACAGGGACTCGGGCAGAGTAACGATACCAACACGGCTGAGTACATAAAGATCGCGAGGTTATTGGCCAGGGCCAAACACGTGATATGCAAAGGAGATGATAAACGTCTAGACATCAGATAATGCAGATCAGGCTGTGTGTTTGTGAAGATACTGTACATCCCTTTGCCAAAAAGCTCTGTGGGTATTTTTTTTCCCAAATCTCAAGTGATTTTGAAATCTCAATCTGAGTGAAACTGTCATATGAAGGCGATTTTTTCTTTCACATGGTGCTACGTAGACAGAGTTTCTTGATGAATTATCTAACACATGTAAGTGATAAGTATTTTATTCGGCGTATTTAATGCGCAATTACGCGTGCCAAAATAATTACGCTTTAATTTTAAAGACAAAGCTTAAACAACTCTGGTGTCTTGATTCGATTTTTTAAAGGTTTTGTATGCAAATATTGAAGTTTTTTATTTGCTTTCAGTAAAAAGTGACATTTTGCCCAAATTTAACATGCTAATATTAAAGTATTTCAACTGAATTGGCTGCCTTTGAGTGGGGTTTTTACGCACAATTAATGCGCATGAAGTTTTCCAGAAAAACAATAAATTTATCTATTATGGATACATTTAAAATGAATACTATGGCAACAAACAAAAATTAAATCAAACTCACCTTTGGCACAGCGATGTGTGAATGTAAGCACAAGCTCTGTGTCCACAAAATACCAGAAATATGGTACATTTGGTTGTACTCGAGTTAGACGCGGCTGGAGGCCAAGGTCAAGTTGAAAGTTGCAGTCTAGCCAAATAGGAAGAGGAAAACAGTGGTGAAAGCCGAAGAGGAGATTACAGCAACACATTCTGTTGTTCTTTTTTTCGGACAAGTAACTTCAGTTTGTTCTCTTCCGTTTTTTCTACCAAAATTTGGAATGAAGGACGAAAAAGTCTAGCTGCACGAAATGGTTAAATGAAAGCTGGAGTAGAACTATTTCATCATTTCAGTACAGTTAAAAACAGTTAAGTAAAAGAAACTGTCACTTCTGCATGTTTCTAGATTTATATTTGAGCGTCCGTTTTTCGAGGCAAAACTCAGCTAAAAACAGTCTTACAGTGGGACACGTATCTAAACATTCTATATGTACATGCAGGAAAATAAAGTGTTTATTTGGCACTAAGCATTTTAGCTGCAGAAGGAGTGTTGTGATAGACTAAAGGGGTGAATATGATCGTAAGGAATAAAAAAAAACTGTTTAACTTTCAGAATTCATTTTACTTCGCGTTTTTAAGCCGAGACCACAGACACAGAGGAATGTATACCCAACTAAATTTGAGCACCTTTTTATTTTTAATAGAGTTTTCCCACCTTTTGAGGCTGTAAATCTTTATGGCCTAAGTTCATAGCTTGTAGGCAGAAGTCAGCAGTCTACATTTCAGGAAAAGAACGAAAAAAAACTGCATAATGTTTTTTTAAAATCGGTTCATGTCAGATTTTTCGGTTTTTATGGCCTTGTAATGATAAACGACCTTATATCTGCTTTTCATTTAACGCTACATTTTAAACAGAGACAAAAAAGCATGCTTTCGTACATTTCAAAAGCGGCCGAGCTACAATAAGTGAGTGCTGCCTCGACAGGAATCATCTGAACCTCGTTGTTCACACGTTAGAGAGCGAGTCGCTGTTTAAACCGAATATAGCAGCTGGCAGAAACTGTTGCTCAGGCAGTTAATCCAGTTTAAACGAAACAAGATTAACAACTGCGAATAGTTTTAAAATTAATGCTAAAGAAGAATTTCATTTTTGTTTGAAAAATATGCACACACAGACACACACACTAAGATCATATCTGCGTAAAAGCAAACTGAATATTTTGCATAAAGCCACTGGTTATTTTGTGTTATTTTGTCTGAAAATAAAAACGATGTTTAAATGATTATTACTGACAGTGGCACGGATGAATTAAATCGTTAATGATCAGTTAAAGAGTGCAGAATTTAAGTGGAAGTCAAATCGCTTCCACTTAAATTCAATTTACAACTAAAATGCTACAATTTGCGTAAAAAGTCTCAAATGATTAAATATCATATAACATAAGCCATTTTGCTTTATTGTAATTAACTAAAAGTTGATCTAAACAGGATTAGGCTTTTTAAAGGAACAGTTTATGTTGTTTCCTCAATATGAATTAGTTTTCAGTTTAAAAAATAAAAAATAAAAAAGAGCTTGGATTCTACTGTAGTTGTTGTTACGATACAGGACAAATCTCGAAAAACTAAGTCTCAATTAAAACACCGATATTAATACTACAAATCTATACTCTCGTGGCAAGATGTTAAAGTTTGTGCAACAGCTTTGGATTGAATTTATTACAAGAAAAAAGCAGAGAAACTTTGAGAAAACGCGCATTTCCGTCCAAAACAGTCCACTCAAATTAACTTGGCACAACCTGGAAACGTGCGTAAATCTTCTGGCAGATGCCGAAACTGTACTGCTGTAACATTCTATTCTTCCAGATATGCACAAATTGGAAGTTGTATTGTGTTTGAAGGTAGAAACACAAGTAGGCTGCTGAATGTGCAGCTTCTTAAAGAGAAGTCGAACCGGAGGAATGACGCTGCAGCAGCAGATGATGTCAGGCTGTCACAGTGTGCTGCAGGCCCGGAGACCAAAGTGCTGCTCTGTTTGCAGCACCTATCAAGCAGAGGACAACACAGCTCTTAGTCTGCAGTGCTTAATGGACTTTTTATGGGTTCGTCTTGTGATCGCATGACCTATGGCACCTTGGCCCTTCACTGGTTCTTGGCGAACTAGATCAGAAACATGCCGCCCGGCTCGTCTGACGAAAGAGACACAGATTCCCAAATGAAGGAGCATGCACCAACGTTGTTTCATAGCTGGATGAAAAGAAAGAAATTAGGGGAAAAAAAATATAATCTTCTTTAGTTTGGAACGATTAGGTGCAGTTTTGGCCCCCACATGCGTGTCTCTGCCGCATCCCGCCACTGCATCTTGCCCTGCAGCCAAACTCCAAAAAGCAGATGTGTGCTCAACATTTTATCGTGACTACTGAATCGGTGAGACACACGATGCAAACTAAACATTTGGGAGCTATTTAACCTGCTAGTGCTCGGAGTCATGGAGTGAAAATTGCGCAGTGAGCATCCAAAGACTCTCGGCAGAATGAATTTAGAATTTAAATTGGCATTTTCATCATGAGAAAATAAGGATTTCCGTGTGTCTGAGGTTTGGCTGCATTTAAGTGCAACTTTTGTTGATGCTGCATGTTTAGTGTTCTAAGCTTTGTAGCTCATTTCAACCTATACATCAAGAAAATAAGCTTCTATGGTACAACTACAAGAAGTTGCAGAACATAATATGCAACTTTATGTAGTACATTTTTTGGTAACTGAGACTGTAACTCATCCAAACCTATTAAAAAATAAACATTTAAGGTAGATCTACAAACGTTACTGAAAATAATTGCATTTTTGGTTATTGAAGCTCTGTAGCTCACATAAACTTCTATATACACTATAACAAGAAACAGATTAAAAGGTTGGTTATTTAAGCTCATCCCAACCTTTATAACTGTTATTCTAACAAAAATAAGCATTTAAATAGCACCAATTACTAAAAGACATAAGCATCCAGCTGTTTTAGAATTGCATCCTAACATGTAAGGTAACATTCAAAGGAAAACAGGAGTAAATGTTGGACTAATAAAAAGGGAGGTGGTAAATTAACTGTTCACAAAGCTTAAGACATCACAATTTGTCTTTATTTTCTAACAGTATATGTATGATATGACACTCCAAGTAACAGTTCCGATGACAAGAGAAACAACCCCTGTGAACACAAAACAAACCTAGCAACATAAAGAAATGATCACAAACAAAAAGATAAATATGGAGACTAAACCGTACTTGCATTTGTTTAGCCTTGATCGACCATGAGTCTACTAATCTTTTGGATCCACCGCATACCTGACAATTCACTTGCTTCTAAAGCTGAGGAGTGTTTCATTATAATAAGGCTATATCACACAGGAGACATGATTCCCAACAGGAGTGAAGTTTTCACATAATCTGTCACAACAGTGTCGAGGCTCTCGGAGCTTCATGTCTTTCAGAACTTAAAAAAAAAAAAAAAACCATAAAAGTCCTTGTGGCGACATGCACCCTAACTACGCTATGTTAGTCCTGTGCAGGGCCGAGGCTGTGGACGGGGTGGAGACTGACATTTTACTGTCCCTCCTCCTCACGCAGGAACTGGAATACGGAGGAGAAATCTTTAGCGGCGTAACCGCGTGCACACATCATACGGTAGATCTGATGGGCTAAGGAGCCGAGAGGCACCGGAGTCTTTGTGTTGGTCGCTGTGTTCTGTGCGAGGCCCAAGTCCTGAAAAAGAAAAGCAAACATGCATTAGAAAAACCGACGGAGCTGAAAATTCAATTTTGAAACCACTGCTCCACACGCACCGCAGAGAATTTTCTCTACATTGTAATATATGGGCCTGATCCCGTTCACAAAGGAATGCAATGTGCTGCTGAATACTTAGCTGGATTATTTTAGGTGTTATGACCCACATAGAAACTCTTTTGTAACATTGTCCCTGAAGCGCCTGTCACATGTGCAACATAAGACACAGAAATGATTTTGGTTACAGAAACAATGTGGCTACTGGCAATAAATGATTCCTCTACATTACTTATAGGAAAACAGAGCCATAACATATGCCTTTTCCACCCCATACCTCATATTATAAGGCTTAGAAACTGACCTTCGCCATCAGCTGGGTGCCAAAGCCTCCCTGGTAGTTATTTCCAGAGGGGACGCCCTCCATAACCCCTGGCACTGGGTTGTAGGTGTCACTAGACCAACATCGGCCTGAACTCATATTCAGGATTTTGGCCAAAAGTTTAGGGTCAAGACCAAGTCTGTAAATGAAGGTGGATTTGAAAATTATACTGCAGCTGCACATAGTCATGATTTGCTATCATTTCCATGTTATTCCAACTGAGAAAGTGCTTTCACCTGATTCCCAAGTTCATTGTCTCTGAAGTGCCAATCATTCCAATGGCTAAAAGCATGTTGTTGCAGATTTTAGCAGCCTGTAACGAAATGGTAACACATTAGCATTTGAAAAGCTGAGATTTTTTGAGCAACTAAAAAGTTGATTTTGTCGACTAAGAAGCATTTTGCAAAAATAAAGAAAGAAACAATCTGTTCACACCTGTCCAGTTCCAACTTGACCGCAGTATACCACATTAGCTCCCATGCAGCTGAGCAGTTCTTTGGCTGCAGTAAATTCCTCCTCTGCTCCTCCGACCATGAAAGTCAGTTTACCCGAACCGGCAGCTCCCACACCTCAAAAAGGGAAATCATGCTTATATATGATTGTTGGTATGTGTTGGTGTTAGTTTAATGAGTAAAAATGAAATTGGCAGATGGAAAATTGAAAATAAACACACCATAATCATAGCAGCTTCTAAAAAGTAGCTGGATTAGCAGCTACTATTCTTTATGGTACATGTTCATTATGTTTTTTTCCATTCGATTAAATTCAGAATTTTTGGGGGACACAAAACAAAATTAAAATTCCATCAAACCTCTCCATGAAGTGTTTTTACAACCATTCCGACTTACCCCAGTTCCCCTGAATGACAAAAGCTGTCATTTAAACATCCAGGTGCAGGACAACCACAATATTTTAGTGAGATACAACATGGTTATTATGAAATAAATAAAATATCAAATGTCTTTGTTGATCTCTATCTCTGCTCTTGATTTGCTGTCAGACTCCAAAAAGCAAATAGAGACACAGACACACACACAGACACACACACACAGACACACACACACACAGACACACACACACAGACACACACACACACAGACACACACACACACACACACACACACACACACACACACACACACACACACACACACACACACACACACACACACACACACACACACACACACACACACACACACACACACACACACACACACACACTTAAACACTATAAAACTGCAGTTACATTATGTGAACAAATACAAGTCGAACTGACATAAATTAATGCAAAAATGTGCTTTCTTTCAGTAGTTTTGAGCTACTGTGACCGCAAGACCTCTTTGTATGTATATTTTCTATAATGCAGAAACAAAAAGCTACAAAGTCATGCAAATAAGAAAAGAATATCACACGTGAGGTGAAATACATGTAAAGCAAAAACACAATGTAAAAAATGTAGAATAAAATTTGCAAACTTGAAGTGATGTACAATAAATAAGCAACGGTTGTAGCCATTTGAGTATTAAAAGCAAGTTTCACCAACATTCTCTCAGCATTAGAAGAAGTTTGGTCTTTGCTGTGATATAGGAACAGCTGTTTCTGGATCCATTTGTATGTATGACAATGTATTCAGGTTCATACGGGGTTAAAATCTTGGCAAGCTACTATAACCAGGTGTGAGCCACATGGGTGCCAAGAAACTAACAAACCAACCAGTCTTATAATTAATCCTGAAGTTACAGGAAGCCAACAGAGGAGGGCTGAGATGGATGTAATACGTTTCCCCCTCCATAATCCTTCTGAGCAGTCTGCCTGAAGCAGTTCGAATTAACAGGAATCTAGAAAGACTTGTGCTGGGAGTTACAAGAGTCAAGCTGAGAAACAAGAAAAGCAAGGATAAAGGCTTCAAAATTCACCCTAAAGAGGGAAAATGTTCCAACTTGTAAACTGCAAATGTGACAATGAAATAAACAAATCAAAGCGGATCATCGAAATCTCAACATTGCAAAACAGGACTGCAACAAAACATTGTTTCTTTTGTCAAGTATTTTGTCTATTAATCGATTAGTTGCTTGGTTTATAAAATGTCAGAACACGGTGAAAAATGCCGATCAGTGTTTCCTAAAACACAAGATGACATCCTTAACCCTTTGATGCGCAGTGTGGGTCTGGAAATACACATTTTCCACTGGATTTGGGTCACTTTTGACCCATGTTGTGCACCAAAGGGTTAAATGTCTTTTACTGTCCACAACCCAAAGACATTCAGTTTACTGTCATGGGAGAGGAAATAAACTACAAAATATTCACATTTGAGAAGCTAGAATCAGAGGATTTAGACTTTTTCTCCTTTAAATGTCTGAAACTGGTTAGTCGATTATTAAGTAGTTGGTGATTATTTTAATAGTTGATGACTAATTGATAAATCTGCTAACTGCTGCAGCTGTAAGTTAAAATATAACAGGTTGCAGTTTGGGAACAGACAGCTCATAGTTCTGATTAAGTTCACAGACATCCAGTCTGGAAAATCCAAAACTGTCCTCAGCATAACGCAAAAAACGGATTAACTTGGGGAATAAATAAAGTATAAATTTAAGCTTGTACGTCCATATGTTGTTAAATAATTAACCACATATGGGGCTGAGTATTTACATTGTTCTAAAACCTCACAGTCGCAGATATTTCACTGATAAATTGGATTGAGAACAGTCATAAACTACGTCGTACAATATACTCAGCGATTTCTAAAGCAACTCAACAACAAAATGCTGAATACAGTCAAGCACAAAAAACAAAGGCCTGTGCAAAATATTCATTGTATACTTCTAAAGCAGACAATGGTACATAGATTTATCTCAGAGGGAAACCATGGATAATCTATCATGTTTAAAACACACACTTTGGTGAAAATACCCAAGATGTCACAACTTATGTGGATATTCGGTGAAATCTTTCCTCTCAACTATGCAACTGCAAAGTGATGCATCTGAAGCGACAAATGAAACTTAAGTTCCGTTATGTAAAATGTAAGACAACTGACTAAATGTTTAACATTTAAAAAAAAAAAAACTTGACGATGAATTTGGTCTGTCGTTTCCCGTCAGAGAAATTCCAAATTGAATTGTACTCTTGGAGATTACCAGCGTATGATTCCAGTCTGAGGAATAATGAAAGGCTGCCGTTATCTCAACAGGTTCTCACACTTGTCTCACCCCAAGAAGCAACTTTAAGACACATGCTGACTCAATTACATCCTCTTTTCCACGTGTGCTTTTATGTTTCAGCTTTAACCGCACTGCCACTGTACTTCTTTTGATTCCAGCCCGACAACTGGAGATGTTCAAACAGTTTCATTTAGGAGCTACAGCCTGGTGAGTGACGTGCTGTTTCAAAGTATGACATCCAGTTCAGTTTGTGTTGGTTAAACTGCTGCCGCCACACACACAAGTTCAAGGTGGATGGCAGAGCAACTTTAATCCATGTGCACTACCACGGGACGGAAGCATATAAATCATTACTAATCTTTAAAACCAGACCATAAAATAGACCAACTTCAACTCAAAGAAAGTGGCTGTCTTGACATTGACGAGGCCAAGTTCAAACAGAACTGTGTCTGTGTGTGGACCCCCAAGAAAACAAGAGAGCTGCTAGCAGGGATGGCAGAAGCTTCTTCCTTATGGCTAAACGCTGTTGATTCTCTTTATTAACCAGGATTTCAGCAAAAAACAGTACACCGAACCTGTCAAATTAAAAAACACTAAGTGGCAGTTTCCATCTGAGTCTGTCCAAACGCATAATATATGCAGTAAAGACTTTGAAGGAATTTATTAACCAAAGATTTATTATAGAAGATTAGTGTCATCAATTCAGTATCCAACCACATGTGAAATATGGTCACAATCTCCCCTTCTGTTCCTGAGTTATGGCAATAAATAATGACCAGAAAGTGCTTTTGAAGAACATTATAGTGTCATGGTAAAGTTGACCTTTGACATTGGAGATATTAAATGTCATCACTTTGACAGAGTAGTTTATTAGAAATTTGTGTGAAGTTTTGTCAAATTTAGGGAATGAACACTTGAAACATGTTTTGTGAGGTCACAGCGGCCTTAACTTGACTCACAGGATGCAAACTTTGGGTATAAGCCAGTCCTTTGATGCAGCTTTCTACCTCTCTTAAATGCGTGTTACCGTTTTATAAGAATTTTTCACTATGGGAGACAAAAACATCAACATGTGAGCAGCAACTTGTATGCTGAAAATTTAAAGTTTTGTCCAAGATTTGGAATGTTCCATAAGGCAGTCCTGCTTGTTATACTCTTTGTATTAACCATTTAATGACGGTGTTTCCCTCCCTGCATGCAAAAATTCCACCAAAACAATTCCCCCGTTGCTATTTTGCAGCTGCATGATAGCTGCATCCTCATCTGAACAGCATCCAACACAATTTTGATTGTTTCAAAGAAGTGTAAAACAAGCCAAATTATGTTTTCACCCCAAAAGCAGAATAGTAATAATGAGGTGCAACCAGACCATTCTCCAGCACTGACATAGCACTGTAGTAATAAGTCTGTTTATGTGAGACTGTAGTAACCTTTGACCACAAAATCTAACCAGGTTATCCTTAAGTTTTTTACCAAATTTGAAGAAATTCCCGAAATGAAATCAAGAGATATTGTGTTCATGAGAATGGGAACCTAAGAACATTATGCTTCTAGTGAAGGCTGTTGCCAGCATGAAGGCAGGGAAATGCATATAAAGAGACAAAACATGCAAATGAACTCAAAAGAAACAGTCACATGAGTTTCAGAGCAACTGTTTCAACAGAATGCTGAAATGCGATGCACATAATGGCACACTGCTGGGACACAACAGTTGCTGATATGGTTTTTAGTGACTCAAACTTACTGACATTGATCATCCATCAGCAGTGTTGGAAAGCTAAAATGTAAATTTGCTTGAAGCCGTTTGTAATAAAATTCTGACTGCATGATGAACATATTATTGTAGTTATCTGTTGTTAACCCTGCAGCATTTCAGAATGTGGCTGCATGTGTGAGCTCAAACTGAGGAAGATGTTTTCTTAATTCGCTTCTGGCAAACACAGGAGTGGCTATTTGATAAACAAAACCATTAAGTAAATAAATACTTGCACAGACAAATTATTTTCACAAACAGAGTCCTGGGATTATAAATTCAGTTGACAGGGTTATAAACGCTCAATTTTTGTCCAACCCGTTTATAAAACTGAGTGTGGACAAAATATTAGAAACACTACGTAGTATAACGTAAGCACACAGATTACATTAGGTTGAACCAACATACCGCTGCACACAAGTAAAAACTAAGCATTAGATTCCATTAGAAGTGTTTGTCACGCAGTCAAACTTCTTCAAATGTTTTGCCTTTCAATGCGGTTGGCCAACACTCATGCAAACAAGTTCATTTCTACCACAACTTACCTTAGTTTAATGACGTATGTGAAACCTACCTGATTACTGCCAACTGGGTGCACGCATTTTAGGAGACACACGGCAAAGTGTAGAACTTACCTCCTGATACAGGGGCATCCATAAAGACGGCCCCCATCTTCTCAGCAGCGGCCGCCATCTCTTTTGAAACAGCTGGATCAATGGTGCTGGAGTCGATGAGCAGTGAGCCTTTCTTTACCTTTCTGTTGAGGAAAGAAGAGTTTAGTTAAATCTGAGATGAGCATGTAACATTATAACACACATATTCAAAGAGAGTGCTGCACAGTAGCTCGGTGGTCAACACTGTCGCCTTGCAGCTAGAACATCCCCAGTTTGCATCCCGGCCTGGGCTCTTTCTGTGTGGAGTTTCCATGTTCTCCCTGTGCAGTGTGGGTTTTCACCGGGTACTCTGGCTTCTTCCCACAGTCCAAAAATGTGCTGAGGTTAACTGATTATTCTAAATTGTCCGTAGGCGTGAATGTGAGTGTTCTTGTTTGTCTCTATGTGTAGCCCTGTGATAGACTAGTGACCTGTCCAGAGTGTCCCCAGCCTTTGCTCTAAGTCAGCTGGGATAGATTCCAGCCCGCCCGCGACCCTAATGAGGATTAAGCGGTGTAGAGATGATGGATATTCAAAGAAAAACCAAAACGTACTTAAGAATGCCGTTGGGTCCAGTGTACACATCTACAACATTGGGACTAGACGGAAGCATGGTGATGATACGATCAGCCTTGTCTGCTACCTCAGCAGGGTTATCTACAATCTGAGAAAGCAGGAAAATTCACATTGTTAGAAGACAGTCAAAAAGAGGAGATTTAAAAATAAAAATGATGTGCAATGCATTACCTGAGCTCCCAGCTCTTGCACTTCCTTGCAGGACTCTGGGAATACATCTGTAGCAATGACTGGGTATCCGTGCTTCAGCAGGTTCTTTGCCATTGGGTTTCCCATGTTTCCCAGACCGACAAACCCCACCTGCGTCTTCGAGGCCATGGACCTTGTGGAGACTACAACATAACCAGAAAGTGAATGAACAAGACACATTATCCCTGTTATACATTCCTGGAGACATTGTATTACTTTAAATATCCTTGGATTGTGTTAAGATTGGAATTAAACACAAAAATCTTCACTCAGCAGTGCCATTTAAAGTTCACTGGGATTTAAAGCCAGTGTATTCGCCCTTCAGTATCAAAGTCATCTGATATATTGACGCCAAACCTGTGTTAATGCTTACTTAAGCATATCTCGATAAAAGGTCATCCTTACTTGACCTACAGAAACTTATTTCAATTTTAAAAGACTCAAGTCAAATAAATTACTTTCAATCTTGGGATATATTTTCTTGATAATGACAAAAAAACAAATTGTATATTAGCCTGAGGGAGTGTATTAGTACTGTTTGTTTGTCCTTACTAAAACCATTCTATGCAACCTTACAGTATATCTATTTATTTTTTCACTTAACGGTTTCATTTTTTGGTCTAAAAAATGTCAGAAAATGGTTAAAAAAAAAAAAAAAAAAAACACGTTGATCAAAGCCCAAGATCATGAATGTCTTGCTTCAACAACCCAGAGATATTCTGTTTATTGTGGCAGAGGAGTAAATAAAAAAGAAAATATTCACATTTAAGAAGCTGGAATCAATGAATATAGACACTATTACGCTGTTAAAATGTCAGAATATGGTGAAAAAAAAGCCCAAGATGACATCCTTCAATGTCTCATTTTGTCCACAACCCAAATATATACAATTTACTCTCCTACAGGAGTAAAGACACCAAAAACATTGACATTTAGGAAGCTGGAATTAGAGAATTTAGATTTTTTTTTCTGAAGAAATATGTGCTATTTGGGCTTTAAAATGTTGGAAAAATGATGACAAAAAGCCCAAAATGACATTTACAAATGTCTCATTTTGTCCGCAACACAAACACAGGCCAGAATCCAGAAAATATATACATTTTAAGAGGCTGGAATACAAGAATTTAGACTTTTTTTCTGAAGAAATTGTGCCCTTTGGTTGTTAAAATGTCAGAAAATGGTGAAAAAAAACCCAAGGTGACATCTTTTACTGTCTCATTTTGTCCATAACCCAAAGACAAGCAGCTTACTCTGCTAGAGCTGGAGCTAATTTAGATTTTTGTCTATAGATACTGTGCTGTTTGGGGTTTAAAATGTTACAAAATGGTGGAAAATGACATCCATAAATGTCTCATTTTGTCCACGACCCTAATGCAATCAGTTTACTGTAATAGAGGAGGAAAGAAACCAGAAAATATATAAAATTTAAGAAGCTGGAATCAGAGAGCTCCGTTTTGTTGTCTTATAAAACAACTCAAACCAACTAATGGATTATCTAAATAGTTTACAATTCATCTTCAGGTTGTCAACTAATGAGTTAATCAACTGACAGTTGCAGCTCTACCGGCAACAGAGGAGAGCATTTTAATCATATTTTTACATTTCCTCTCACAGAAACTCATGTAAACTTGGCTACCAAAGTGCTACAAAGAGCCACCCCGTGTTTCTACAAAGTGCAGGTGACAGACATTACATAATGAGCCTGAAATAAAGAGACGGGGAACAGTAGGACACTGGACCAAATGAACTACTGCAGTCGAGACCCACTGGACGTTAAAATAAACGACTCCGTGCACAGACGGCGTGTACATTTGAACAGAAAACCTCCCTCAAAGCAGTAAATAGTTAACTGGACCCTGTGCAGAAGCAACTAAAGCCTGTGTGGCGAAAATGAACTCAAACTTCTCTGCCAGCACTTCGAGTAAAAACAGTGTTTTTTTCCGTGTCGCAAAGAAATTTCCAGCAACAACTTGAGCTTGTGAAGTGAACACGGCAGCTCCAAAGACACAGTGTCAGCGTGTTTCCTTACCAAGTGCAAAGTCAACATGCCTGCAACACCTTCCCACTAGATACCGAGACCCTCTCAACGCAGCGGCCATGCTTCTTTCCTCTTGACCTTACGTAATGACGTAGCACGACGTACATTAATGACGGCCATCCCGCCAATCAGGGAGCAGGCATGAGCAGCACGGCCTCCCGGTTTCAGCCAATCAGCTGCAGGGGAGGGCCTAAACGCTCTGCTTCCGTATCAGCAGACAGACAGACCAGGGAAATGTTCATGTGTTTCCCAGCAGTTTTCCTTAAGAACTCTAACTGGGATTATTATAGAAATTTGGTGGAAGAAGTATTTATTTACTTCAGTAAACGTAGCAGTAAACGTAGAGTGTAAAAATACTTCATTGTCATTAAAAAAAAAAAGATAAGCGAAACTTTATTGCTCCTTCACTAGGGAGTCATACAAGTTATAGCAGATAGATACAGATGAGGCATCAAATTAGCAAGACAAAAATTACAAAAGTATATTATGGCTAAAGAAGAAGAGGATATAATATATACATGTTACATTTTTTGAGTAAATTGAAACCTTTTTCCTCAAGAAATTGCATTGTTTTTTCTTTAAAATCTTTGAAAATGGTAATAAACAAACAAACAAACAAACAAATAAATAAATAAATAGATAGCCTAAGATGACATCCATAAATGTCTCATTTTGTCCACCACACAAACACAGTCCAGAAACCAGAACATATATAAAATTTAGGAAGCTGGAATCAGAAAGCTTTGTCCTTCTTTGTCTTATAAACCAACTCATTAATGGATTATATAAATAGTTGACAGTTCATCTAAAAGTTGCTAACTAATGAGTTAATTGAGAAATATTTGCAGCTATACACATAATAGAGCTTGCAGGAGGGACATTTTAGGGGATTTTATCCTTATTTTCAAGTAAATTTAGACTTTTTTTCTAAAGAAATTGTGCTTTTTGCTCTTTAAAATGTTGGAAAATGGTGAAAAAAAGCCTAAGATGACATCCATAAATGTCTCATTTTGTCCACAACACAAATACAGTCCAGAATCCAGAAAATGCATACAATTTTAGAAGCTGGAATTAGAAAGCTTTGTCTTTTTTGTCTTATAAAACAACTGAAACCAATTAATGGATTATGTAAATAGTTAACAGTTCTAAAAGTTGTCAACCGTGGGTTAATCGACTAGTTGCAGCGCTACCTGCAACAGAGCTTGCAGGGGGCAAAGTTTAGAGCATTTTATTAATATTTTCAAGTTAATTTAGACTTTTTTCTAAAGAAATTGGGCTTTTTGGTCTTTAAAATGTTGGAAAATTGTGAAAAAACCCTAAAATGACATCCATTAATGTTTATTTTTTCCCACAACCCAAGGCTCTTCAGTTTACTGTCACAGAAAAGGAAAGAAACCAGAAAACATTCAATTTTAAGAAGCTGGAGCTTACTGATATATATGTAATCACTTTAGATATTTTTAGGATTTTTTTTGGAAGACTACTACTCATTTTTTGAAAATATTTACAAGAATTTTCTTGCCAAATTTGGGGAATTTTTTAAAAAAGAAATAAACCTTTTAAGGAATTATTGGAATTTTCTTCCTGAAGGTCTTGCAAATTTTCAGAAATTTGGGAAATTTTTTGCTGAATTTTTGGATTTTTTTCAGACAAGGAAACAATATTTTTTTATGCCTGTAAATGAGGACAAGAGGAGGGTTAAATTATCCCTTAGTCATGCTGCTATAATCCTAGACTGCTGGAGGACTTGCCATAATGCACTGAACACATCTCCTTTACTGTCCTCTTTCACTTTCCATATAATTATATATGCCGTGATTGCATGTCACTAACCTACATATTCTTTCTATAGTAGTTTGTGTTTAGTCTTCTCTGCAGGTATCTCTGGATGTGGAGCTACATGTTTCTCATCTCCAGTCACTGGCCTCCCTGACCTCCAAAGTGTTTATTATTCTCATATGCATTCCTGCAAAAGGGCATTTTTTCTCTTCCCACTGTTGCCAAGTGCTTGCTTAAAGGGAACTGAGAAGAAAGTTTGGATTTGTAGCGTTTCTCTGTGGAAAATTTGTTCAACTTACTATGTGAAGTTCCTTGAGGAGTGGTGCTATATGAAATGAATTAAATGCCTGATACAAATCTGATTATTCGTAATTAAGTAGATTAATACCAAATGTTTGGACTCCTACTTCATTGAAATGCCTTTGATTATGCTTTCCATTTGTCCAGTTTAATTAATGGTCTAGTACTTGTGATATATATATAGTCAAAGTTCTATAGGTGAGACATTATTTGAGATCACTCAACTAAAGTTTTGGAATAAATGTAGTGAAGTCAAGTGTACAGTATTCTCAGTGAAATGTGTTGAAGCAGGAGTATAGGTTAAGGAAAAGCACTCTGAACTCCAAGCAGTTTCTGAGTGTTTCTTTTTTCTCCTGTCACATTTTTATTCACTGTGGGCTCATTTCTCACAGCAATATAAAGTCTTAGACCTGTATGGAAACAGCACAACCATTGCTAGAAGTAAAAGGAACTAAAAAAAAGTCTTCTCTAAAGTATGATGCCATCATAATGCCTTAAATCATAAAAAAGCAAAAGTTGAATTTCTTTGATTACTTCCGTAAAAAGATTTTAATCTTATTCAACATGCATACAAGTTTTTCAAGCCACTACAGGTGCTCCAAGTACTTAAAAAGAAATGGTGGCCCTACATACTGTAGATAATTTATGACTTACATTTTTACAGCCTCTGCAAACTAGTTACTTAAACTACCCTGCACATTAACTCTAGAAACGTAATTCACCACGCTAAATGTATTTTCCAACAACTTGCTGACAGGTTGCTCCTCTGGTTACTGTTTTTGAGTCAAGCAGCATTTATTTTATTGCTCAAGCACACAGAACAAAAGCATAAAGCAAATGGTGTATTCTTTTCTGACTTAAACAAAAAGTTAAAATTTCATTTTTATTATTTTGGTTATAAAAAAGCAAAATGTCAGCAGTTGTGCACAAAACCTTTTGAAGATGTTCATGTGGTGGACAAATTCTAAACCGATTGAGTTAATCCACAGTCTGGTCAAATGTGGCTTTAAAAGACAATGATCACACAGTGCAACCAGCACACAGACACCGCTTTGACCATAAAAGCCCACCTTAAAGTGTTTCTTTCTTAAAAAGACACAATGCCACAGATGACAGGAAAAAGAGAAGAATGAAATATTATGACATTTCTGTAGTTGAATGTTCACAACGCCACTATTTGTTATCTATGAAATCGCTTCAGAAAGCCCTGAATGTCTGACAATGTGATCCTGTTCACAAAAATGTCAGCCAACTTGGCCAAACCCTTCAGGGAAAGTGGGACAACATTCCACTAGCAGCATTGACAACCTCATTAACTTTCTGCAGCTGTGTCGCGATGCAAATGGGGAACACACTTGTTACTGACTTCTGATTTCTGGTCTATGACTCCTCTCTCAATCTGCCTATTATCTTTACCAGTGTAGCTGTGCTTTATTGTTTCATGATGTCCATTCAGTTGTAGAGATGCCGTGTATTCAAACAACAAATACTCATTCCCCGATAATAAAAAGAATAGATAGAATTTAATGAAAAAAAAATACAGGCTGCATTTATAAGATGTGTAATATTCCCCACCAAGATATAGTTAAGCAGAAGTATAGCGTGCACAAAGTCCAATTATTTAAAAAGTGGTTCAGCTTGTTGTTTATCGATGACTGCTTATGCAATTAATTTTTGAAAAGAAGCAAATGCAAGAAAATATTTACAGTGTTATTTAAAGGTTCCATATGTGCCCATTTGTAGCAAATAACGCAAGTCTCGCATGTCTCCACAATGCATCCTTTAATATTTCATATCAAAATACTGGAAAGGTTTTTCATTTATCCATGACTGTATAACTCCTGGTTTTAGTGCGGCTGTTTCACTCTGAAAACTCATTAGCTGCAACTGTTCCCACCCACTTCAGGAACAAGACTCTCTCTGTAACTGAAGTGAGAGTGCAGACCTTTAATCGTTTTTAACTTTCTCTCTAAGTGATCATTCTATATGGAAATACAGCCAAATCAAAATCTCACTCGTGTATGGTGAGTTTGTCAGTTGATGTTGTGGTTATAAAATCAGTAGAGCATCATCTTGGAGATGACTCTGAAGTGATGGCTAGTTAACATGTAGACTTAATTTGCTACTTGATACTTACTCTGTTGGCTAATAACAGAAATAAACAAAAATATGGAAATTAGAACAGCTTTACTGGGAATTCTGCTGTCTTAAAATGTAGTTTATGTGGGCACATAGAGCAGGAGAGAAGTAAACCAATGTAAACATTGACTAAGATTGGGTTGAATTAAAGCACAACAGGTAACGTGAAAACACAGGAAACCACCCAGTCTTATTTCAATCATTTCATATTGGTCTTTTAGTGTCCGCTATCTCTGTTTTTGTAATTTTCAAAGAGGTCTGACCTGTTGGTATATGATCAAAGCTAATGGTAATGCTAGCCACACTAAGAAATTTCCTAATGTTGTTTTTACATAGCCCTGAGAATGATAATTAATCCAGTGGATCTTCAGTTCCTCAGATGCTGGGAGTGCATGAACACTCTTGTGTTCACTCTTGGAGCCAACAGCCGTACGTTTGATGTGATTAGCTCATGGCTGAGACATTTTAGAGCAGGGGTCACCAACCTTTTTGAACCTGAGCGCAACTTCAAGGGTACTGAGTAGTACAAAGGGCACCTTGTTTGATACAAACTTCCTCAATAGCAAACTTGCGCCATCATCTTTAAACAATAATAATAATAATGAAAATAATATGTAAAAAGACTGTCTGATCACATTTATGTTAATTATTCCTTACAATAATTATTACGATTTCCATAACAATGACAGTAGGAAACACACACACACAGATATATGGAAATCTGTTCCAATAATTAAAAGTCAGAGGTATCCTATCTCTGAAACTTTGGTAAATATCTTTCTTGGCAGTTTTGTATGAATCAGGATATTTGCAGCATTTTGTTCAAAATCACACCAGTTAAATTTCTGCGCAAATTGTCACTTCTAACATTTTTAGGAAATCATTAACTGTCATCAAATCATGCTTCATTTGTCTAAACCCTTACCTTTGTAACATTTTTGAACAATTCATGAACTCTGTCCCATGTTTGTACAAATTATCAGTTATGTAAGAAAAAAATCAACTCTTTCACATGTTGAAATGAATCCTATCACATTAGTACTAATCACCAGCATTTTTCACCAGCATTGCAACATTTTTAACAGAGCATAACAATAAATCATTAAATGTTTTCAACAAATTATTTTTCACATATTTGTGCAATGGCATGGTGTTTTGAATGACAACATGTTACCTCTTTCTTTGTCTGTAAATGTGTGTTAGTGGGAAGCCTGGCATTGCAGAGCTTATCATGTCTTACCTTTACGTTGCAGCTCACAGTTCAGATGGTTCAGTTTCCCAGTGATGTCCGTTAAAAATGCAAGGGCAAGAATCCACTCAGTGTCCTCAAGCTGCGAGGTGTCTTCCCCTTTGGATTGCATGAACTCTTTGATTTCAGCCAACAGTGACAAAAAACGCTGCAAAACTGGTCCCCTGCTGATCCATGGGGTTTCTGTGCGTAGTAACAGGTCACCATGTTCAGCTGACAGCTCCTCCAGCAGCACCTTCAATCTCCTGGTTGTTTGGCTTTGGAGCCATTTATGATCTTCACGACACGAGTCATCACATGATCAAATCCGGCCACTTTTGTACATACATATGTCCTGCTGGTGAATGATGCAGTGGTAATGTAGGAATGTTAGGAAGTCTGGATCACCTCTGCATCGTACAATGAAGCCTGCATGGCGACTCGTCATGGAGGAGCCCCACCCGTCGTCACTAAAAAAAGCTTTTCTAATGGTACATTTTTCTCCACGAAGAAACTTTCCGCCGCGTAGTAGATGTCAAAGCTGCCTTTAAGTCCCGGATTTTCCTGTCCGTAGTGCGCATACAGTCTATGTGCTACCGGGTGGCTAGTTAGCATGGAAGCTTTGTAGCGGCTAAAGTAGCATCTGTCCACATTGTGCCGCTTTGCCGACGCAATAGTCGCCCCGCAAATACGACACACACATTTATCTTTCACTGTCGTGAAAAATAACTCTTCCTCCCAGTCATCGTGAAAATATTGTTTTCTCTTTCACTTCTCTCTCATGTTTTGGGGGTAAAAGCTACATCTAGCTTCCCAACGTGTCTGCGTCCGGACGCTTCAGCAGAGTGACGTGGTGGTTTGACATGCGCAGTGAACTTTGACTCGGACAAGGTCAAAGTTCATTTACACCGAAGACATTTTTTTATTTATTTTTTTTTAATTATAATAAATGTTGTAATTTAAAATCTGCATTAATGTAAGTATTTTTGATTGAAAAAGAACAGCTACTATAATTTTTATAAGGAATTTCATGGTGACTAGTGTTATTTTTAGAATGTGTGGCTGGCAACTCACGTGGTCTCTGCCGGCAACCAGGCGCCCGCGGGCACCGTTGACTACCCCTGTTTTAGAGTTGCAGAAGCAATTCTAGAAAGTAAATATAGCTGGTGGACTGTGAGGTAGTTCTAAATTGTAACACTTGGAAGCTGCAGACAATGAAAAGGAAGGGTAATACAAAGTTTAGAGGACTATAGGGGCAGTGGTGGCGCAACCGTTAAGTCTCTGGACTACTGATCAGAAAGTCAGAGGTTCAAGCCCCGATGCGGCCACTGTTGGGCCCTTGAGCAAGGCCCTTAACCCTTCCTGCTCCAGGGGCGCTGTACCGTGGCTGACCCATCGCTCTGACTCCCCCCCAATTGGGAGATATGCGAAAATCAGAATTTCCCCTCGTGGGATTAGTAAGGGATAATAAAAGATGTCGGTTGGTTACTGTAGATGTGAGGTAGCACCTGGGTTGAAAGTCTTACTCACTTGTAAACCTGGAAGGCTAACTAGTAATAGAAGGGCCTTGAGGAATAGCAGAATTAGGCATCTTCACATCGCAATGGTTATTTTAATACCCCAATTTTATGACAACCACAAAACACAACCAGAATGAATTTTCACTATATGGGACCTTTAAGACAGAAAACTGGACAGTTTTTTCAGGAATGTCCAAAAGCATGTAATGTAATATGGGAATGCATCTAAATCTCAAACTACTGTTTATCATAATGTCTGACTTCCCAAAGTTAAGCTTTGCAATGCACTTTTAAAATTTGTTTTAGTCATAAGTAACATAGTTTCACTTGTCTGAGATTTTTCCAATATTCAAAAATTTTAAATGTTTTCTGGTGGTTCTTGTCTTTGTTTGATCCGTTGTAACACAATTATTTGAGTTCTTTTTTTTTTTTTTTTTTTAACAATATTAGAAATTTTAAATGCTTTGTGCAATATGGGGATGCATCCAGTGCTTTGTGTCTTTGTTTCATTCTCAGTAACACAAGTATGTGAGATTTGTACAATATTAGAATATTATTTTTGCAATATTATGATTTTTTAAAAGCTTCATTTAATATTGGAAAACATCCAAAGGCTCTGTCTTTGTTTTATTCATTGCAACGTAGTTATCTGACATTTTTCACATTACTGGAAACTTAAATGTTTAGTGCTATAAGGGGATGCATTCAATAGTTTGTTTGTTTTAGTGTCTGTAACACAGTTATTTTAGTTTTTTAACTTATAGAATATTAGAATTGTTAAATGTTTACTGCAACATGGTAATACAGCTAAAGGTTTTGTCATTGTTTTATTCTTGGTAACACAATAATTTGGGATTTTTGCAGAGCTCTAATTTTCCTGACGCAGGCCTTTTGCGGACATGACGCAGTGTTGTTGTTCCAGGAAGAGGACTGGGGAAAGCACTGAACTGCGTCAACAACTATTTCTATGACACTTTGGCATTTCAGCGACTGTTCAACATGGCAGAGAGGTACGTTTAAGGATTTATTTTATAAATGTGATCAAGAATACCGCTGTAGATATTCCCGATCGGGTTGACATGTGTTTAGAAGCCGCCTGGAGACACGCTGCTGCGAAGTGTTTACGTTAGCTTTAACCTTGTCCTCCAGCTGATAGCACTGCTGTCCAGCTAAACCAGCTGCTCCGTTTTCGTTAAGGGCGTTGTATGGTTACTAAAATCGTGTATGTGAATACTTAAAGCGAGTATTTAGCTCAGTAGTTACACATTTCTCAGCAACACGCGTCTCTTTGCCTTGTTTTTGTTCGTGTCTTGTAAAGTATGTAGCTAACGTTGGCTAGCTAGCCGCATGGCTAAGCTAGCCACATGATCACTGTTTTCACATTAGGCCTCGTTTCGGAGCTGGTAGTTGCCACTTGGCGTTTTCGGCCATGATCAGTCTTATTCAGCAGTATACATGAAGTCGATAAGTTGTGAGATGAGTGTGGATGACAACTCGGTCAGTCGTAATCAGCAGAGAAAGTGTTTTGACTGTCACAGGCCGAATACGTCGAGCAAAATTAATATCAGCTCAGGCCCAGCTGGAAAATTCCCTAAGATGTATAAGTCACCTTATCGTTAGTCATGAGAGTTTTCTTTAGTGTTGAGTGTAAAACAAAGTCAGTTTATCGGGTTTGTTGTATGAGATGGCACCATGTCTGTATTTATAATGTTGTCTACGAGGTAAAGTTAATACACACACACTAGGTTTTTACTCCTTCTCTGTCAAGAGTAATTTTCCCACACAGTGACTCATACAATAAGTATTATCACCCATTACAATATATGTAAAAGTGTTATCCTGTTCCAGACTTGAAGTGTGCTTTATAATCAAAAGTAACACTAAGTTATGCTTATTCCTTGCTTACAAAGCAGTTGTATTATTACCTTAAAGGGGCAAAATTCCAAAAAAGTAAAATTCTTGGGGAAAACCAGAATCAAGAGTAAGTGTTTGCCAAGTCAGGCCACATTATCTTTATACATTCAGCTGAAAATATTGGCAGGGAAATTAGGAAGAGAGCAAAAAGGCAGAGCCAGCTTAACTTTCAAAACTTTTTTTTATGAGAAAGCAATAAAAAAGATAAACATTGAAGTACATTTGGTACAGTTGTTTCACTTTTGTGTTTGATAGAAGAAGATGCCATGTAAGTGTGGACACAGAGGCATATATTCTTTTGCATACCTGTCATATATTGTTGTCAGTGACACAGTAACACATTTTTTTTCTTATGTTTGATTAAAAGAGAACGTTTTAATAATAAGTCTGAATATTGGGTCTGATAGTCATCCAAACAAATAATCAGTTGATCCCTAAATTTCTGGGTCGTGGACCTTGTCCTGGTTTGTTGCTGTCAGACTTTATATCTTGACAAGAGCTTCGCAATAGTTTTGGTTTATTGCAAGTTTTAGTGAAAGGTAGCATATTGCATGCACAAACACAGAAATGTCCATCCTGCTTATATTTTCTGTATGAACACAAATTTTTGTTTGTATTATTACTGTTGTTACAGACATATGATTAAAATTTTACTCTAGATAACTGATAAATGTAATGGCATTTCATTGCTTAACAATACACAATATTGTAAGATTAACTCTTTACCTCTTGTCAGTCAAGGTAAACAGTGGTGCTATAGTTGTTTCTGTGCTGGTTTCATATGTTTTATTGCTTGTCTCTTCCTGTGTAGCCACTGCTGAGTGATTTATGGCACTGTTCCTGGACGGGACTTTGTTAGGAAACAACATGGACACATCAAACTTTGCTCACGTCATCTTCCAGAACGTGGGGAAGAGTTACCTGCCCCATGCTGCACTGGAGTGTCACTATACCCTGACACAGTTCATCAAACCACATCCAAAGGACTGGGTTGGCATATTCAAGGTGAATTACCCTCTTCGCTGCGTTGTAAAACTCTTTAAATATTCTGACTTTATAGTTGCAGGTATAGGTCAGTGTATTATTATGACTCGAGCACGTTGTTTGTGAAGCAGTAGAAGGCAAATCTTGAATGTACTATCTGATAATTCTATTTGTACTGTGAAGCTAAGACATATTGACGGTCTAATCATGGCATTGAATCTATACTAGAGAACGCTGTACAGCTTTGCCTCAGATTGTAATTTTGCAGATATGACATGATTGAGATTTTTCTATAAAGGTGGGAACAAAATGTTAATCTAGGCATGGCAAAAACGGAGCGATCGTGATAATGTTTATTTGAAAACTGAGCTTGGCAGAGGGAGTGGAGCATTTTGACCCTCACAGCAAGCTTGAGTGTCCCACATGGCTCTTGTTATAGGAGTGCATTAAATCCAATTCAGTGGCTGTAATTTATTTTAGCCTCCTATGTAGTGAATTGTGGATGATTCTAGGCTGTTGTAGACCAACATGCTTTTAATCTACCAGAGATGAGACGGAAGCTGAGATTACATCATAACAAATGAAAAAAAAAACTTAAAGTTATTGCTTGCGCTGCCTTCTGCAACACAAATAGGTCAAACTGACTCTGTAATGTTTGTTGAACAGCGACATCTATGTAAAGTTTTAGCCTCCAGTAGATAAAGGTTCCACCAGACCAAGTCAGGCTGTAGAAACAAACCCCATGAGCCAGCCTGACTTGGTCTGGTCTGCAACAGCCTAGAATCATCATCATGCATTTATTCTGATAGCAGACTATAATTCAGTTAAGCATGCCAAATGGAATTGTTGCAGTTTTGTGAAACAGAAGAGGTGTAGCTCGCTCATGGTAACTAATGAAAACTATATATTTATTGTGTTTCTTGGAATTTTGATGCCAACAATCAACATTATGTGTTTTATGAATGGGTTTTTCCCCTGCACTCACCGTGAAATGAGGTCATATTAGGTTACTGGAGGTGGATGAGGTATTATCTGGGGGCTGTTTAAATACTGGATTCGGCACTCCCACTGTAGCTGGATACCACATCAGATTGTGATTAGCCTCGAGGTAGGCACCAGCTGGCAGTATGAATCTTAAAATCACTAATTTCTGTAGCTTCCAAGCTATAAAGCTTTGCTGGAAAAGGCTGAGTGCAGGATTGTAAATCGTGTAGATGTTCTTGGCAGCGTTGACAGATGGGGCGTTTGCTGCCAACCTCTTTTGTTGGCATGTGTAGGGATGCTTGGATGTGCTATATGTTGGATTTGCAGTGTTGGCTCCACATGCAGATTTAATTGCGATTGGCACTATGTCAATTAGAGTGACTGCTTCTTTAGATTATTTGAAATTCCTTCACTTTCTATGGGTTTTGATCTAAATGCATGCTCCAGATATGAATAATTATGTGAAATACAGATAAAGCTAAAGTCCTTTTCACACAGAGAACGCTGATCCTCTCACTCTGCTGCCAATGCTTGCTTTTGCTTGTTCAAACTGAACCAGACAAACCAGTGTCTTCTTTCATACAGGATTCTGGTGTTTGGTTTGGTGTCTAGTGTTGCACGTTCCACCATGCTGTTTCTCCCTTTTGTACAGATGCCAATTCAGCTCTTTGACTGCCTCTGCTGATGGCTTAAAGGGGCAACAACAATGAATCCCCCCCAGTTACGTCTCAGTACTTTACACACAGAACAGTGAGGCGGAATAAAAGCGCAACAGTCCCACCTTGAACAGCCTTTATGGAAAGGAGCTTAAAAATGTGTTATGGTTCAGTTGTTTGAAATGTCAATAAATTGGATTGTGATTATCTATAGTTGCATTATATTTAGTTTTTTTAAATGTGTGTTCCAACAAGAAATTATTTCCAAATTTTTGAATTAACCTGTAAATTTTACTTACAGACAAAAGGATCCTTTGACCTTTTTAGGTTGGAACGTTTACTGTACTGATGAGAGCTGTGCACAGTTTGTGTAGGAATGCTGCTGGGACAGGTTATCGGTGTGGCCTAGGAGAAAGCAAACTCAGCTTTATAATTATCCCATCTATAAGCACAACCTCTCTGTGATTCATGAACAACTCACTCCTCAACAGAATTAATTGGCACGTAGACAATACATTACCTCCTGCAGTAGTATTGCCACTGACGTCTGCCGGCATTCGTGATTACGTCGGAATGCCGGTGAAAAGCGATGTTAAACCTGAAGTACATGTTGCATTTGTAGGTTATTTTTTTCACATTTTGGACATTTTTGAAGATTTTACCCTGGTGTTTTTGCCTTTAGTTGAGTTTCTCTATGTTAACCCTCCACTGTCTCTCCCTCCTGTCTTCCTATGTATAAATATTGCATAGCAGTCTGTTGTAAGTTCCTCTCAGAGCATTCACCCACCACCACCACCTCTGCAGCTCTAATGAGTGGACTGGTGAAGGCTCGCCTTCAGTAATGACACTCACTAACTAGGTGCATGTTTTAATTGCTTCCTGTTCTTTACTGCTGGAGGCTGGAACTGCACTGGTAACAATTGGGGGTTTTTGAGCACCAGAGCCTTCTATCTCTGGCTCCGATGAACACTCATAGCATTGTAGCTGTAGGCTGTTTGCACACAGGTGAGAAAATATACTGCACAGAGAGTAAAAAGGCTACTAACACCAAAAGCGATATCTGTTGCAAGAGGCAGTATTTGATCTGCTTACATGAATATTCAAAAAAGTTTTCATAGTCACATCACATGACCTAAATCGTGTTTTGTGGCTGAAGTCGGGGTAATAGGCTGGTTTTACTGGGCTTGTTGTGGATGCATGTGTGCGCCTGTGTGTGTGTGCACACCGAAAACCAGCCAGCTCAATGTGACACTGATTTTGTTTGACAGTTTTATGGCACCGGTCTGAAGTTATGGATGTATTTTCTGCACTTCCCCCTCATCAGCCATCAGTTAACAACACATAAAATACGTATAATTACATTTTGGTTTTCATTTTCAAGTTGCCTATGTATAAAATTTTCACCTATTTCCCTCTTCCTGTTAGAAGTGAGTTGTAGCTACATTTCCACAGTTAGGCTTGTTCATGACAAGGGCCAGGCCACATGCACATGGTGACCAGGAGTGGTTTCCAGATGATAATTTTTCTTGTTAGAAGAAATATCACAGCAGACAAGTCCTTACGCTATCATTCCAACATAGATTAATAACCCCATGATTACCGTAATAAAGCAGTTTGAAACATTTTGGAAGTGACACTGTGCATTCGGGAAAGTCTCCCTGTTAATCCTCCATTGTTATTATCTTACACTGATGTGGTGAGAGCGTCTGGTTCAATGGATTCCCCACAATGTCTCACAGGTTGGTTGGAGCACAGCGAGGGACTATTATACATTCTTGTGGTCGCCTCTCCCTGAGAACTATGTGGAAGGCACCGTAGTCAACAGAACAGTGGTCTTTCAGGGTAAGATCATGCCGTAGTTTTCTATAACTTTGACACCTTTTAATGACCACATATTACAGTGCTGTTTGGAGGATTGTTAAAAGTTTAATACTGAAAAGATATGAATGGAATGAAATAAGAAACTTAACTCACTCATCTCTGTTCTGGTGTTAATGACATGAGTTAATGTGTGTTTTTTTTTTTAATCTCTTATCCCGCTCTCTATAAAGTAATGGAAACTGGAGCAAAGAGTGAAAAGATTTGATTTCCTTTTTTGATTGAAACCAACAACTTACCACATATGTAGCATGTGCTCCAGATCAATCATCACAGTCCTGCAGTTTCTGAACTTTGTAGTTTGTTGTAACTTTTGGATAAGTGTGCAGACGGAGATAAAAATACAGGGTTGATCTTTGCCCCCCGCCTGTATTGACTTAATTGACTGGGTGTCATTCTTCCCCCCAGGATATTATGTGCCCAATGACGACGGTGAGTTCTACCAGTTTTGTTATGTGACACACAAAGGGGAGATCCGGGGGGCCAGCACTCCATTCCAGTTTCGCGCCAACAGCCCCTCAGAAGACGAGCTGCTGACTGTGGAGGATGAATGCAACTCTGACATCCTGGTGGTCACCACCAAGGCTGGCTTCCTTGAGGTACAGTGCACCTCACCAGCTGCATGCAACACTTTGAGCGTTTGTGAATCTTGTTTTGCTGTCATATCTTGCCATTCGAATTAACCTGCTGAACCCCCAAAGCAGTGTCTGCGTTTGTTGCTCATGGCACATTTTACTTGTTGTGTTCTCATTTATCACGCCAGTATAAAATCCTGCACCTCAATGGTAGCAGCACAGCCATGATTAGAAGTAGACACCGCAAAATACCATCAATGTAGTATGACACCGTTAGAATGCAGTAAAAAGCAAAAGTTGAATTCCTTCAATTATTTTTGCACTACTTAACTCAACAGCAATCAGCACGTACAACATTTTTCCAAATCACAATGTCAGCAGAGTGGTATGATTTGTGGATGAAATAAATGATTAAACAGCATACATTTAAACATCTTAACGAACTCATTTTTCTCTTTTCCTTCTTCTCTGCAGCAAAAAGTAGAAGAAGCCCAGAGAGAGAAAGATGAGCTGCTTAAAAATATGGCCCTCCTGCAGCAGGAGAAGGAGCAGCTGGAAGCTGAGAAAGAAAACCTGCAGAAGGAGTGTGAGCAGGAGAAGGAGATCTGTGCTCAGCTGAGAAGAGAGAACCAAGTAAGCTGAGAATTGACCCAGTCAAGCAGTACGAAGGGGAAAGGTCAAATTTGTCTAAAACTTGTAGGACTGGCAGCACATGCCAAAATAATTCATATTAATAATACTCTTGTAGTTATTCAAAGGTCCATTTTACATTTAGCCAAACAGTCTCTTAGCACCCCCTAGTGAAGGATTCCCAACGTGCAGAGCAGTCCAAACTCATGATACACTGAAATAATAAATCACACTCTGACAGATATGAATGTCTGTATTATCAAAGATGTAATGCTGCTTTTTATAGCATAACATTAAGTCTTAAAAGCATTGTCAGTAATAATTTATTTTGCCATCCTCTGCCATAAATCCACAGGTTTTAAAACGGCTTTCAGATGAAAACATGATTACAGATTTTGTGGCTGTTAATTTTATGACTGTACTTTTATATGATTTTTTTATGTGGTGTGAATATAAAGATTCCAAAATTCTGCCTATAAACAAATTGTAAGAAAATCATTCAGTTTTTGATGTCATCTTTTTAAGTTGAGATGCCGCGTTGAGCCGTAATGTTCGTTTTGATTTAGCCTCGCATTTGAGAGACAATAAAATTTTTATGTTTTGCACACGTTTTCCACAAGCTTGGAGTCAAAGACAGAAGTGGAAAGTCGTATATTAGGAAGCTAGTGTTATTTTGTCACGACAGATTTTAACCTAACTAGATTCACATAGATCTGGGGAAAAATGGAAAAAAAAATGTTTTACCTGCTAGAATCATAATACTTTAGCTGATGCACATTACCAATCTGAAGCATTCTTCCTCATTTCTTTTGGCTTTCTGTCTCCCAGGAGGCGCAACATTCTTCCCAGGCCCTGCTAGAGGAGAAAGAGGAAGTGAAGAGGAGACTGGAGGAGGCCACAGCCAGAATTATCCAGTTGGAGGAGGATCTGATTGGAGTCACACAGAAGGGCCTTCAAAAGGAAACTGAGCTGGACAGGTGAGTTCTCAAAGGAGTCCTTGCATACATTTACTGAATTGCACGTTTTGTTTGCATGCAGAGAATTATCATGTGAGCATAGACACGGTGATGGGTAATGATTATCATTTTTATGGCCTTCTCTAGTCTCAAGGACAGAGTGAAGAAACTTACAGCAGAGAAGGAGGCTCTTGAATCTCATCTCAAGAATGAGAAAGATGAGAAGGAACTCTACAAGGTAGTGTAAATTTTTTTTATAAGCTTCTTGTAGGGTTGCACAATATCTCGTTTCAGCATTGACACTGCAAAGAGAGTGTGCCCAATAGTCATTGTTAAGTGAGGCAAACATCATACTATGACTTTTTTGCTGCTTGATACATAAAGAAAACATACATATCTCATTTTTCATGACCAGTCTACATGAGAAGTCTGTCTGATATAACATAATTTATTCCAGATTATTGGATACACGGACTTTGTTTATGTGCACAGCAAAATAAGCAAGGAATAGAGAAACACCAAAAAAGGAGATTTGTTTGCAGAAAGAAATTCAGCATCAGTTGCATGAAAATATTTCGACAACAGTAACGATGATGTTGACTAAAAACAGGTACTTTGTCAGTACTACCAGGCAACACAACAAATCTGTTTGACTGTTGATGTTAGCACCACAAAGCTCTGTATGATGAGTGCAAAGCCAGATCTGAAGCAAAACTAAACTGTCTCTGCAGGTTTTACACCATGTCAGACAGGTTCCAAACAGCTTTTTTCAGCTTTTTTTTTGGTTGCTGATGCAAATCCAAATTACCACAGTCATTTTGCAATAAGTAATTCTTCCCAAATAAGAGTTATTCAGGTCATTTGGTAAAAATTCCTGTATTTTGTCATGTAACAGTAAGCAAAATATTGCAATGTTAGTTCTTTCCACTACTTTGCAGCCATAGTTCCTTGTAATGTTTCTTCAAAAGAGTTGCGCTCTGATAATATTTGTTCTGTCTTAGTGTTGTGTTACCACATTAAGATTTATCCAAAATAAGGATGTCCAGGTTCAGGTAGGTAGCAGCTAAGCACTTTGTCATGTAATGTCAATGGGGATGCCTTAGCAGTAGCTTGGCTGACTGCTAAGCTAGTGACAGCTTTACAGTCTGTACAATTTACAACATTGTTGTTATTTTAGGTTCACCAAATTAAGAGGTGTAGTTTATTGACTTTTTTAAGTCAATGAACGTTTTCCTGTTTTTCACTTTGTACTTCTGGGATTATTTTGCCCAACCTTTCAGTCTAAACAGGGCATGCCTTATTCTGTCTTCTGGTCCGTCTGGTGTTTCTTTGTCTTTGTTGGTGTGGACACTGCACAGGAAGTGGGAGAGCCACATACTGTAGTGTCACCACAGAAATGAGGCCGAAAACCCATACCTAATTTAACTTGCACCGTCACACTGGGGCTGTTGCACAAGGACAACTTTATGGGTCTATCTCAATCTCTGTTTTGTAATTGAGGTCATGCAACATTTATTTTAATGTGCTCTTTTGGTACATGATCGTCATTGGTGTTGTATAAACGAGGCAAAAGCCAACAACTTTATGTTTTATAACTTTGCTTGTGTGTTTTATAACTTATTTTGTGTCTTTGTGGGTGTGTGTGTGTGTGTTTTTGCACCAGATTCACCTGAAGAACCGGGAGCTGGAGAACACTAAGTTGAGTGCGGAGCTGCAGATGCTGAAGTCTGTGGATGTAAACAAGGAAAACACAATTGCCCAGTTTAAGGAGGAGGTGGGACGCCTGCAAGCATGCCTAAACGAGAAGGAGAAGCAATACAGGGAGATCCTGGCCAAAGTCTCCCCCTTGGTATAAATAATTTTGTTTTGAGACTTCAAAAAGTCACCTAGCTAGATTTTAATATACAGTATTTAACATGATGAATAATCTATTATATGATAATTTGAAGATTAATTACAGAAAGATGAGGAATAACAATAATAACACTTCATTAGTTGCATTTACGGCAATGAAAACACCTAAAATGTGTTCGGTTCCGGCAGGGAGATATGAAAGCTCTGAAGGAGCAGCTGCGGCAGAAGGAGGAGCAGCTCCAAGCCAACCAGCAGCAGTCCTCCTTGTTGGCGGCTGAGTTGCGGGACGCCTCAAGCGCACGCGACCGAACCATGTCGGAACTGTACCACATGAAGCTGGAGGCCGATGCCCTTCGCCAGGCCAAGGCTGAGGCTCAGGCCCAGTGTGTCCGCCTGGAGCGCCTCGTAGAGCAGATGAAGGCAGACGCCAAGCAGGAAGCTGTAAGGATAAAAGATGGCAGGCATTGCTGTTTTGAGTGAACTTTACCATATGAGAAATCCTACATTTATCATTAAACACGCTTAATATTGTGGTAAATAGGTGTAGGAGGTGTGTAAGTGTAGAAAACCTCTAGTATTCTGTGACTGAGAGTTGCAATAAGCAAGTAGATGGAAACAACTGATTGTAAATTCTTCATTAAATACTGATATTTGTCAGCATACAAAATCACATGTTGAACAGTTAGCACCATAAAAATAACAAGTAGTACACATATGTATATCAGTAATATAATTGTATACGAACATAGAAGTGAGGTTAATGTTTTTTTCTGTTTATATCATATATGAAATGTATATCCTATTATTATTTATCATTATTTCCCCTCACAGAACTAAATAGTAATAAAATCATAATAGTAATGTGTTTGGTAGAAGCAAGTGAGAAAGCCACAAAAGTTAATGGTTTAAAAAGGGCAAAACAAAAGTTTCTCTCACAAGTGGTTTTACTGCTTCTGCCTTTGAAGGAGGCTGTAATTCTTTCTTTCCATAGTTGCTTTTTATTGACCGCCAATCTTGTACTGAAGTATAATTTGATAGCACCTCTTTAATATAAAACAATGTCAGTCATAGTAGGTGATGACATACTGTTAAAAGATTCTTTATATAATGCTTCCCTCATACTGTGTAGCTGGCCCATTATTGTTGCTTGTGTCTGATCTGTTCTGCTGTTCTGTTTTTACATCGACAGGCCAAAGCAGAGGAAGAAGCTGCTGCCGACCCAGCTGCTGTAGCAGAGCTCCAGAGAGAGGTGGAGGACCTAAAGCTGCGGCTGCACATGGCTGCAGAGCACTACAAGGAGAAATACAAGGAATGTCAGCGTCTGCAAAAACAAGTGCTTAAACTCTCTGAACAGCAAGGGGTAGGTCCTGCCAGATGCCAGCCAGCACGCTCAGTTCTTCTCCCAACAACTGAAAGAACAGAACTTGGGTTAGATTTCTGTCACACCATGTCTGCCAGTCACATCCTATGAAATGCCCTCAGTTATAAGAGGTCATTTTGCCACTTTTGTTGGTCATTTATAGACTGAGGTGAAGTGCAATAGACCATCAGACAAATTCATCTTCATCAACATTCAGTCTGCTTGTGTAAGACATTAAGTCATTCCCAGTTCAATGTCTCTGCAATGTAAATACACAAGAAACTAAACCCAGCACATTTTTATTTCTGTTTTTGTTGTTTATGTTCATATTCTGATAGCTACAGTTCCTTATATTTGTGTATTTGTGTTGTGTTAATTCACAGCAAGTTTTTCTTTTATTTTCGGATGTTTCTGTCTTGTTGCATTTAGATAATTAGTTTTTGCTGTCTCTAGGACCTGAGGAAAAGCTCAGCACAAGAGGCTGCAACAGTCCCTGCATCAGTGAGTCCGGACACATCTGTGCCAGGTACTTTTGTCTAATTATGGCAGATTGTAGGTTACTGAATGAATAATTGTGTTTAGAAAATGAAATCGACAAAAATACTTTTAAAAGTTGATAATATGGAACTGTTTTTTGCAGTTCCATTTATTTTAACTTGGAAATATCTCTCAGCCTCGATGAATTGAGAAGCTGATAGGTTGGTAGACTGTTTTCTTTTGTGGTCGTGTTCTGTGTGGTAAGAAAGTAACCTGAACAAACTGGCCTTTTTTGTCTTCTCAGGAAGTCCCGGTTCTGCTGATCCCATGTTGGAAGCCATCATCCAGGAGAAGCTTAAAGGCATCAGCAGAGAGGCATCTGACAGGAATGACAAGTACAGAAAATGCAAGCAGATGCTGATGGTAGGAATTTTTTAAATTTAATTTTAGTTTTGACATTTTTTGCTGGCCATGCATCCTTAAACTGGATGCTCAAACATGTGAAGGACTTCTGTAGTTCAAAGGTGATGATGCGCTGTGATTAAAAGGGAATTTGACAACGTTTGTTGCTCTTTAGGAGGAGAAGGAGCGTAGCTGCATGTTTGCTGATGAACTGGCCAAGATGGAGGTGAAATTTAAGGAGCAACTGAAGACTAACGAGAACCTGAAGCTGCAGCTTGCTGCAGAAGAAGATCGTTATAAGGTTAGTATTGCCAGACTACAGACTCTGCCAGCGATGCTCTGCTGTCTTCAAAGCAGGTCTGTCTTTAGGTTCTTCTGGGCTTTTACCGCTGTGTATGGCTGGTCTAGCTCAAGGATGGAGCCTTTGATGCTATCTCTCCCCTTGAACACAGTTGCTTTGACAGTGTTGTTTATGAGCAGGCCTATCTGTGAGACGACATTTTACTGCTGTTTATGTCAGGCTCTGGAGACAAGCAAAGCTTGGCTCGGAGGAGTCATCTCTAGTTGCCTGGCTAATGCTGTGCTTGGCTCAGGTCAGGCGGATATTTGCTTAGTGTCTCAGTGGAATTCAAGCAGGTTGTTTTGCTTTGAGCAGTATTGAGCATAAATCAGTCCTCAGCAAAGGGAAGCCTTTTATGGCTGTGATCAATTAATGTCACGCACTGGAGTCTCATTGTATTTCAGCGACGCATTTTTCAATCAGCAGCACATCAGAAGTTTGAGGATAGAAAATGTCTCTTCATTCCTTTATTTTTGTGTCGTTTGTCTGCTTCAGAGCCAGGTAGCTGAGAAAGGACGGGAACTGAAGGAACTGAAGGACTCACTTGCGCTTGTTGTGAAGGAGAAGGAAAAACTGGAGGGGGTTAGTGACAGCTTTCATTTTCTTTTTTATAGACTTCTTCCACCCTAAAAATTCCCTGAAATGTGCCATACCCCTGCCATTTTCCCTCTCCCAATCTGGTCTGTGTTTAATACGCCTCTAATTGTAGATGCAAAGTAAATGAGTTCTTATTTTCCATTCCATTACTTCGGGCCACAGCAAGGTCTTCACTGACCTAAAATATTGCTTCGAGGTAATGCTGTTATAGTTAAGAGGAGTAGAATGACCCAATTTGAGGTTTAGACTCTAAATTAACTTGGCGTCTGCAACTAACTTCAATAAAACACAGAGTCCCATTCCCTTTGAAAATGAAAAGAGTTTCTTTTTTAATGAAGGTGCTAATTAAACTGGTTGAGTGAGCAAGACAAAAAGGAAAGAGCTCACAGCTTTGCTTTGGGACCAACCAGTGATGGATTTCATGCCTTATCAGACTGGGAGGCTCAGAGAGAGGAAATCAGATATGGGGTAGTGGTTGTCTAAAGGCTAGAGAAGCATCCGTGCTGTCTGGAAGTTTGCTGTTCCATCCTGAATTTATCAGGATAGAATTTCCCAGGAGGTCAGACTGTGGTTGTATTACGCTTTGAATGTGATCAGGGCACTCCTGGAAAACAGAGATTACCTCCTAATGAAACTACACTGAATATATACAGGTTGAAACAAGATGGCATGTAATTTTACCATTGGTCTTTGCTGTTCTGAAAAATAGTTTGCATTGTGCTGTTGTGTTCCTCAGGAGCGCCAGAAGGGCAGCAGCAGGAAGGGGGATCAAGGGGCCAGTGAGAAGACCAGTTTGGAGAACCTCCAATCCAGTGTGCCTTTATTCCTGCAGTACCCGGTCCCTTACACCCAGGATGCCCCCACCCCTCTGCTGGTTTCTCAGAGCCCCGGCAAGCTACATTTTGGGAACCCTTACTCCATCTCAGACTCAAAAGGTTTGCTCTTTTCAGAAAGTCGCATCTACTGTTCTCCACCAGCAGTTGCGGAAATGATCTGCTTTTATTTACAGTAGTGTCTGAATTCTTTCCGTGCAGATGAGGCAGACGAGGAGTTCTCAGATGACCAGCCACTGAGGCTGCCCCCCGTTGGGCCGCCCTCCTGGGACAGCAATGTGGTGTGTATCCAACCCACCCGCAACCACAGTCGGCCAGAAGGCCACGACGAGTCAGAGGAAAAGCAAAACAACAATGTAAGCCTCTCTGTGCTATGCAGTTAAATACTTACAGATTAAAGTTTACTGTCTGCTGTGTGCTGGGGATTATTTATTTTTTTTTTTTAAATTAAAATGCTGTTTTATCTTCGTCTCTCAGGGAAACACCAATGAACAGCCCACAGCAACTGAAACTCATAGCCCATTTGTGAATGATGGACAAACTGCCTTCTGCTTTGATCCCAGGTAACACACCCTCGCATGCCTGAGCTCTCGTAAATGCCGTCCAAGTTTGCTGCACCCTACAGTTACTAAACCTGTGCATTGTAACTTGTGTAAAGCTGCACAGTCCCCTTTTGTTGGTATTAGTTAAACAGCAGGCCACCCACGTCGCATCAGACAGATGCTCTTTATTAGCCAGAGCTCCTGGTTTGCCCACATCACTGCCTATTAATGTGAGTCTTCTCTCCCTGCCTTCCTCTTCATCTTCAGCATGGACATGAAACGGTGTCCGCTCTGCGAGGTCATCTTCCCGCCCAACTACGACCAGAGCAAGTTTGAGGAGCACGTGGAGAGCCATTGGAAAATCTGCCCCATGTGCAGCGAGCAGTTCCCGCTCGACTGCGACCAGAAGGTGTTTGAGAATCACGTGCTCACTCACTTCGACGGCCACCCGCTCAACTTCGACTAGAGAATCAGAAAAATCAGCACATCCAGTCTGCCAACTTCCCCGTCAACCACTGAAATCAGTCACTCTGCACTCTTTTCTGCATGTAATGGTGTGAAGATCCTCTCTTTAGGACTATACTGACTTTCGCTTTCTTACTTCAACTTAGAGAAACACTTTGAGGTGATGTGACATTTTAAAAATGATGTAATTCAGTGTATATCGCAGGGCTACTGAATGTTTGCAAACCAAAATGTTTTTTTTTATAGGTGAAAGGTTTCCCTTCATTTGGATTTGAAGAATAATTTAGGGGGATTAGACTGTTGTATGAATATATACCAACTTTTAATTGACTTGGCTCTCACAGATCTGTTAGACTACAGGATGTAACGAATCAGGGAAAGAGATAAGTGTTTACTAAACTTACATTTAAAACATGCAAACAAATGCTCCCCCCCCTCAACATCACTGTACAAGTCATTTGGTCATTCTTTATACATAGAAAGCAGCCTTGGTGCACTATATGCAGTCAGGGAGAATCTTCAGTGATTATATCCATACATGATTATACAGTATATCATCAGATCATCTATTTTAGAATAATTAAAGCCAATGATATTGTGACAGCCTTGATACTTTGTGTATGATATAGATTTTTTTTTTGTTAAGTTTCCTTTTGTTTTGATTCTAATTATTTAATTGTGTCTGAATCCTTAAAAATACTTTCATATCATTCGCTGATCAGTGCATGCTGAGCTTCTGTTAAATTTCCCCCCTTTTGTTCTTCTCTTTTAACATATTAAGTTATTTTATTCATAGAAATGTTTCATTAGTTCGGTGAGTTACATGTATCTAAAATGAACGAATAAAGTCTGTTTGAAAACTGGATCATGTCCACATGTGAGTTAATGACACAGGAGTCAGAGGAACAGAGGAACTTTTATTCTAAACGTAACAAAAGTTTACATGAAGCAGCTTTTTTTTTTTTTTTTTTGAAGAAATACAGTACGTCACCACCTCTGGTTTTCAGCTTTTCATACACGTTTTCATACATAGTATAGCTTTTATTACCTCAGAAACATATGAAAATATAATTTACTGCACTTAACACATGACAATACATTCACTGTACACTATATCAAAGAGTTTTCTCTATACTGGCAGAATAACACTGCCACAATTTTTAATTGGGCTGTAGTTTATTAACACTAACATCCATGCTGTGAAGATTTTACCTAATGGCTCAGTGTTGGTAATTCCTATTCCTGTGACATTGCTTGACCTGTGGTTCATTATTATAATTCTTCAGTCTTCACGGATGACTGACGTTATATTGTTATGGCACAAAGTAAGACCTGCATATGTTTCTCTCACAGCCAAACTGACAACATCAGTGTGCTAAATATATGGCTAAAGTTAGCCCCTCTTTTCCTATTATCCATGGCACAGATTAATCAAACAGACGAGGGAGTCAGTCTGAGTTTGTATGAACTGTCAGAACAAAGCCATACAAAGATTTACTGCACTGTTTGGAATGGTTTTACAATTCAAGGCAACTACTGTTCATACAGAAATCTCACAATACTGAAAACACCTGGAGCAATCTATTGTAGAACGTGCAATAGTACACTTAATGTATATACACAAGAAACAAGATATTGGCAAAAATGCTATTTCATTTGGCAACTTTTACAAAAAGTGCTTCAGTTCCTTACTGTAAATCAGCAAGGAAGGAAAACTGCGTAGGTCTTGCGGAAAAGTGATCGGGGGCACGAGGATGCACAGAGTTCCCATGATCCCACTGAACAGCATAAATGCTTTGAAAACACTTGGGCAGGATTGTGGTGCTGAAATGCTCGCGAAAATCACCTGAGATAGTCCTTTGGTGCTCACACACACTAGTGGTTGCAGTAAAAGAGATCAAAAAAAGGGTTTTGAATTCTCGTGATATGAAAGGAAAAGTAACTATAGTAAGCCTGATGGAGCCTGAAAAAATGCTTTTGTACATGTTGGATTTTCAGGCTACAGCACACATTCATTTTTCATTTGCCCTTGTCACATTTTAGGCAAAAGCAGGTAATGGTGCCTCCTTTCTCATCAAAAACCAAACGTTTCCCTTTAAAACAGGATGCCCTACTTCACATGCAAGGCTACTTGTGATGTGGTCATTCTGTAGTCTACAACATGCCCTCATCAATAACAAGCACCATATGTCAAAGAATAACAAAGAAGATAAACAATAGCTTAAATGTGCAAAATACAAAACTGTGAAGTACATAATGGTTTCAACATTCTGAATGAAAAATTAGTGAATAATAATACATTTAAACCATGCAATCAAAAAAAAAAATAGTGTCATAGCTAAGTGTGTATATATATATATATATATATATGAGGGAAAGAAAAGGGGCTGATGGATGAGAGGGGACGGGGTGGAATGAGAAACAGCCACTGCTGGTGATGGTGGGGTCGACTTGGTCTCTACTGCTGCATCTTGCGGATGATGTCGGTAGAGATGGGCGGGTGGAAGTTGATGGTGTGGTGACGGAGACCCTGAGATGTTTTGTAGCTCTTCCCGCATCGGCACTTGAAGGGTTTTCTCACCCTTATCTGGGTTCGGTGGCCGTTCTTGGCGTGGTACTTGATTCCGTTCACATTCTGCAAAGACAAACAAAACGAGAAGTCACGTTAGACGCATGAACACGAGACAGTGTGTGTTAAAAGCAACAAAAGGAGAATTGGCTGAGTTTATCACATCTGCACTGCATGGAGAAAAGCATATGGACACTCAGAAATTGCATCCGTATGCGAGTGATTAACATCTCATTCCTGAACAATGAGCATTAATATGTTTCTCTATAAGCTCTTCGGGGAAGGCGTTTTACAAGATTATGGACAATGGGTGCAGGAATGTACTTTGATTTTGGTCTTAAAGGCAACATAAAGCCTCTCCGGGGACAGTGTCTAATGGTGTTTTTTTACGCTACAGTACACATTATGAGGGGCTTCACACATGACAAATCTAAGGAACCAATCCTATCAACTTGCAGAGTTGGGATTTTTGTATAATTCTTTTTCTTCAAAATAGGTCAGCTGAATTACTCCAGTATTACAACTTGTCATTGTATAGCATAGAGTAGCTTCACAGTGTTTGAGGAGAGTAGTAGGAGAGCTGATGTGTTGAGGTACAGTGAGTGGGGAGATGTGGGTGGAGAAAGACATACATCTGCATATTCTCCATAAAGCAACTGTGCAGAGTTACAGTGGTGAGCAAAAGCTTACACACACTTGTAAATACTATGTATACTATGGCAGTCTTGAGTTTGTGATGACTCCTACAGCTCTTAATTTTCTATAATGGAATCACTGAAACATACTTATGTTTGCCACAGAAGATAATCATGCATTTTGGTTCTTTCACAGACTTATTACAGGTCTTCTGGGAGTATGACAAAATCTACTGGGTCAAAAATATACATACATCAATGCTAATATTTGGTGTAACATCCTTTGGGCATTTTCACCTCAACTAGGTGCTTTTGGTAGCTGTATATGAACTTCTGTTTGCATCTTTGGCCGCTCCTTTTAACATAATTGGTACAGTTAAAGTGAATTTGTTGGCTTTATGACATGTACTTGTTTCTTAAGCACAGTCTTCAGGTTCTTGATGGGGATTAAGCCAGCAGTTTGGGTTGGCCAGCCTATAACCTCAATACTAGCCTGATTTTGCCATTTCTTTACCATTTTTGATGTGTGTTTGGGATCATTGTCTTTAATGAAGTCAGATTCCAATGTTATTTGATAAGACCTACATTTTGATTTATCTGAAGGTGTTGGATGTGGATAAGGTAAGGGCTCAGAATACCTTTATTTGTAGGCCTTGTTTTTATAGCCTTGTATACACAACAGGGGATGTCAATCATTTGTGTTTGGACTATCATTGTGAAGCCTCGAGTTTGGCATTTGACTGTCCCCACCTTGAACTCTACACTTGGTGGCAGTGCCTAACCAGGTGAGCTTTCAGTACACCCCACTGCCTTGGTATTTTGAAACCCAACGTAACAAGCAGAGGTTAATCTGACTGGAGAAGTCGAATAACTAAGCACACCTATACAGTAGCAACCTGGCAAAACATACCCTGCTTTATCGTCTATTTTACTCTGAACAGAACCATAATTTACCAAATGAATAACATGCTATGCATAAAAAGCATTAAAACTGGCGACTGAGACCATAAATTCAATAGGAAAATGTTTACTGAGGTAGCAAATTGAAGGAGTTTCTCATAGATTTCCATACAATCAGACTTTTCTACAACCAGAGAAGTTGCCCCCTGCTGGCTGACGAGGAAGCTATGTCCAACTTTTATGTGCTGAAACAAAAAAGATGTTGCCACTAATTTCACAGAATTTTATTGGTTAAATTACACCTAGAATGTTAAAAATAAAAGCCATATAGTGCAGCTCTTAAATTAGCTTTTGGACAAAACAAGGTTGCCAGTCAACAATTAAGTGTAGGAGGAGAAATAAAATGTTTTCTAGTTGCAAACCAATCTGCCCCTAAACAGACGCCCGAGTGGTGCCTGCTACCTCAGACTAAGTCATCGCCTATAACCCTGTCACTCACGTCAGCAATGCAATTTTCTCAGGCTGCACATTATTTATCCCGACCGCACACGCCAGATGTGAACGGAAAATCCTGTAAAACTCCACATCACAGAAGTGGACTAGATGTATGCATTTATGTTGTTGTAATGCTCAAGTAGGAACGATTTTTTCCACTGTCAACAAGCTGGGACTCTGTTTTGATTTATTTCCGTGAACAAATGCAATCATCTACTATATCTCACACTTTGTAGAGAGCAAATATCGCAGGTTTTCATCTGGTCTCTCCAGGCACGGTGAGCTGTGACAATACATTCCAATAAGATTTAAGTGATTGAATTACCTTATATCTCTTTTTACAGCCCGGAACAGGGCAGGCAAAAGGCTTCTCGTCTCCTCCATTCATGCACATGGAGCTGAGGATGGACTCGGAGCTGATGGCGCTCTCTGTGGTCCACGATTCATCGCTGTCAGACTCCTCAAACTCTACCTCCTCTTCATCACATTCGCTACCTGTGGGAGGGCGAGAGACAGAAAGTCAAATAGTAAATGATTGAGGGAATCTGTGCCAGACATGCAATCATACAAGCTGCTCTCCAAGACGCCCTGATTTACACACACTTGGTGACTCATCTGTGGGGAGAAAACCCTGGAACTTTGTGCCTTCAGGCTGAAAAACATGGGTATTTCTCAGCGTGAGTTCTGGGGCAGCGTTCCCAGAAACTTTCCTTCACGTGTTACGGTGCCCAAGTTTTCGGAAAGACTGAATTATGCAAATCGTGGGAAAGAATTTGTGCATTTCGCTGAGGTCTGGGGTCAAGGCTATTGTTTTATCGATTAACTAAAGATGTTGTGCCACAAGGATTCATACTTGACAAAACAAGGACATGGGAAAATGTTAGAAGGCAGAAGCAAAAAAGATTCCTGTTAGATAAAGTACACTCTAGTGAATTAAACAAATTAGCTGGACTATGAGGGATGTCCCCGAGTGTCTGCAGCCTGAAAGTCAGATTTGTGATGTGGATGTCTCCTAAAGCCTCCAGCTGATGCCAAAAAAAATTATTACAGGATATTTTTCATGCATGGTATCAAAAACTCTGCCTCAAATTTTACATGGAGAGCAAACAGAGACAATTATGTGTAACGCAAACTGCAATGTAAGTGTGAAAAATTACACAATTCAAGCACAAGCTTTTATAGGCAACAGCCTGTCATATAACCTTATTTTCTTCTAGCAAAATACATGGATGTTAAGACAACTGGATTTACTGTATATTTTGGAAAGTGGATTTACAGTTTTTATCAGCTGAGTGGATGTTTGCTGTCACAGTTTCTGGAAAAGTATTAATTGCTATGAAATGCCATATGTTTTGTAATATCTGAGACATATTTCAACTCTATCACCAATTAATTATGGTTGACTACAGTTACATTTTGGACATAGGTGGGATGTGCATGGAATCCAGAGACTCGTCAAATGGTAAAGCAAAAAAAAAAAAAAAATGAGGAAGGAAAATGTTTAGATAGCTTTTCATTTACTTATCTAACCCTACGGAAATCCAAGCAGTTTCCTGTCACATTTTTACTCACTGTGGGCTCACTTTTTACAATATAAAGTCATATACCTTTATTGAAGCAGCACAGCCATGACTAGAAGTTGAAATAACTCAAAAATGTCTTTTTGAATAACCAACTTATACTAGCATAAATCCTTTAAAAATATGAAAATTAGTTGTCTTTGGTTATTTATTGTATAAAATTTTAAAACATTTGGAAGTGCCCACAGTTGTTACCAATACTGTAAAAGAAAAACTCTACACACAATACCTATTTTTGTACTTACATTTACAGCCTCTACAAACTTTTTTCACACCACTCTGCACATCAGCTCTAGAAAGATGTAATTCACCATGCTGAATCTATCTTACAACAATTTGCTGACAACTTGCTCCTCTGTAAACCATTGCTAAGCCAAGCTGCATTTATTTTTTTGCTCAAATGTTTCATTTTCATCTTAATCACTCTGATTTGTGTCCATATTTGTCTAACCTCAGCTCTTTGTAAACACAGCCTGCAGTTCAGCTGAGAAATCTCTGAATTTTTGTTGTTGACTGTTGCTTGCAGCTGAGTGAATCGTAGCTTCTGAGTGGTGCAGATTTTTTTTTGCTTTTTGCAGAAGATTCTTGGGGAATTTTTAAAAGAGACACATAGAATAAAGCAATTTAAATAAAATATTATAATTTTAAGCAAAGCATTTTTCCTGTCCAGAGCCCAAACATGATAAGTTCAAGTTGAAAATGTAACAGTGTTTTCCATTTGTATAGTTTCTGGCTGTGATAAATGGTGTGATTTTGGTCAATTTTTAACTGTAACATGCCTTTTAAACTTACTGACTCTGAGGTTTTTGAGTGATAAGAAAAGATGAGCATCTAAATTAAAAAGAGAGATCAGACATTATATCAAGAAACAGAGAGATACCTATCCTAATTCAGAAAGCATTGCTCTGGCCTGAAAACAAAATCCAGTGATAAATTCTAAAGTTGTTTCGATTGTTCTTTATGTTAAAATCAATTTAAAAAAATAAGTAGCATGTGTTTCACTGTAGCTGTGATGGGATTTAACTAGATGTGACTGCGGCGGTGATGGTTACCTGTAGGTGTGCTGCTACGGAAGGAAGAAGATGGGGTGATTGGTGGTGTGACTGGCGGTGTGAGGTTTCCACTGGTGTGGCGGGGAGGTGTGGAAACATTGCTGCGTGACAGACTGCCTGTCAGAGACAGAGACAACTTGGGCTGCACCTTCTTCTTCGAGGCCTCGTGTTCTCGCCTTGCAGCATCTGTCACAAACCTGGCGTTGAGAGGAGGAAAGCTGGTCACCAAACATTTTCCATTCAGTGTACAGTGAGCAACTACTGTAGAACACATGCTTGGAAAAACCCAACGCTGGCTACATTCCCATCAAAAAAAACTTTTTGGAGTTTATGATAGACAGTAAAGTTCTTTGGTAAATGTGAATCATAAAAATGAAATGTTAACATAGACATTGTTAAAGCAAAAGTGGAATTAACAAATTAAGTGACAGCCACATCAAGATGTGTTTGTGAAGGCAGGGAGACAGTGGCAGACCTTCCTTTGCACTGGTTTGTTGCATAAGGCTTTTAAAACCACCATATCAAAGACAACTGGGATCAACCCAGCGCAATAAAAAAAGCCGGCTACCAAATACTGCAGCGATTCATTTAAGCAATCCACCAGATGACATCTGAAACTGGAGATAGGCACACACACTTCACTTCTTCATGACAAACCACTTACTGACGTAGAGGACTTTTGTAGACACATTTTTACAGGCCCTACGCTAATAATATTAATGTCATGATCATGTCAGAGTTCAGTAAAGTAATAAGGTTGATTTACTGCATTAATTAATAAACATTCAGTAAATTTCTTTTATATATGAACTGATTTCTTTACCTGTTGATATAACTGAGGGCAACATATGTCGGCTGCTGCTGCTCTTGCTTCTCCAGAAGACAGGGGTCTGTATCTGAGGGGAAGAATTAGGCACAAAAGCGTTTTTATTAGCTGCTATCTAGTCAACAGCTACTCTCCTGGACTGCATATGCTTTATAAAGGCCAAAATGCTACTGCAATTCCATGTTTATGTTACTCTAAGTGTCTGAAAGAAGTATTACATACATTTTCATCTAGATGTGCACATGCGTCATATATGTATTTTCAATGAATCGAGTAGTTGTTGAGCTATTTTGATAAATGATTATTTCAGTTTCAGCATTTTCATTTTTAAAGAAAAATTCCAAATTCTCTGATTCCAGCTTCTTAAATTTGAATATTTTCTGGCTTCTTTCCTCAGATCTGACAGTAAACTGGATATTTTTGAATTGATGACATTGTCTTGGGCTTTGGAAAATGCTGATCATGATTTTTCACAATTTTCTGGCATTTTATCAACTAAACAACAAATCAATTAATTGAGAAAATGAGAAATAATGGTTAGTCGCAGCCCTAAACAGATATCACACTAAACTGAATTTAAAAAACAAAAAAATACCAAGGTACATTACCAGTAGAGTACATGATCATATGTTCATACCCAGTCTACAAATACGTAAATAGAACAATAACCTTTTCCATTACACAATTGCAGACCACATGAACAAAACTTCCAGCTGATTTTGAAATAATAAGGGTGTTTCTGTTAATTCATGGTACATTTCTGTAAAAACTGTGCAAATGTAACAAAATATTTTAAGCTAAGGTGGTTAACAAATATAAAACAGAAAAATTTGCTTTTGTTCTTCTTTTCTATTTAATAACTTATTCAGAATAAGGTAGATTCATTCAGAGAACTTGTTAATATGGACTGAAGTGATCTTGCTACAGGCAATCAAATGCAAACCTCATTCCCCTAAGCAGCTGCTCTGCACAGAATATTTTTCATTAAATTATTAATTCTGGGTGTAAAAAGGTCTCTAAGAATGACTGGACTTTTTTGGCCAGTTTGGGTCCTTCCTGCACTGCAGTCTTTATTTTACTGGGAGGATGAAACACTTACAGGTCCAGATCCAACCTCTCTCCAAATTGTCTTCCCACCTGCAAACTCTCACAGCTGTTTTCAGTGAAGTGTCTGGACAGACTGAAAGCACTGTTGCTGGCAAATCTACCTAGTTGGAGTAAAGTGTTTTTTTTTCTTGCACTACCAAGGCAGGCAGGTACAGATGAAAGGTACAGCCATGTAACACCTTCTGACTTTTAAAATGGTTGTAATCAAAATTTGAGTCAAACCTTTTCAGACCTTCAGTGCAAGATTTATGAAATATGATCCAGTGCCAAACAGTCATCTCTAATCTCCTCCATGCCACACAGTTCAGCCCAAAATTACTCCTACCCATGCCAAGTTTTGAATTATAGTATTTTTTTTTGAGCAGCAGGTTTCTTTTGGCTGGAAATGACATGAACAGGTGACAAAAGCCAGTAAGACATTGTGTTAGAGGTGTTACTATTACAGTTTACTTCTGCGTTTTTCTTTTTTCATTTTTGCATTTTTAATAAAAATGCCATGTCCAAAATTCTCACTAATCAAGGTCAAAGCCTTTATTTTCCATCACATCAGTCAAACAGTTAATCTTAACAGTAAATGTCTAACAGTCTTTCTGCATGTCTCCACTGAGATTTAGTTCCTCCAAGTGTCCATCTCTAGATCTCTGAGTTTGAAGGCTTCCTCTCCATCACTCTGCTTTTCAGTTCCTCCACAGATTCTGGATGGATTCAGGTCTGGACTCTGGCTGGGACGCTCCAACATCTTCTCATTGTTTTCTCCACTATTTCTTCACCACTCTGGCTCCATGTTTCACATCATTGTCTTGTTGGAAGCTCCAATGCTGTTTACTTTGTGTCCAAACAGCTCCATTTTCATCTCATCTGGCCAAAGATTTGATGACAAAAAAGCTTTCTTCTTAGTCTAGCTGAGCTTTAGTGTGTCTGTCTTGGAGAAGTGGAGTCCTCCTTGGTCTGATCCATGGAGACCAGCCTTGTTCTTGGTCTGCAGGAATGTCTAATTGCAATGTTGCTACCAGAACTGCTCATATTCTTCAGGATGCTCTTGGTGCTGATCTGTGGATCCTTCTTGCTGTCTAACATCAGCATTGTTGCCAGTTCAGGGATCCCTTTTGGCTTCCTACCACACCCAGAGAGATTTTTCATAGTGTGGAACCCCATTGTACTTTTTAATTATGCTATGCACTGTTTCCACGGTTACTTTAAAACACTTGGATAGGGCTTTGTAGTTTTTTCCTGTATTGTGAGGAGCCACAATGTGAAACTGGAGGTCCTCACTGAGCTCTTTGGTCCTACCCATGATGTGCAACTGACCAGTAACTCACTGCATTCGCTGTTCTCAGATTATAGTGTATTAGAATGCTTTAGAAAATGGTACAAATTACCAGGAACATATGGAATATAGATAGAAACCATTCAAAAAGTTAAAATGTATCATTAACATCTTGATGTCTTTTGTCATTTGTTTATGTCATTTCCAGTTGGAAAAAAACCTACTGGTCAAATAAAAATCAAAATTTTCTCCATTTGTAAGAATGATTTGGGGCTCAACTTTACCTGCTGATATAGTACTTTGACACAGTATTGCTCTTTGCTACCTTAAGAAACTTACAGTACATCTGTTTGCCCCTAAGCAGTGCACTTAGTGACAAACAGTAGCAGACTGTGGTCGAACTGGATTTTGTGTCTCAGGTATTAATGTGTGTGCAAGAATGTCATGGATGGGCTGTCAAAGAGCATGCTGGCTCTGCTAAGTATGTGAACAAAAGTTTATAAACTGTTTGGTGGAAAGATTTTTCAATTTCCAAGATACATTTAGCACAATGAACATGCAGCACATCCACAAATTTCAAGCAAATGCAGGTTTCTAAATCATGTCCTCTGGCCATCTGTATAGTTTTTCAATGCGTAGAATTCACCAAAAACATTTTTACTGAATAAAGAGGCAGGTTGCCCTTTTCAGTAAAACGCAGGGCTCAGTTTAGCCATATTTTGCTACATTTTAACTTAAAATCTGCAACAAGATGGTGACATCTCCTGGGCCTTTTCTTTAAATTTCCATTGCACTTTTCTTTTTTTAAAATATAAAAAGGCGCTCTGAAGACAGCACATTGCTCACACATGACCACATTTGACACATACTGTGTTTTGCCATGCTGAGCTCCAGACATTCATCTTACTCAGCGGTGCTAAATGCACAACAATAGCCAATCTCCACACCCCGAGGTGAAGCGGGCCTGACTTCAAACGCTTTTCCCACTGCTGTCCATGTGGGAGAAGAGAGATGCCTCATAAAACAACAGTTTCTACCACTTACCAGCTGAGCCTCCCTGTCTACCTCTGGCACTGCTGTGAAAGACTGCTACCCCCATGTGGTTAAAACTATCGCGTGTTTCCATCCACATGCTCATTTATACACAACACTTACACCTAAGGCCATTTGTAATGCAGAATTTTAGCTTTAACAAGCCCTGTATATTCAGTAAAAAACAATAATTATAATACTACTACGACTATTACTACTAATAATAATAATAACAGACAAACTCTAGTTTATATAATTCAAAAATGACCGTAGCGAAGATACAAAACACATGGAAAAGGTGCAATTAAAGTTCTTGGTTAAAGGAGTAAGCAACACCTTTGTCAGGCTGCAATAAAACCTTGAGTCACACTCATTTATTGCTTCCACATCATTGGGCTTTTACTCCTGTTTGTGTGTTTCTTTGTTTCCCTGAAATAAATCATAAATATAACTGATTGCCATTAAAATCCTGCTGGACAGAGATGTAGAAGGCCAAAGACGCACTAATTAGATTTAGGGGGAGCTCTCTGACACAGGATTTTCTTTTCAGATGATTATTTATGTTTCACTGTGATGGGTATAGAAATCTGACTCCAAATCGTCTAGTGATGTCTGCAGGGACAAAGAACTGAGTTGGATATCAAATATCAGTGCCTTTAAGTACAGAAAGTTGGCACCAGATGCTTGGTTATATTCTTACTTACGTACAAAAGCTTTGATTAGATGTTCCCTCTGATTCATTTGAAAGCTTTACTTGTTTTACACTGAAGACAAAATCTAAAACTGTGTTAGAAAGCGATGAATTTTAAGTATTGACACGTGTGCACACATAAGGCTGTTTTCGACTGCAGGAACTTGCAGACCTTTTTTGGGCAGCGCAAACATTTATGCGTGTTCCAATTACAAGAACCGCCCCTGTAAAAACTCTTTCAGGATCTTTTTCAGGGGAGAAAATAGTACCTACTGTAGGGGTACTTCTGAGTGGTACAGCAAAACTGCCATGGTGGTCTTCACTCCAGCTGGTTTAACTGGGAGAAGACAAATCCTGAGTGGTTGAATGTGGAGTTGACAACAAAAGCCACCTTCCTGTCCTCTCCTTGATCTCAAGTAGCAAGTTTTCTCCTCTCTAACATCGTCATCAACAACAGAAAATTCATAACATATGGCTACCACTGCCCTGTTTCGCATTTGTTCATTCAACTTAGTTTGATTCACCTTGATTGCTATTAACCAGGCATTTCACATTGCTTTCTACTATCTGTTACCATTTTCAGAATCCTCTTAGCTACTGAAACAACTAACAACAACCTCTGACCAGTAACCTACATGCTGAAAATCATGCAATAAAGCAGCCCAACTAATTTATTTTGGTAAATTATCTGCTACTGTAATAGCGCTCACCTCCCCATATGCAAATGTTCCAGGAAACCAATTCCCTCATCATTATTTTGAGTGAACAGCGTCGGTGGACACTGTCCTTAGCTCTATGTGAGACAATTGCGATTGGTTCCCTTTGTCCGCCTTTAGCAGGATGGTAATGAGGTGCAGTCACACCATTCTACACAGTGCTGGAGAATGATCTGGCTATGCTAAACTACATAGAACTGCAATTATGTCTGTAAGTACTATTCGTTGTTTTGACGCACTTGGAGGGAACGTCGCGGTCGAAGCTGTCAGATTCTAAGGGATAATTACAGGGCCAGTCCTGTGAACGCCACCTCGAAACCTGCATCGGGTTCCTGCAGTGGAAATCCGCCTTTAATCATCCATTAAAAAAAATGCACAGACGACACTCTGTATTTTAATTAGTGTCAACTAAAAGCTTAATTTTGTCAAGACGGTGATATTGACCAGTAAAACTCAACTCAAACCACATCCACAAGAAACCACACACTGTAAAGCTCTAACAGGAAAAGTCAACACAGCAGTGGCAGTCTTGATTTAAGCAGACCTGGGCGACGAAAGACACGGGGCATCAACCATGCGACTGTTAATGCCAGATCTGTTGGTTGACGATAAAATAACGGCAGAGTGTTATGATACTGGCAGATGCAATGGCTCAGAGCTCAGCGCCTCAAGCTCAGGAGGTTTTTCTCAAGGACTCAGTCGTAACCAAGTGTTTCATTAAGAGCGGATTTATCCCCAGTGAGAAGGACAGCACACCTCTCTCTGCTCTCCAGCCAAAGTCATGGAAACACCGAGCAGGAGAGACACATTCATTTTGACACTATCCCCCTGCCAAAAACCAGAGGCAGTGCAGAGGCTATTCTGAGCTCTGTGTAGTGGTATGTGTGTGCGAGAGGCTGCATGAGAAATCCCTGCTATTATCCCTAATGAGTCTCAAGCAGTGGAATGGCGGCCTGCTCTCGGACCGCTCAAACAGCAGTGGATCAGTCCGTTCCCACACACTGTAAATCACACACACCTCAGGTGGGGACTGGGAGGAGGCCTGCAGGGGCTCAGCTCCCCACAGCCTCTGCTATTCTTTTGGGGCCACCAGCAGTCACGGACCAGGACGAAGGCGCCTCAAGTAGAGATGGGAACCCCTCTAATCAAACTGCACAGGTGGTCCACCTTGGTGGCCGACTATTAGAAGCCTTCTGGGACACAAAAAGGGTATTTATTCACTAGTTCCAGAGGCAAACAATCACTTTCAATAAGCCCAAGTGATGTTTATGCATACAACGAAGAATCAGGTGTGGGATAAAGAACAGGTAGGACAGGCAGATATATATAAAATGAAACTATTTTCCATTCTGAAAATCAAAAACATTCCCACAGAAGGTTTCCATTTTTAAGAGATTCCCTTTTTAAAAATATATATTTTTTTTTTAACAAAATTCAGTTAAGAGCAAAAAGAGTTTCAAAGAAAGCTGCTGATTTTATGCATATCAGAAGACACCTAAGAATCCTTTAATTGTCAAGTCAAGCCAAAAGTTTTTAGGAAGCACAGTTAATATAACAACTGTTAAACAAAGGTGCTGTGTGGTTATAAATAGCAACCCATAGGATGTAAGCACATGATAAAAAGACAAATATAAATAAAAACACAATCTCTAATGTCTTAGCAGTTTTTATATGAAGAGGAAACTGTTCCACGGATTAGGAACAGCTACTGCAAAGGCTCCATCACTACTGCTTTTGTGTCTCGTTAAAATTACACCAAGTCTAAGAAATCTGTTAAGATCTTTAAAATGTGCTCTTTAACACCAAAACAGTGTTTCAATTAAACCGTTTAGCCTCGAGATGATGGTGTACATCATTAGAGCTTTTGATTAGGGATCAACAGATATGTTTTTCCAGGATCGATACCTAAGTGGATGATTAGTAAACAAGGAGGCTGAAAACCAATATTTTGAGTCAATGTATACAATATTTGATGTAAAAATGAAAATCTTGGTGTCAAACTTAAGAATAACACAAATTCTGGCACAAAACTACACACCTACACTTTTTAATGGCCATTAAATACGTGCATAACCAATCAGACAGTTGCTTGAGACCACAGAGCTGTGAGGTGACTTTATCATAGCCAAGGTAGCGACTTTTAAAGTAAATTTACTTTAATTGGGAATTGATTACAAAAACTGACACATCGATAATCAGAAAAACCTTAAATATTTGATTCTATAATCAGAAATGCCAAAAATCTGTCGATCCCCGCTATCTGTGAAACTTGTGTATGGAGACGAAAGCTGATTGGACTTTCAGTGTGTCAGCGGCGACCGAATGATGCAAGAACACATTCCAAACGGGCCCCTATGATGGTCTGCAACAGGAAACTGAGGGACGATCACACAACAAACCTTCCTAAGGCAAGAGGGGAAGTGACGCCTGCTACCCCTCATAACACCCTCCACGACACACACGCTCACACACACACAGACACACACATGCACACACACCAGATGCACAGCTCCCTCTCTCATTTCCACCAGTGTCTGGCTCTCCACCCTCATGGCCAAATGCACTGTGGGGTAGAGCAGAGTGGTGAGCATTATGGTGACATGTTTATGGTGGCTCTGAGCAGCAGGGAGCATTACCAGGAGTGGTGGCACAGGTAATTCATTACAATGTGACCTCTAAGGAGGAAATGAAACAGAGCCAAGCGCCATGTGTAAGCTGCCTTTTTGCGGGTTACTGAAAAAACACGGGAAGGTTTAAAATGATCCATTATAAATAGGTTTCACACAGACAGCGACTTATACGCGTTCGACCGAGACATGTTTGCGCAAACACGTGGATAAACACGTATGTACAAAAACATACATTCACTGCTGTTCACTGCAACTTATTTTTGATTATGTGCTGATTAATCGGTAATTGTGTCATGCAGAAAGCGTGCAAAAATTGTGAGTTTCTCAGAGTTTGAGATGATAAAATGGCTTGTTTTCGTCTCACCAGCGTTTCAAAAACAAGAGATGCTTAGTTTACAACTAGAAAAGTTGCAAATAATCACAGAGCAAGAGGTGGAATTAATCAGTGTTGGGCTTTTTAGCTTGAAAAAGGACTTAAAAAATGAAGTGATTACCTGCAAATTTATTTTATGCTACTCTAATAAACAATTAATCAATTCAATATTATGTGTCAAGTAGAGGTGCAATTATTAGTCAAATACTTGATTGGAACTATTTTGATAATTCACTTATCATTTTGAGTGTTTTTTTGCCAAGAAAAAAGTCCAAATTTTCTGATCCCAGCTCTTAAATTTGAATATTTTCTGTTTTCTCTCCTTATCTATGACAGTAAATTCAGTGTCACTGACATTTGTCACCTTGTAGACAGTTTTTTTTCACAATTTTCTGGCCTTTTATAGACTAAACAACTAACTGCAACAACAACAACCTAATGAAGAAAATTGAAAGATTAATCGGGAAAGAAGTTTAAACCCTAGTGCCAGGAATTACCATCTTTAAATGTGACTTTGTTCATGTTTAAATTGCACATTCTCTGTTATAAAACCTGCATTTTTGGAAGCTGGAGAAGCCTAGTGACACAAAATATTTTCTTTAAATCTATAATAGTGTTGGTGGGACAAACAACCAAGATTTTAAAAAAAGGTAAAAGGTACAACTTACAGGCTAATTTATGTAGCTGTGATATAGAAGGTGTGTTCTTATCTGCAGCACTGGAAATGGACAACATCAGGGAAGAATTAGACAAACTGTTTCAAGAAAAATACATTTCAGCAAAAATATCACATAGAACTCCTATGTTGCGTAATGTAAACACATTATCTCCTGTAAGAAATGGTTTATCTGCGATAGGAGCCCCTCATGTTGCCGTCGCCGCACAGGAACAGGAGCAGCAGTGTCGGGGGACGGGGAAATGTAATTAGGCCCACCAGGTGCACAGATCAGGGAACTAGTTACTGTTCTCCAAATTTATTACTTCCGCGCAGATTTTTGGGGGTAGCAAAAAAAATAAAAAATCAACTAAATGAGCCTCCAGTGAGGACTGGCAACAAACAGAGCCATTGTTACCAATAGCTGGACACTTGAGGCCATCGGTGTGCCAGTTCCCCAGTAGGACGCTCGCATTCACAGGTCTAAATAACATGATCACTATTTGCCTCAGCGGCCTGGTCGCCCGGTGACAAAGTAAACATTTCATCAGCCAAATGCGTGCAGGTTTTTTATACCACACAAGAATAGCAGACCATTGAGGAGCTCTTTCAGGCTTAACAGCATGTGTTGGGCTCAGTGTTAAAACTTTCCTCCGGTCCTGATGCAGTTTTCTGGGCCTCATTAGCATTCATTCTCTTAAAGTTGGCTGAATTTGTTCACAAAGGTCTAAGTGGACCACCCAACACTCACATTATCAGGTTAAAACTGCTGTCACAAACAATAAAACACCCACTCTGAGTCTGACATTGATGTGGGCTAAAGATTACACTTTATTTCAATTTTAGATGATATTTGTGCTACAAGGTCCACTCTAGGGTTTTCAGGGAAAGCATAACTAGCGTTCTGAGCTATAAATCTATATCAGCCGTAATATTTTGATAGGATCGCAGTATATTAAAATGTAAAAACTATATTATAGTATGTTTTACCAATCAAATAACTGCTGGAGACCACAGAGTGGAAACTACAGATCAAGAAAGATGACTGCATCAGAGGCAAATTAGCACATTTTTAAATTGGGCTTAAAATTATTTTAAAAAAAATATGACACAGATAATCAGGAAAATGGTGAATTTTAGATCCGATAATCAGAAAACTTGTGAAACGCTTGTATGAAGGCGCATGCCAATTGAAGTTTCAGTGTATCAGCAGTATGTGCAGGTTTTTTGACATTGATACGGGTTAAACATTAATCTAATTTTGCAATTTTAGTTGATATTTGGGTTTGAGATCCATGCTAAGGTTTTCAGGAAAAGCATAATTAGTTTCTGAGCTATAAATTTATACATTATCTGTATTATTTTGGAAAGATTACAGTATATCAAAATATAAAAAGTAAATTCGAACATGTGTTATGAGAGACCACAGAGTGGAAACTACAGATAGAGAAAAACGGCTGCATTAGAGCCAAAGTAGCTAATTCTTTTTAGATTCGATTCAAAATCAGTTTAAAAATGATACAGATCATCAGCAAAATGGTGAAGTTCAGATCTGATAATCAGAAAACTTGTGAAACTTGTGTATGAAGGCAAACGTAAATTGGAGTTTCAGTGTATCAGTGCTGCATGCAGGTTTATTAACATTGATGTTGACTAAAAATGACTCTATATTTAAATTTTAGTTGATATTTGTGTTACGAAATCCGGTCCAAGGTTTTCAGGAGAAGCATAACTAGTTTCCAAGCTATAAATCTGTACATTTTCTACTATTTTTGAAGGATTACAGTTTATTAAAACATGAAAAGTAGATTAAAATATGTGTTACCAATCAGATAACTGCTAGAGACCACAGAGTGGAAACTACAGATAAAGATGGCTGAATCAGAATCAACGTAGTAGTCATTTATTTAAAAAAAAAATAAAAAATTACACCAATTTTCAGGAAAAAAATGGTAAATATCAGATCTGACAGTCAGAAAATTTGGTGATATATACATGATATACATGAAATTTATGTATGAAAGCAAATGCTAACTGGATTTTGGTAGATCAGCGTTTCATGCAGGTTTGCTGACACTGATGCTGGCTAAAAAATACAATTTTTTTCCATTTTAATTGATATCAATGTTATAAGATGCAATCTAAGTTTTTTAGGTAAAACATAAGTAGTATTCTGAGCTATAGAACTGTGCATTACCTGTATGATTTTGGTAAGATTACAGTATAGTAACATATAAGAAGCATCCCATAGCATTTAGATGATTTCACTCAAAAAATTACTAATTATTCTTCGATCAGATTACTGTATGATGACGGTAATACACAGTGTTGAGGAGGTAAGTTTTGGCCTCTAATATCTGCTATGCATCCCACAAATGCTCCATCTCCACCAGCAGCAGAGCAGCGCCACCTCTTGTTCACAGACCCAACCAGCAGCGCCGGCCGGGGAACTCAGGGACAAGAATGCGTGCTTGTTTTCCAGGCGCCTAATTATAAAGGAGAATGTGCTTTTTAGCAGCAGGCCACCAGATGAGGAGGAAGACATGCCAAATCAAGCGCTCTCTCTGTAATTATGCTTCACAGGCACTTGGCACAACACGCAAGATTTCGCACTTCTCAGAGTGAGCGCAGGCCAGCAGACAAAGGAGGGGGGGCAGCAAAGTTTTTCCACTTTGAGCCAACTAATTGCTTCATTATTCCCCAATAAGTCATTTGGAAACGTTTTTTTTTCTAAGGGCTAACACCTCGGACACATGCACAGCACACAATCAGAGAGCAGAGGATATTAAAGCCAGTCAAGCAACAAACAAGAACAACCGAGACAGCTGAACCTTGTCAGCTTCAATAATAAGAGTCTGAAATATTAGATCGGGGAGCAGATGTAGGAAGGAGCTCGGTGTTAAACTGTGAGGGGTGGAATTCACATTCTGAACGAGACTTGGGGAAAAGATATAAATGCTTTAGCACTTAGTAAAAATGTAATGTTCATAATATATCCTATAAAGTTTAAGATAAAAATGTAGTAACTTGTAATATCTGAGTGAAGTTTTATAAAACACACACATAGATAGATATGGGAGGAACACAGTATAAAGTTCTCATATGCATTATTGAAGTAAATAAAATATTATGAACTGTTTTCTGTGGTATTCTAAAAGAGGGAATATTTCTTGTCTCTTATCTGTACATTTGAGGCAACCGACTATCAGCCAAGTTAATTATAAATCCAGTATTCAGTGTTTTTCTGATTATAAGTATCATTATGTTTTGACAGATACCTTATAAAATAAATAGTTTTTTTTTAAAGGCACTATTCTGGCAGTGATGCAGTCTCATCTTTCTGTTTATAGTCACCACAGCCTACAGAACAAAGTAAGTGATTACATCTCAGGAATTAAAACCAATCAACACCGAAGGATAAATGTCAATTCTTTCAATTAAATATATTATATATAAAAAAAAACGTGTTTTTTAAAGTAAGTTTTGTGTTACAGTTTGCGTTCATCTAAATTTTCACACCAAGATTTTAATTTTTACCACAAACTTCACATATATTGGTGCCGAACATTGCTTATCTTCCTTCTTAATTACTAATAATCATTAATGAACAATTATTAGGCAAATATAAAGAGACTTGTCTGTGTTTAAAATGGATAGAATCTTTAACAGTTTTAAAGGGCCATGATAAACTAATTTCAGGTAACTAAAGTTGTATAAATATATTTCTAATCACTAACACCAACAATCATAGTAGAAAGTGATGTTATTATTACTTAATTGGAAGCTGTTCTTAGTCATCATTTCAATCAAATAATTGTTTTCATAGTTTGATTTCCCAATCTCTGCCCACATCCAGTTCTTGTTGTTGTGATGCCCCATATGAACCACAGGAGGTGCTGTTGATTTGTTGATTTTGGTGATAACTCCATGATCTGTCAGGAGCATCTATGAGCGGTTAGCAGTTAGCGTGCTCTGATAGCAGTGTTTAGTGTGCTATGAAATGGTTTAGGTGTGCTGTAGACCAGGAAAACTTCAAGAAAATTTAAACACAGCATAAATCGCTCTAATTTTCTAGCTGTGTTACACTTAAGTTAGTGTTGATTATGAAGCAAAGTTGATTCAAAATCTATGTGTGATGATGGTAAGCAGCACAGTCTTGCAAAAATTCATTTTAGCCAGTGTCTTGCCAGGATGATTGCTTCCTGACGAACACTATGGCGATGAATAAATACCAAGTTGCTTTTAATGGAGATAGAAAGATATATGTATATTTCTGTTTTACATATGTTTGATTTAAAGATAACTTATCCAAATTTATCTGCCAGTGCTGATTGGCTATTATAAGTCACATATAACCAATCAGATAGTGCTGTGGGCGAGACGTTGCTCTAGACCAGAGTGACAACAGGTAGACGGAGGCAGATGTTTTGCAGCACATTTTAAAATTAATTTATCAAGAATTGGTTAAAAAAAGACATCAGTAAGAGCTTAGATGCTGAATATTTGGTCAGATAAACAGTGAGGCCAATAGGCCTTCAAGATATTCTTAATGTGTTTTAACATATTAATATGACTAATAATAATAATAATAGAGCTGCAATGATTAATCAATCAGTTGTCTCTTTCTAACTGAAGCTGCAACTATTTTTATAATCAAAGAATTAGTTGGATTATTTTTAAAGAGAAAAAACACTAGTATTCAGAAAATATTTGGAATATATACATGATAAAATTAGATTAGATTATTAAATTAGGCTAGATCATATGTTTTCAAAAGTGTTTTTACTAAATGAATATGGTCACAAAAGCACCAGTAGCATTTGGACAATGTTTGGATTGGACATTAGATTAGATTAGATTAGATTCTTCTCCATTTCCATCCCTTATAATGTCATTTTTCTCCTAGTTTCTTTCCTCTGCTAGGACAGTATTTACATAATGACATTATTCACATGTCTTGTTGTTGGTTGTGGACAAAAAACATTTGTCCTGTCTAGCATTGAGAAACACTGATGGACATTTTAAACAGATTTCTGACCTTTAATAAAACAAACAACCAACTGATTAATTGAGAAAATAATTGACAGTGAAAGTATAGTTAGTTTTAGTCTTATTGGGCAAGAAATAATCATCTTTAAATGTGACTCTGTTTTAAACCTGCATCTGCAAACTATTTTCCTTAAATCTACAGTAGTTTGGGTTGGGCATCATCTCTATTGCCAAAACAGTAGGTGTCAAAAAGCCAGAACATAAAAACCTTTATGTACAAGTTGGAGATTACAGACTAATTTATGTAGATGTGATAAATAATGCCTTCTATAGTCCAAACAACTTATCGATTAGTCGAGGCAATGATCACTAGTTTCAGCCCTGGACAATAATAATAATAATATTGATGGGGCAACTTCAAAATAAGATACAGTGATCCAAGTGTAGAGTGAGTCCTGACCTCCTGCCTGCGGGTATCTGATCGATTACTATCATCACGCTGATTGATTGATTGGAACCAGCTGATAATCAATCAATGGAGCCCCACTTGGTTCGTGCACGATGCAACTTCACTCGTGACGCCTCCAGCTCTGCACGCGGGGGCCTCGAGCTGCGATAATAATGTGGCTCGAGCGGAAAAGAAACCGAACCGTGTGTCGGTGTGTTTCCGGTGCGGCTGCCCGAACACTGTCACCGGTCCGGTACAGAAATGACAGTACAGAAACACCGACAGCCACCACACCTAGCAACAGGGTTGTCAGGACGCAGGAAGTAACTTGCTAGCTCGGCTAACTTAGCCACGTCCTGCTAGCCGCAAAGCTCGGCCATGGCGGGCTGCGGCGCCGCTACTTGTCGGCTCTTACCGATGTGGTTGTCCTCGATGTGCACGATGAGCTCGGACAGCGAGTCGAAGTGGAGCCCGCAGCCGCCGAACCTGCAGGCGTTGGAGAAGAAGGAAGCAGCGGCGATGCCTGTCATGGTCGCTGCTGCATCCGAAATGAGGGCAAGCGGCGGCGGCGAGCGGCAGGCGGCAGGCGGCAGGGGCGGACAGCGGTGGAACAGCTGGAGCGGAGCGGCAGCAGCGGCGACTTCTGCGTCAAACCAGCAGGGAGCGGCACAAGAGCGGCAGTAAGGCGGTGGACCTTTCATTACAAAAGCACTGAAATGGATTTAATTAAGCTATATGTCTGAGATCTATGTACATACAACTATGTAAGGTGGTGCGTTCCAAAAAAGTAATTCAAGATAACTAATCCCACAATACATGGCAGCAAGACAAGAAAAGAAAGAGACACAATTTATTCTACAAACATTATTTTGATAAGTTGTGCTGACGAAAAAGAGGTGGTAATTGCACTGACTTAAAACTGCTTCTAATTTAAACACATTTCTGCATTAGTTGACCTAGAACTAACTTCAAGTTGAGGTAACTTAGTTAAATTCTATGAGTAACCAACTTAACGTGTGTTTGTGCTGGCAACACATTTGTCTAACTCAGTGTAGGTTTTTTGCTGTCTAAACTCAAAAATATTGATGCAAACTTTTTTTGGTTAGCCTAAATAATAATACACCACAGCTCAACCTGAATCAAACACACTTTAAGAAATACGATCAATCAGATTCTTTATTTACATAAAAGCAGATGCATGTTTATACTGTCTGTGCACTTTTCAGAGACAATAATACTACATTTTGGAATTACTACAAATTCAGTATAAGGATTATCAGGTAGGTCAGAACTATTTGGCTGAAATGCAGCTGTAAAGGAATAAAGAAAAATGGTTCTGCAATAATGTTCTGCCAGAAAAATAGTGGTAACTGTATGCCAGAAATGCCGGTTTATGTGTGTCTGTGTAGATTCTTGGTCATCCAGGTCACAGTCATCCAAAGTACTTCAGTTAAAATCAGCCGGACTTCTCTTTTTGACTGATTAATGGAATAGTAGGGAGGTTATGTGACTTTTGACTTCAAGTCATGATGCAAAGGTCCCCTCGGCATGGAAGTACCTTAGGGCCATAGAAATAAACTTATCCTAAGATACAAGTGAGATCACATTTTGGCCATACTTTAGAGGCCCATATCTTTGCTTCTGTTATAGCTATAATGACAAACTTGGTGTCAAAGTGTACATTTTTGGGGTCAAGGAATCCAATAAAATAGGTTCCAAGACTAAAAAAAGAACAACATTCTCCTTACCATGACAATTGAAGGTAAAATATGCAATTTATTTTTTTAAAAATGCATACCAAAAACACAGTCGATTCACAACTCAATTTAATAAATAACTTACAATTCTGAATATGTGTATTGCGGATACAAAGAAACTGAGTAGTGACACAAGTCCATAACTACCGTCGTGGAAAAAAATATTAGACCACCTTTGTTTTCTTCAATTTCTTGTTCATGTCAATGCCTGGTACCACTAAAGGTATCTCGTAGGAGATTCTTTTTGGTCGGCAGTGACAGACCCAGGAGGAAGCGCAGGAACAAGTCCAGGTGTCTGTTTGGACTCTGTAAGGCTTCGTCCACAGCTCTCTGGTAGAAAACTATTGAATAACTTTGGAACAGTTCAGTCCAATGGGATGTTGTTCTTCCAGCAGGTTGATTCCAGAGTTGATGAAGGTCTGATGGACATGAAGAGCAGCCAGAAACTCGTGAACACTCAGATGGACGAAGCAGAACACCTTGTCCTGGTACAACCCTCTCTCCTCTCTAAAGATCTGTGTCAACACTCCTGACTACACTGAGGCTGCTCTCATACTGATGCCACACTCTGTCAGGTTGGACTCATGGAAGATCAGGTTTCCTCTCTGCAGCTGATTAAAAGCCAGTTTTCCCAGAGACTCAATCATCCTCCTGCTGTCTGGACTCCAGTGTGGATCTGTCTCAGCTCCTCCATCATACTTGACCTGCTTGACTTTGGCTTGAACCACCAGGTGGTGGGTGAACATCTCAGTCAGGGTTCTGTGCAGCTCTCCTCCCTCTCTGGTTCTCGGCAGATCCTCCAGAACTGTAGCAGTGATCCAGCAGAACACTGGGATGTGGCACATGATGTGGAGGCTTCGTGACTTCTTCATGTGGGAGATGATGCTGCTGGCCTGCTCCTCATCTCTGGATCTCTTCCTGAAGTACTCCTCCTTCTGTGGGTCGGTGAACCCTCTGACCTCCGTCACCGTGTCCACACAGTCAGGAGGGATCTGATTGGCTGCTGCAGCCACTTTGATAAAACAAGAATTGTTGTTTATGTCACTACAGTGTATAGTTATTGTATATCGGTGTATAATCCTTAACTAAAATAGTGGATTTATCAATAAACATAAACAATACAATGTGTTATATTACTATCCTAATATACCATTGTTTAGATTTTATTTGTAACATGTTGAGAGGAAGTAGTTATACGTAAATTTTGTTGAACTTAATTCATGTAGTTTGTACAGGTGGCAAGATTCAGCAGGAAAAGGGTCTATCTGTAGCTAATTCTGCATCATTGCTACAAACTACCAGCTGCATCCTTCCACCTTTTTGTTTGCTTTTTCCATTTTTTAGTTTGCTTTCCTGCAGTGCAAGAAAGATTGTGAAGCTCTACAACTTTAACAAATTCTAGTGTCAACCTAAATGCCACGACTTTTAATCTAATAATGGTTTAATTAATCTTCTGCAATAATGAGTAATTATTTTTGTGGCAGTTGTTGCATGTGGATCCTTCATTGGATCAACAAGTAGCTTGAAGCATCATGCAGCCACAGAGGGGCAGTGTTGGTCAGTAGATATGAGTCCTGTTTATGTTCAGCTATTTAAAGGTCTAGAACTATTCCAAACATAACCGAGATTGTTTTTGCATACATGAGGCTATAAGTACTCAAAAGTCACTTTTAGAGACATTTTAAAATTAAAACTGCATTAAACTTCTGTCTGACACGCTTTTACAACCGTCAAGAGCTCGTCATGCGTCATGTGCTGCAAAGTCTTTCAGTTGTTTGAGAGGCTTGAAGAGAAAACAAGCAGCAATTTTCATTATTCATTCATGAATGGAATAAATTTAGTGAATGATGACAGCTTGTGGGTGCAGCTCCACTTTAAATCACTTGTCAGAGCAACGCATATGAAAGTTTCTTATGTCTTGTTATTTACTTAATCTGACATTTGTTTTCTTTTTTCGTGTTTTCAGTAGAACATGGAGAGTGATGCAACCACAGGCAAGACAGAAATAGATGTTTGCACATACATACCACTGATATTCAGACTATTAGTGTAGGACTTTTGGGGTGCGGATCTGCTGCCAATTGGCCAGAAATGCAAAATTACAGTAATAATTCACCAACTTTAACTTTTTCCGATTACTTTTTTTTTTGCATGTATTGACTGTGCAGTAACGCTGAGTCCGTGCCCGATGATGGTGTAATGGGTCATCACATTTTCATACCAAGCTACCTCAGTGATGGTTAAACTATTTTTCCAGTTCTGCCTGAGAACGCTTTGAAAGCATTACATCACACACAAGCTCTTGTTTGAGGAAGCTCATGGTTTCCTTTTTAAACTGCTGGCCCTGCCGATCCGCTGTTATTTATTGATGGTTTGGCTTGATGTGTACAGCTTCAACTAATCATTACTCTTCAGTTTGTTACAGTCCATAAATGCAGGTGAGGTAATAGATGTGTTTCTGATTTTTCTCCACCAGAAATTTGCCGAATAGGTCGTTTAACCTCAGCGTGGAAACACATGCAGGCAAAGCAAGTCACGTTTAACAGCTGCTGGTAAGTGACCAAACCCTTTGGCTCCGAAAAACTCCACAAGTTTGAACTAACCAGTAATGCAATTTCCTCCCTCCCACGGCCTACAGATAAGACAGGCACCTGAATCCTTCTGGCTTCTACATTTCACATAGAATAGACACTTATTTCAAGCTCCAATCATGAGTGTGTCTATTTATGAATGAGTATTTTGTAATAAATAGAAGGTTCTGCAGACTGTTGTTGAAATTATGAAGGAGTAAATAACATAAAGGCAATACTGCTGGACACATTAATCCAAAAATATTGCTCATACAATTAAAAAAGGAATAGATTATCCTTTATTTATATGGCAGTTTAAAAATACAGCCAGAGAACATTTATAAATGTTACAAATGTTCCTCATGATCCAGTTTGAGCTCATACAAAAGCTCAGTTGTCACAAGAGTGATATACTTAGAGATGCTGAGCACTGAGGACATCCTCCTACGCTGTAATAAATCCAACAAGCCATCACACACACAGCACAATCACCGGCCACCTAATGTAAATGTTATAGGGCTGAGTGTTTGAGTGTAAAAGCATCACAGAGGTTATCTGCTGGAAACCTCCCAGCACATATGTTTTGTTGAACAAACCTCTCAGTTCCATCTCAAAGTCCAGCAGTGATGGTTCAAAGCTTGACATATTTGACTATTCCTTTCAAAGAGCTCATTTATGAGATGAAACCTGAAATGTTGCATTGTACAAAAGCAATTATGACATTTAAATTAATTAACAGAAAGGATTCCCTGTCCTGTAATCTCTATGAATAAGTTGGTTCAACACCGTCACCTCACCTATGGGTGTTGATTTCATTTAAACCTCTGAGGTGGACATGTTAAGCAGGGGTCCTGCCGTCATCCTCAGAATACTTCCTGCATTCCTGTGAATTTCTCTGCACCATTTGTACCTTTTTATACATCAATTTGTGATGGAATTGTCTTTTTTTAAGTAAAGGAAAACACAAAAATCAGGCACTATGGTAATGTGGATGTTCTAAATAAGTGTTCTCTCATTAATAGTGACAAACGTCTTTTTAGAAGCACTCCAGACTGCGTGAGCAGAGTTTACTATCTGGCAGGGTGTGGAGTGTGAGGCCGGCTTTTATGGTGGAGATGATCATCAGGTGCTGCACCGCAGCTGTCCGGAGTTCCGTTAATGAGTGATTGGTGATGAGCAGCAGCTGGACAGAGCAGGAAGGTGGAGAGAGGAATAGGAGGAAGGAGGGGGAGGATGAGGGAGGATGAGGGAGGTCAGGTGGGGACTGAAGCTGGGACAGAGGAGGGAGCCCTGACATAGGCCAGAAATACCTAAACTAACTAGTACTGTTTAACCACACAAGTTCACATAAGCTGAAGTCTATCAGCAAAGGCTGAACATCCTTAGCTTTTCAAATTTTAGTCTGTGGTTGAGGTCAAATCTTCCCAACATGTTCCTTTCTGCCACAGTGGTTAAAATTTGAATGGACTGAAGATTTTGTTAAGCCGAACATGGTTGGGGCTGGACGGCTGAAAGTGTAAAAAAAATGAGTTATAGTTGAATTAAAATAGATTCTTCTATGAAGTACAATTCAAAAGGTTTTTCAAATTTTAAATCAAATTTGAATTCTTTTTAATTAGGCAGTTTGGAGATGTACTTTGTTTCTTAGGAGGTGGAGAAGAATGTGAACCATTACATCTTGAAAAAGCTATAAAACACCAGTTGTCAGACACTTACTGATAGTATACAGCTTTATTCATTTCTTTATTATGGGCTTAGAAACAAAAAAAAATCATGCTGTGTCTTCCAACCCAACATTTTTGGAGCTCTGCCCTTTGGATAACATTAATTTGAAGCAAAACTATCAGAAAACTAAATATATTTGTGTTCCAATGCTGTACAAATAGCTTCTGTCACTGCAGGCATATACACTTATGTTAAAATATATGGAGAATAATCTCTTTGAACATCTGTTTTTCATATTTGATTACTGTCCAAAGTATTTATGAAGATGTTTTATATTTTGTTTGCAAATTGAAAACCCGTATGATACTTTTGTTATTTAGCCTCCTTCACCTTCTGCACCTGCTGCAACAAAGCATTCTCACCGGTTCTTATCTTCCCAAGGTGATCTTACCCAAAAGCATTGCACAAAGGCATAATAATAAAAGGTTTAGTATAATATAGATCAAATCTGCTTTAGTGTGGGTCACTGACCCACACTGTATCAGCTCTTTCCAACCTTAATAGTCTGCTCCTCTGGGAGCATAATGTTTGGATTGGTTGGGAAATATATTGGCAATAAAGAGACAAAAGGATGTCATAAACGTTGATTAAAGCTCTGGTTAAAAGACAGAGGCGGAGAGGCTCTGAGTTATGAGGCCTTTTCAGACTGCGTTATTGTTTCAGTGACAGAGCTCTTAGTGTGTCTAGTGGAGTGGTCGCAGGCGAGTGGTAAACATTTCTCAATGTGCGAGGAGTCATTAATCCCTGGAGCCGAGGATGGCTTCACTATACCAGCGTCTGTGGCCCAAGAAATCACAGCCGGTTGGCACCAATGGGTCACAAGGAGCTCCAACATAAATGCTTTGCACTCCAGAGCTGTTTAAATCTCTTCTAATGTGCTGTAACTGAGGCACACATTTCACAAAAAAAGGCAGCGCAAAACATTATGTGTTTTCCCCATTCAGTTCATTTGCAAGTTAACCTGTTGGTGATGATGATGCATGTGAGGGATGCCAGGTTATGGCTCTTTTGTCAGAGATAATTTTCGTATAAGAGAAGGAGAAATGGGATAATTGCAAAGAGAACTGAAATGTGAAAACTGTCACCAAAGCTGGATTACAATCTGGAAAAAGCAGAAAAGAACTTTCTGGGTTCCGATAGTTCCAGACTTACTGGGTCCTGGATGGAAAATTTGTTTGGGAAGATTTACACCACTATAGTGCAATATCAACTGGTATGATGAAAGCTATATTTGTGGTTGTGTTGTCTAATCTTGAAGCACTGTCTTAAAGAGAGTCTCAGTGTACTAATTTAGTTTTTATTATTTCAGGTTTGTGGTTCTGGACATTATATTTCTAAATTAATTGACTAAATTACCACATAGGAAATCTTAGGCCAGGTTTTATTCCAGCATAAAAATACTTTACAGTAGTAGAGCAGCGCCATTAAAAAGGCCTGTTTATGAAGTAAATTTAATTCCTTTTTTTATCTTATTTATCTATTTTATTTAATTTAACCTTTTTTGAACTTCTCAAAAATTCGCTCGATTATAAGAATTATAAACTGAAGCATGACCACAGACATAAAGCACGTTAAACCAACCAAGGGACTAAAGATACATGAAACAAAATCCAATTTAGGAACAGGAATTGCACTCTTCAATTACACATCTTTTGATTAGAGCTTTGAACTCTCCAAGAGAGACAAAATCATCACGCTGTGCTGTATTTTGAAGGTCATTCCAGCCATTCAGATGAGCAAGAATCATTACAGCTGCTTGTAAGAGATAGCAAATTATACAAGAAAGAAGGGAGTTTACACAATATTGCTTTAGTAATAAAAATATACAGCGCTGTTGAAGAAACCAGACTGTAAAGTACACAGTGATGTGTTCTGGACAATGAGTTGGATATAAAATGTAAAGAGTCTAGACAGTGAGAGTAGGCAGCATGCATATAAATAATGTCCCCACTGTCTAAAACACTTAAGAATGTAGCCTGTGCAAGCATTTTCCAAACTGTGAAAATGAGGCAGCAGCTATTTTTATAATATGCTGAGCAAGAAATATAAAATAATTTTAATTCAATTCTATCCTTTTTTTTAGCACAGAGGGTAAGGAGCATTTGAAGTTCCAACACATGGCATCTCTATGACAAAACTGCTGTCATGAAACAACCAAGTATAATGGAGATGATATTGGGCAGATAAAAAATGATGTCATAGACCAAAAATCGGTAATTAGTGTGTTCATAATTTTGTATTGAGTTCATGAGGTTGTCAATGCTACTTGTCAAATTTTGTCTCACTCTTCCTGAAGGGCTCGGTGAAGTTGATGGACATTTTAGCGAGCAGGATCACGTTGCTGGACATCCAGAGCAGGTGTTGGATGAGTGATGTGTCTGGAGAGTCTACAGATTGTGGTAGGACTGCAACATTTTTAATTCTGGAGACATGAGGATATGCGTTGTTTTGTTGAAGCATCAAGTAATGGCAGCAAATTAATGGGCTAGTCATTGGTGTGTGGATTTCATCACAATATTGTATTTGCATTACCATTCATGAAATGTAGAAGTTTTCTTTGTCAATAACATATCTCTGCAAATATCATCAATCCTACACCTGTAATGGGCCTGTCATCTGCTTTGAACAACTGAAAACGAGATTTATTAGTGAAAAGGATCTTCCTCTGTCTTGCTAGTGTCCAACAAACATGACTATTCGCCCTCTTGAGCTCATTATGACGCCATTCTGTCATTAAATCAAGACCTTGGTTGCAAACCTGCTTTCTCAGATGATTCAGTTTGAGCTGATATTCTTTAGTTGCTTCCACCAAAAACCTCATCAGCGTCTTTGTAGCTGATTGCTGATAATTTTGCAGATGAAGGAGCCACATGTGACAACCATAGGCTGCATGGTGACACATGGTCAGCCGTCATGTTGCAAATTGCCATATAATGCCGTCTGAAACTTCTTAGAGGACAAATAGTGGAGTTATGGATATCCAAGTGCCTGATTAGGGCTCTGAACTTACATACCAGCATCCAGCATGTCAAAAGGCCTGTGGTATTGCATCATTTGAAAAAAAAAATTGCGTTTTAAAGTGTTTTTTTTATGGTCAAAAGAGTGTCTCTGTACTAGTCAGCTATCTGTTCATTGTCCGTTAAAGCCACACTTAACTAGAATGTGGGATTTGTCAGCAGTTGAAGAGCTCAGATTTTTGAGAATCTGTTTTATTGCCAAGTAGATTTTCACATATGAGGAATTTGACTTCAAATTTTAGTACATAATTGCACTTTTTGTACAGTTTGCTTTATTTTACCCCCTTTTTGCAATAAAAGAATAGAAATGAGACTTTTTGTGCCAAAAAAGTAGATTTGCATGCTATGTTTGTATATTTTTTTCAGTGTAAAGCCCATTTTTAATTATTTAGAATTTAGATTTAGTAGTAGTGGCCCAATTGGATATCACCACTATGCTGCTGGAAGTTTGTCACACTATTTGATCATTACTTCTCAGCTGATGAAGTGTGTGATTACATCTTCATCCGTGATGCCACTCAGAGTTGAGATGCATTCACTTGTTTGCTTGTTTTCTAATTGGCCGGTGCCGGTGCTTCCAGCTCGGCACCACACCCACCTCCGGGCTCCAGCGCTTGTCCGTCCGTGCCTCTTTGGGCGTGCATTTGTGCAAACTCCACCCCGGTCGCGCCGCCTCCAAGCGGACCGCAATGATTTAGAAGTTCAGGAATCCCACGTGACGTCACCCGGGGGTGACGTTATGCTTCTCTAAATAGATCGTATTGTAATCTTTTCTCAGTCCAACGTGGTTTCTTCTGAGAGACTGCTTCACATTTTCTACACTTGTTTGGTAAGTTGAACGCGCCGCCACCATGCAGAGGACCGTGCATGCGCCTCTGCAGGTTTGTTGCGTTTGTTAAAAGCGATTCTTTCTTTACTTTTTCTCTCTTCCACCTCCTTCTCTTTCCTCTTTCTCCCCATGCAACAAGCTTGTTTTGTTGTTCGCTTGAGCAATCCCGGTGGAGATGTTTCTTTGTCGTTTTGCGCTTTTACGCGTGCAGCCAGAGCAGATCCGGTGGCATGTGAGTTGGGTGCGCTGTGTGTTGTCACCCCTCCGCTCGGTGTCCGTGCGTCCCGGCCTATCTGTTGACTGTTGGGTGAAGTTGAACGCGGAGTCAAGTGCCGCTGCAGCAGCCGAGGCGAGTCTGCAGGAATTCATCTTAAACAACAAGCACGGGATCGCGCATGTATTTTTCGTTGCACTTGGCACCGAATTTTGCCAAGTTTTTCCAGCTTTTTTTCCCCCCCACCCAGAGCTGGATCCCTGCATCATTATCATGCCTGTCCCATCTCGGGATAACGCAGAGCCGGCGTCCTGTGCCGGACCGTGCGTGCTGCGGTTCACCAATGACCGTCTGGAAAATAATGCCACCTTAAAACCAAACGACTCGTGCTTCTGTTTGCATTAAATTGCCGTTTATTTCTCCTCTTAAACAGCAATGTGACCAACATTACGTCATTCTGCAGACCAGTCGATATTTGATTAACCGCCGAGATGTTGAGGGTTACTTTCAGGAAGGTTGTGCTGACGAGGCGCGCTTTGTGCCTGTAGCATGGAGGGGGAGAAAAAAAATGTGTTTTAATTATTTGATTGCACTCCTGTCGCTGTCATTAGGTTTATGTGACAGCACTGTCAATACCCACTTGTTTCTCGTCTTTCAATTAACGTGCAAGCCTCTGTGTTCCCAGTGTTGTTTCAATCTGACCAGGATTTTCTGATCATTTAATACAGGTTGAGATGGATTTGTAGGTGCCCAGTTGTTATTAAAAATAGTTTATGAGTGCAACAGTTTGAGGAAAAAGTAAAATTCTTCTGTGTCTTACACAAGAAATACGTTTTCAGTTATATTTTAGGATTTAGTGAACAAATTCTCTTAGAAATAAGTATTTAATTATAATAAATAAGCTTGTCATTTGTATCAAAAGCTTCCTTATTCTGCTACAGATGTAAATGTCCAGCTGTTAAAGGTTCAAATGGTTAAATATATAAAGCATAATAACTGCAGAAAACATACAAAACACAAACAAGTTAAACTTATTGGATAAGTCAAGTAGTGCATTACTTTTAAAAAATGCAATAAACGTCTTTTATTTTGCGATAATGACCTTAAAACTGATGTTTAACAGCTTTGTAAAGACATTTAAGCCACAGTTACTGTTAGATTAATATAATTGAATGTAGAATAAAGTGGAAAAAGTATATGAATGTACTGCCTCACAAGTAAAAGGTGTTTTTATAGCAAGAATGGCCTCCACAAAGCTTAATTTTGCTGTTAAAGTTGACCAAAGTGTTGCTGTCTAGTGATGCTGATTCAATTCTTCCCATATTTTAAACAAGCTTGTTTTTTTTTATTTGTGGCAGCAGTGAAATGCATTAAGTTTATTTGTCGATGGTTGTTTCATGTGCTCACATTCCTCCGGCGATGATGTAGTGAAATGACAGCAATCATAGCAGCGATCACACTGTCCAGTAGACTTTTTATTGTCTTTCTTTTTTTAAACTCTGGGACTTTTTCCTCTCTTTTCAGCAGTGGTGTTAAAACTTTTTATGAGCACAGTCAGAATAGTGCGAGTGGTGTTAGTGCCATGGCAGCCCTCCGAGGGGGCATTTTTTGCGTTTGTTATGTGAAAGAGACCCAGTAATTGAAAGCTATTGAGGTTTTTACATCACAGCAGCCTTTTTGTCATGCACTTGGTTCGAGAGCAGAAGTTCAGGGCAGACATTGTCTAGGAGGGCCATGTTCCCTGCCTCGGGGATCGCCGTAATCCTGCCTTGAACTTGTGCTGTCAAAAGCCCAGGCGATGGGGAGCTGCAGATTTGAATCGCTGCGCGTTTGTGCTTGCTTTAACCCCATATGCCTTTGCACCCCAACCCCTGCTTTTCCTCACCATATTGTTCAAATTCTAATATGCGGTCTACCTGGAGAATTCCTCCCCAGTTCCTGTTGAAATCGAACGCCGGACCCTAATCCTTCCCCTCGCTCACATAAGGATGCAGTTAATGTAAAGTGTAACCAAATTTCCTCTGCTAAACTAAAACATCTATACTAAATGAGAGCCAAGTGCCCTTTTCCAAGGAAAGGGCGTTGAGTACTGATAATTTGAAGTGTGAAAACTATTGGATAATTCATAGAGGCCTCTGCAGAATTAATGGTTGAAAGTTTTATGCATCATATGGTTTGAATTTCCTGGTAAATGTGATGAAATGATCAAGTCCCATTTTAGAAACGGGAACAGGAAGGTAAAAGTTTATTTTTTTGCATCTGTTTGAACAGTCAGTCATGGAAACTAGTTAGTTTTGTTTATTATTAATGCCTTCTAGTGAATTGTTATGAAGTTTCAGATTGGATGAAGGTGATCAAGAGGAAGTTCAGACAGCGAGTTCGGCTGACAGGAGCTGTGCAAAGTTCTGTGTGACTTTTGAATCAAAACGTGGCCTGAAATGGTGATTCAAGGAGGCATGATTGATGCACTGGTTCTTGCTGTCACCCTGGTTTGGGCTTTTTGGCCGTGTTTGTTGTGTCAAAGGAGACCAGGTGAGTTTTTAGGGGCCCTGCAGAAGAAACTGGTGACAGAAAGAGAGAGCAGGGCTCATTGCTCCCTGACAGAGAGACCCTGTCCAGACCCTTTTTCTGCAGCCTCGGTCCTCAAGTACAGCTTGTTAGGAAAACAGCGCTGCTCAGCATAACACAATATTTGAGTGTTTTGACTGTGCTTGAGGAAATAGTCTGTACCCATGAAAAAAGGCACACATGTACATAGTGTATGACGGCATTCATGCTCGACACTTGACATGTGGCACTGTCTTGAATCCCTCCTGAACTGATATTAGTGGCAGGAAGAGATAAAAGTAATCAAATATTATAACAAGTGAGAATGATATAGTGCAATATCAGTGCTGTAAATATTGTGTGTTTTGGTCATTGCCAGAAGCACACGATAAATAAACCACTCAGCTAATGTTAATGATTAAGTTATTAGCGAGCTATCAGACGCCTTTGAAGAGCTAGCTTTGATGGGATTGAAGAGGGAGACAGAAGAAAACAACACAACATTTCGACTTTACTCTGTTTACTGCAGCTTCTTTATTCCCAAATTTCTTCTTTTAGCTTTAATTTTGAGGCTTCACAACAGAGAGGCGATGCGCTTTTGTACAAACTTTCCTAAATCATCCACTCAAAAGGCTCAGTTCACTTCTAGAAGTGCAAAATGAGTGACTGATGGGCCCTAAAGCTTCAAACTTGACATCGACTACCAGGAGTTTGAATATTCATTCCATTTTATTGTATGTCCCACAGTGAAACATCTACCTGCTTGTCATGATCACGGCTCTGGCTCAAAGCTGAAAGTGTTCCCTGGGTGTTGTGCTTTGGCTGCTCCTAAGTGGGGATTAATAGTAATAATACAGACTTAACATCTGGTACCACATCTGTCTGAGAGTGCTGCGCATCTGTACTCCTGGCATGTGATGACTGCTCTGAGGCTGTTTGTGAGGAGGAGAGTTTACACCATGATACCGGACAATAATGGAATCTTAAAATGTATACAAACTCCTTGTAAAATTCTAAAGGGCACTCAAATAAGAGGAGTTTTTGTACTTTTCTTTGCTGAGTCTTTTATAGACGTGAGCTAAACTGAACTATGTTTGATTAAACACAAATATCTTAGCAAGAACTACTTAAATAAAAGGCATCATTTGATTTAAAAAAAAATAATTTTAAATCAGGACTTGGAATAAGTAAGCGGATAATCTAAACTAAGTTTCAGTCTCAGGTTTGGATACTTGACACATCTGTATGCAACTGGGTTTCTATCCTGCTTATGTGTTCCCTTGGAAGCACTAAAAATGCCATTTAAAAAATACAAATATGTTTCTACTTTTCTGCATAGAGCTTTATGTATTCTATGCACGAACGGTTACATAAGCTGTTATCAATATATAAATATCTAAATGTGAGTTATGCATCATGTTCGCATCAGATGCAATGATTGATTTACGTGCACATCAAACCCTTTAAATGCCTTTATTTGATATAGATAAACGTTAAAGTGCACCTGGTATTTCTCTTGTTTTCTCTTCGAAATCCTGCACTAAATACATTCTAGAGTTTAGAATGTATTCAAGTCAAATGCAGAAAGGATACTTTACATTGACATGATTTAGCTTCTGTAAACACAGGAAGGGTATAACATTTATATAAGTTTAAATAAGTTTTCAGTCTTCAATTTTTGTGTTTCTCTGGTTTCAGTTTGTATTTTTTTCAACAGATCTTATCTACGAGGCTCCCTTCTTTCTGTAGGTGTTTGTCCTCAGTTTCACTTTGAATTATTAAAGCTAAAATAATAGCTGAAGCCTCTTAACATGAGACATGATGCATGGCTTTGGCTCTTGTCTACTGAGCAATTACTCCTAAAGTACACATTTGGCTGCAGTTGCAGGTAAATAAATATGTTGGGCTCATACTTTAAAACTTTAGAACTAAGTTTTGTTTTTAAAGTTGTTTTTTTTTTTTTGACCAAGTAAACTGTATCCTTCGATTAGACACTGCTGCTCTGCCGCCACTTCCTTTTTCTCTTTCTCACTATACCAACTGAGTAAATTAATGCAACCTTTAAACAATGACTGTACAACTGAAACCCGACAATACAGAGCTGTTCGACTGTATTTCGGTGCTTTCCGTTTAAAGCTCATTCTGTCTCACTGCGTTACATTACTGAAAATGCATATTTCTACTGAGAAATAGTTGCATTTGCCAGAGCAGCACCACATGTGCTCGACCAGATCCTGTCGCTTTGTGTTGAGAATAAACATTTGAAGACCCCATGTTGAAACAGCGGTTTCAACATCGTGTTGGTGTTTGATTACAAATTTCAAACACGGTTTATCATGTCAGTGTTTGTGCTCAAATTTTAGCCCAAACCGATTACAGTTGTCCCCTACACATATATACATATGTACCTCTGTAAACAGATTTGAATGAGTTTAGCTGTAATTGAAAGTTTTATGGAGTGCTATAGCAATTCTTTATTTTTGTTGGTTCATGGATGACTTTAGAGTATGTATATATAGCCTGTGTGGTTACGTGTAATAAAAACATAGACTTAAAAAAAAGTTTTTCCTGAAGTTATTGACTGCAGTGTTTCCACAAACCTAGTCTTCATGGATTGCTCTAGTGTGGGAAAACTGGTGCAGGTGCAGTGAAAATTTTCTGTCTAGCATGACACAAGGAGTGTATTTTTCCTCTTATGTGCTGGCAAGGCAACTCAAGTCATTCCCCTCCTTGCTTTCTTCTTTTGTCCCACTTTGTTTTTTGTAGTTTTATGAGAAGTTGGCCAGAGTGATGAACTCAGACCAGGAAAGGCCGTTCGTGTGCAACGCTCCTGGCTGTTCTCAGGTGAGTGTGTCGAGACACCACAACACAAAGCGTGCATGTGTGTACGTAAGTCCGCCTGTAACATGAAGAGGTATACATTGAGGAGGCCGGAGGAATAGGTTTCTGCCTCTTGCGCACAAGAGGAGAAACAGAATAGCTTAGAACTGGATGAAACACAAACTGTAAATAACACTGCAGGTGTAAAAATACCTACAGGAGAAAAAGCTCTTCAAGGAGTGTTATTTTAGGGCAAGGATTAGCACATTTTTGTCATGCAATCTTTCCTCTTTCAACAGCGATTCCCCACGGAGGACCATCTGATGATACATCGACACAAACATGAGATGACCCTTAAGTTCCCCTCCATAAAGAACGACAACATGTTATCAGGTGAGTTATGTCTGCATCAATACAGACTCTGGGGCTTGTAGTTTGTTTGCAGGTGTGTTCCTCGGTGACTCATGCACAGACACACTTGTCTATCATCAAAAACCTTTATGTGCGTGTCCAGTCAAGTTGTTTACAGTAATGTAAGTCACATGACACACGCAACCTTGCAGCTCGGTTCTAGTCGGTGCATGATGCGGCGACGCTAAATCTAAATTTCTTTGATTGATTTGCATTTTCTCATCCTTCAAGCTGCCACACAGGCAGTACGAGAGTTGAAAGGGAGTTTTAGAGATGTTGGAGTGACCTGCTGATCTGCACATTAATCTACTGTTGGAAGAAACTGCGTACATGGGTCAACCCAAGGCCGATCCATAAATATAGATCTCCATTCCTAGAAATGTCCCAGCCACACTAGCTGTTGTCTGATGTGAACCACTCCAGCCAAATCCCTGAGATTGTGTCTTCTTGTATTATTTAGAGTCAGCGGACAGCAGGATCAGATTTTCTAGGCCAGGTGTCTTTATCGCCTGCTGACTGAGTTACAGCTCTGACCACTTCTCTTACCAAGAGTTTAAACTCAGGATAAAATAGCCAGTAGTTATACTGAACACTGAGTTACATCTGAGCCACTCTTTACCTTTTAGCACCACACTTGTTGACCTAAAGTTAACCTCCTGCTCTAGTTGCTTTTCCTCATATCCTCAACTAAAAACTGACATTATTCTTTTAAAAAAAAAATAAATAAAACAATAGAGCTTGAGTTATATTCTCAGTGTCTAACACTTTAAAAGGTATATTTGGAGTAAAACTGTATTTTGGGTACACAGGTCACGATGAAAGTTCGAGTCAATGCCCAGTCTAGCCAGAACGGATAAACAGACCATGAAGTATGCTTTTAGCCTTTGAAACAATCGTGATCCTAAAATCACCTTCAACTGTCTGAAACCTGATCTGTGTGCACCCCCCACAACGTCAAGTTGAATACCGCAGCTCGACTGAGCTCAACAAATGAGACCCCCACTCGGTAGGTGGGATCTGTACTTTGTCAGCCAAAATGGGGTTGTCAAGGGGAGTATCTCTCTCTCTCACTAAGTAAATGGGAGTAATGCTTTCTTAAAAACACAATACGTAATAACAGTGTACGTTCCGTTATTCTTTAAGTGGATCTCCATTAGCTTGTTTAAAGTGTTTTTGCTGGTGTAACTGGGGTCCAGCTAAATATAAGATTCAAACAAATGAGCAGGCAGGTTTGAAAAGCAGGGTTTTTTTTTTTTTTTTAAATAAATCACCAAATTGCACTATTTTTCAGAGCCAGAAATTGAAATGGTCCTTGAACATTTTGTGTGTAATGTACAGTACAGTTAAGAAAAACAACCAAGCGTAAAATTGTGATATTTCATCCAAACTCTTTTTATTTAGTGTCGTGTTCAAAAATTTGCCATAAATAAAGTATTTGCATGAACCAGATTCTAAGAAAAAATAAAAAATCTGCATTTTACAGTGCAACTGATAAGCTAAGAGTGACTTAGCTACAACCAACAGTGGCATGACAGAAATTTCAGCTGAACTACAGGCTGTGTTTACACAGAGCAGAGAAGAGGTGACCAGAGAGATGGAGAGTACATTATAGCACACTTGATCAATAAAATAAATTGCAGCATGGCTCAGAAATGAACAGAAGTTGTCAGCAAGTTTACGGAAGACACATTCAGCAGGATAAAATATTTTTGAGTTTGTGTGCAGGATAATGTGAAAAATGATTAGTTTGTGGAAGTTATGAAAATAAATAGCCTATCTATAGTATATGGGGGCTAATTTTAGGTTCGGTATCGGTGACACCTGTGGGCACTTGGAACATGTTGTACATGCTGATTTCAACATTTTACCCTTTTTTTTTGTTAAATCAAAGAAATTTAACTTGCAGGACCTTATATAGTGGTGAAAAATGAACCCACACTAAGTCAAAATGTGACAGGAGCGAAAAACATTCACAACAAAATGCCAAACATATAAAAAAAAATCTGACAATAAGGAAAGTAAATTTGCAAATTAAAGGTCAACAGAGAAGAGAAGAAACAATAGTAAAATGTGATCCATACAAATATATTTGCTAAAGTTAACTGTTTGTCTTGCTGATGTATGTATGATGTCCTGTTCTGTTTAAATTTGTTTATGTTGCTTATGTGCTCTGTTTGTTTGGTGATGTCATTATACACTATTATACTAATATATATATATATATATATATATATATATATATATATATATATATATATATATATATATATATATATATATATATATATATATATATATATATATGCAGATGTTTAATGTTGCATTCACCGCAGTCACTTAATAACAACTGAATAAGATAAATCTAAAATTGAAAAGAATGAAGAATCATAATGTGCTGCAGGATCCTTGTTTTCCACGCTGCTCTAGCCCCTTTGCTTCTGCTGTCCACAATAACACTGTTAACAGTGGTTAAAACCTTTCTTTCATTTCCAGACCAGACGCCCACACCAACACGCTTCCTGAAGAACTGTGAGGAGGTGGGATTGTTCAGTGAGCTGGATTGCTCCATTGAGCAGGAGTTTTGCAAAGCCCAGGAAGAGGAGGACAGTAAACAGGTACTGCAGAGTCGAGAACAAAGCCTCAGGCAGAAAAACCCACATGAACCTAAAGCCACAGCCCTTCACAGGGGTTGGGTTAGGTGGTTATGAACTCTTACCCGGTGCAACCATCAGTCATGTCACTAGCAGCAGCCCACACACTATGGCCTGATATCACACTTTTAATAGATTGAAAATGCCTAGACCTCATGTAACCGCACTCTGCTCTCCGGGTTAAAAACCCAACAATCACAATGTGTATACACCTCAGGTATTTCTGCCCATATTTTCTCCTTTTCATCAAAAGTCTACTCGTGTGTTGCACATCCAGACACCACCCTCCATGATCCCCATCTGTCTTGTCAACAGTGACAGACAGATGGGGATCAAGCCAAGCAGGTGGAGATTTGTCACCCACCACAGGTGAGGAGAAAAGATATCAGGTTCTCCACCTGTAACTTCAAACAGCTCTCAGAGGCTTCTTGTAGGGAGGGAGTCCTGTTTCTTCCCAGAAATAAAGACAGACCCCTGAGACAACATTTTGGCAGCAATAAAAGACCAGGCGAGACAGTCTCGCATGTGAGCGGAGTCGCGAAGCTTTGACATTTGACAAAGGACGTGATCATTTATGCATTATAGATCCGCCCTGAGGCACCTTCACCTGAAACATGGGTACTCGTCAAATCACCACAAGACAGACTGCTTATCTAATGTCTGGAAGGATGTGCAGAGCGTGCTGTAGCTAAGCTGTTGTCTGGGTGGTTTGGCTCTGAAGCTCGTCTGTGCTCAGGTCAGCCTGCCCAGCCTGTGTGGTTTATGACGGGAGGCTCTGCTAAGTCAGCAGGAGGCGAGTCGGAGCAAGACTCTTTGGGAGTGTAAAGCACAATAAGTAGAGATAAGGAGCATTGAAACTTAAGGAAAACAACAATTGACTATTATGACTGTAAAACAGTCACATGTTCATATACGACAATGCACTGCTGACTGTATTCTTCTTTTTAATCTTAGACATTTTCTGCAGCTGCATGTGTGTTGAGCTCAGTGTTCTTTTGTTCCATATGATACAGATGTATATTCATTACATGTGACAGAGGCAAAACAAACAAAGCATCCTGCTGGGTAAATAAAAATAAGGGGAACCTGGTCCTCATTAGACTCTCAACATTTCCCCAATGCAACACAGAAAAGCCTGTAGATTATAGTTTACATAGCTCCTCATTACCGATTCAAGCTGGGTGCATGGAGCCCAAGGCCAAACAGTCGGAGCGCTCGAGTTGGCCTGAAAAATTCAACTTGCTGGAGAGAATCAAGAGATGACTAACGCTGTGTAATCTGCTTGTTCTTCTCCTCTGTTCTTTGCAGAACATCTCACTGCACGGCCAAGGAGGCCAAGGCCAGCACCAGCAGTCCCACTCACGGATGGGCAACCACGACACCAGCATAGTGATCCAGCAGGCGCTGCCATCGCCTCAGTCCAGCTCCGTCATCACTCAGGCTCCATCCACAAACAGACAGATAGGGTGAGTTTGCAGAGATCTACACAAAAAAAATGGTTCTTGGCACCAATGCCAGGCAAGAAGCATTTCTAAGAACCTTTTAGCAAAAGGTTTAGAAAAGAATCCTCAGACAAGATGTTTCAGCTCTGATCCAAAAGTCTTCTTCAGGTTTGAAGCAGCTGAAAGAAAAGTCTAGTTGCTTTTTACTGAAGTTTTTAGGATCACCATCACCTGGATGGCTGAGAAACCACACTGATGTATCAAAAAAAGAAACATTTCTTTAAAGAAACCCCTAAAGGTACCTCAAACATGCATCAAAAATGGTTTCACCATAAATGGCACTGCAAAGAAGTTTAGCAACTTTTCTTAGTTTTCTTTAAGGAGCCATTTTCAAGGTAGTTCATTGTGGACCGACCTATTTTTATTGAGATGTCAGGATGTGATGATTGTCTAAACATTTTTTAGGAAAAGAAAAATCGAAAATTTACAGCATTTCAGAATCCCTTTCATTTTATCACATTTAAAATTTTGGGTTCTTGGTTAAACAGAGCAACATATACCAAGATGCCAGTTTGGGATTTGGGAAACTGAGTAGCATTTCTGACTGTTTTCTGATGTTTTATAGAGCAAATGATTCATCTGCAGCTCTGATTTTATGCTATTACCTGCCTCCAAACCAAAAAAACTCCAATAGCAATAAAGAATCATATAAAGTACATGGAGAACCAAGTTCTTCAGGTCGTGATGGTGCTTTGAAAAAACAGGAAACCTTTAAAAAAAACATTTTAAAACTTTTTTGAGAAGATAAAGTGAAGTAATGTATACTATTACATTTGCTGCAGAAAGAGAAGGAATAGTTTTTTCAAATGTGAGAATTTCTTTCTGTTACCACGGGGTAGAGGCACTGCTGAGAACTGCTGACAGACTGAAAATTATCTGACAAGTGCAGTGGTTGGAGTGTATCCTCCCACCTCAAGTGTGCCCCTGTTACAGTGACAGCCTGAGGCTCAGTCCGGGCCCTTTGTGTCCGTGCCGGCTGTCATCCCTCCGTAGTCTCTGAAGTAATGTCAGTGTTTTGTTACATTCGGAGCAGTGTGTGTGGTGCTGGCGATTCATGTTTTGCTGTTCATTCAGCATTGTCCCACAGCAGAGCATGCCAAAGAGGGTCCCAGAGGACAAGATGAGGTCATTGTTGAAGCCTTAGCCGTGACTGCTTTTACAACGGTTTAGCGTTTCATGCTCCAAAATAGTTCCTTTCACAGCATGGGAATGTCAGCCACCTTAGAGCTCCGTTTCTCTGATATCTTTGCAGACAATGTAGTATCAGCTGTGCGTTTAGTGGTTGGGTGTTTGCTTCTAGAGTATTTTTCATCCGAGTCATAATCAGATCTTGTGCTGATGACCCATATCTGCATGTGCCTGTGGTTTTGTCTGTATATATCAGAAACATTTTTTCCCTGATGAAGACACTCCACTGACCTCATTCATTCCTTATGCCACCTTCAAACTTGTGCCAGGGCTTTGTTACTGTAAACCAGGCCTGTGGCAAGCTAGCTCGACACTGAGATGGGTCAGTCTTAGGCCGGTACTGCGTCGAGGTTGTCCTGTGTAGATTTACAGCTTGAGGAGCTAGTGAATATTGGATGGGAGGCCCATCACTAAGCCTGACTGACACCCCGTCAGGCTCTTTGTCAAGCACAGGGGTGGAATTTCATCCCCTTGGAGGAGCAGCAATCACTGCCAGAAACAGAGACTTTGCTTGGCCTGCTTCACCTGAGTTTACCTGTCATTATAAACTCCTCGCATCGCACCAATTCACCTCACAGCCCTTTATGATCACAGAGCCCTCAGTGATTTGTTGAGAGAGTGGTGGTTGTGGTGCTGCTGCAATCACATCTCTTGAAAATCAGAGCCGCTCCTGTTATCTGTCACACATTTATTGAGGAAACCTCTGAGCAGCAATTATATGAGGTGAAATACCAGGGGGTGTTTATTAGGAAGGTGGAATCCTGATGCAAAAATAGGATGAGGAGATTCACACGAGAGAAAACTGATCTGGAAATGTTCACATCAGCAGGAAAATGGGCTGAGGAAACCCCTCCGCTGAAAAGCAATGCTTCCACAGGAAGCCATCAGGGCTAACCAAAGCCTCTGTGCACAGGGTCTCTCCACAGGAACTTCCTACATGGAGAACATGCTGCACACACACGCGCTCACTGTGAGTTAGGGAAACTACACAAGTTCTCATCAGTGGTTCCCTATGACATAAGATTTAATTGCCCTGTTATCCTGTTAAGCCACCAAAACTGTCTTTGTGGACAAAAGACGTAAAACTAGAAGCATAGATTCTCGCTGTGCAAATGTTTGTGTTGAATTTTAACCATAATAACCTAAGAGACAATTAAGAAACAGTTATCCTCGTCAGGAATGGTAAGGTTTGTGTATGTGATCATCGCAGGCCTATAAATCTTTTAATCCTGACACACAATGTGGAGCTCTGTGGTGAATATGTCTCCAAATGAGACAAAATCACCAAACAAAATCAGTTTAATCTCACTTCCATCTGCTTCCTCGGTTTGTTCCTCGGCAAAGCGCGAGCATCCAATGAATTAGGATAACAAGTCATTTTCATTGCTCCACAATGTTTACTAAAGAGCTTTGAGGCTTGGAATCAATTAGGATTGGCTTTCCTCAAGTCCATTTACTTTAGGATTGAGCTGGGCCTGCAGCTGTGAAACCTGAGGACCTCTCTCCCTCTCTCTTTCTCCCTCTCCCTTTGCTCCGAGTCCTTAAACAAGGTCTTTGGGGAGCTGCACTGACACAAACCAGTGTTAAAACCAGGCATAAAAAGCAGCCCAGCAGATCTTAATGTCACAGCTATCATTATCACACAAAGGGAAGCGGTGTCCAACAGTTCTCAAATGCTCTCTGCTTTTCAATGATAAACATCTGGCGCTGAGTTATGTCAGAGTTAAATGCGTTGGACGTTACTAGTCAACCATGTGAGATACAATGTTTTGTGGAGACCTGCGGGGAGATCTGTGGGTAGATGGGTGTGGGCACAAGGCATTAAAATGACATTCTTCTATTTTGGCTCAATAGAGGAATTCAGTCCCATTGTTTCCATTACATAGCACAGTGGACCTGAAGGCAGCTGGACTGAGTGAGGAGTGATTACAGTACAGATGTGGTGAAATATCTGATCATCAATTTATGATGACGGGCTATTTAAATATGTCTCTCAATTTTGGCTGTGTCTGTAACCAGGTGCTTCAATTTAACAAGGACTTTATCTATTGGCTTAAATAAGAAAATTTCAAAGAATGTTAAAGACTGTGAGAACCTAAAAGTTGCAAATCTCAGAAAAATCGACTGTTTATGTCAGACAGTTTTGTTCGTGATCGTTTAACCCTCCCAACGCCAAAACTCAACAATGGCTTTGAAAGGCATGTCATCTTATATATTGCCAAAATTCTACCATTAATCAGAGCAGGAAGCTGTGAAAACACAAAGACTTGTCAAATTTTCAACTTTTTCAGCACTTTTGAAGCTTTTCAACAGTCCCAGAACTTATCATCTATGTAGTCACATGTTGTGCCATTAAAAACTTTCACCTAAAATCATGACATTTCACCAAAATCACTTTATTCTGTGGCATCGAAAAATTTGAAAAAAATAGAACATTTGTTGTAACCAGATTCTGGAAAAAACAAAAAATTCTGCCAATCATGAGTACAACAGAAAACCCATTAGTGACTCAGCTGTGACCACCAGTCACATGACAAAAATTAAAAGAGTTTTGAGCTTGGTTGGACTGAACTGCAGGCAGTGTTTATGTTGAGCAGATAGAAGAAACAAATTAAAAATCTAAATGTTAAAATGTCTAGAACATGCAGAGTCACTGCTTGTTTTTCCAGTATTGGTAACACCTGTGGGTGTTTGGGAAAATGTTGTGCATGCTGATTCCAGATTTATTTTTTTTAAATTTAGAAAAAAATCAAAGGAATTCAACTTATATATTTTTTTGCTTTTTGCACGATTTATGACATTCTAACTGTCATACTGCACAAAAGGCATCACTTTATTTAGTGCAAATGTGCCAACAATTCCCCTGACTTAAAACCAGTCTAGCATACTCATTTCACGCATGCCATTTGTTTGTAGAGACTTTTTCTTCCCTTTTGTAAGTGGAAGATTTATCTGTAAATATATATATATGCGCACTGCATGCAGCTTAAAATTTGGCTGTCACATCATCATGCAGAGCTTTAAAGGAAGTTAATTTGTGGTTTTGTTTCCCATGCTGCTTCGAATGCATGATATTTTCACACCTCTGGCCCACAGCTACTTGTGGTCCTTGTTTTTGCCTTTAAGGGAAGTAGCGCAAAATAGATGCTGGTCTTCGTGCGTTCTCCAAAGCAGAGTTTCTTGCAAAGTGTAGAGTGACATATACATACATTTACTGCAAACTTCCTGTGTTTTTGCAAAGAGATTTGGTGACATGTCTATTGGTTATTAAGGACCACTCGATCTAGATTTACTGCCGTTGTCTTTGTTTAAACAAATCTGTTGGACAAAGCACATTTCTTTTCGGTCAGTATAAATTATGATCATCATACCAATCTATGATCACTGCTAGATATGATTTCTACAAAACTCTCTTCAAGCTGTAAAGCTAATGGTCACATCTTGAAAACAAATGTAGTTCATGTGTGAACGTGCACATAAAGTGTATTTTGAAGCTCTAATGTTAATGATAATGCAGTGGAGCTGAAAGCTTTGATGGCTTTGACACGAGGATGTATTGCTTGTCACATTTTTATAGATTGCACAACATGAATGTCATAAAACAACTGTGCAGATTTCTATGTGCATTGTGCAAGTGCAGTGAAAGAGAAAGCGCTATGGGCTTTCCGTGGGCAAAATTTGACCTTACAAACTCCACAATTTAAACAAAACATCTTTTATTATTGTTTATGATTAGATTGCATTCACAAAGCTGTGATAAGGAGGGAGGTCCATCCTGAGAGCAGGGGTTCGGGACCTCTCCTGCTCCGACTTGACACCTCTCCACAGTCAAAAATGGGTCATCAACTGTGTATGATTCAAATTAATGCAGCTAAAGAAGAAGTCAGTGGACAGAAGGTGCAGAAAAACAAAGGTATACAGTGTAATCACTTGCAAAAAACAGAAGAGAGAGAGAAAGAAAGAGAAAGAAAGCAGGATGTACATCTGACCTGAATTAAGATGAGCTCATTGTGTACTGCAGTGGGTTTAATAGTGCGTTTGTAGAGGAACGCCCAGACTCTGTTCCCTCTCATTCCAGCGGGTCTGTGTCATCCCTGCCCCGGGGCCACCACACATGCAGGCTCCTGCACAAGCAACTCACACACAGGGACGTGCCTCACAGCTCTGGGGAGCGCAGGGATCACGACGTGGGGAAGTGTGGAAAAGGGGGATCAGAGGTGGACGGAGAGGAGGAAAAATGGGATCAGAGGTGGATGGAGGAGAGGAAGAGGGTATTAGGAGGTAGATGGAGGAGAGGAAATGAAGGATCAGGAGGGTGGAGGAGAGGCATGAGATGTGGATGGGACGTTTTGTTGCGGGATGGAGGAGAGGATAAAAGGCATGTCTGCGCAAGGAAAGTTAAAGATGGATCATGTTTGGGATGGAGGCTCGGGCCAAATGGCATCAGAGGAATGAAGTGTGGGGAAAAAAAAAAATTTGCTGAGATTATGAAAGGAGAATGCGGACGGAAAGCTGAATGAGAAGTGATGACAGAAATCATGTGGTAGTATGAAAGGAAGAGGAGAACAAACATGCTAATAAATAGTCATGTTTTAGCAGATGAAAAGTGGGAAAGATGAAGTGTCCCTGAAAGCGAAAGGGCTGCCGTGCGCCAAATGTTACAACACCGGTCAGGTGTTGCTGACAGATGCCAGGTTAGCTTGTAACAAGATGACACGGTGGTTGCTGAAGAGTTTTCCCGACGTCCTTACGTCGAAAAATGAAGGGCAACCCGTCTTCCCCAGCCAGCGGCATCTAATGAACCAAAACAGTATCATATTTGGGGAATAAATACCATATCATTCACCACCGGTCCTCAAGTGCGCTTTGGCATGGCTTTACTCAGCTCGAGGCACCCCGATGTGAGGACACCCCATCCCAGATCTGTCCCTGAGACGCACCCTCCCAGCATCCATCCCTTCTCTAGCCCGCTAATAAAAGTCAGCTTGTGTCGTAACCCATTACGGCTGATTTATTTGATCAAATTCATATTATTTCCTCAGTCCAAACCCCATGGCACTCTCCTCCCACCAGTGATTAAAGGCAGTAAATCAGGGGCAGGTCCTGTGTAGTGTTTACTCAGAGAGCCAGGCAGCTGCAAGCTGTTTGAGGCCCTTGTTTCTCCCTCTGTTTACCTCCGTTCCCATGGCGACTGCACCACCATCTCCCAAACGTCTGGAACTTGGCCCTGGGCTGTTTTGGTTACGTTCAAAAGTTTTTTAGCTGCTGTGTCTACCCAGAGCTCGCAGTGACTTCACCCAGCAGAGGAGTGAGCGCAGTGATGTTGGACGAGTTGAGGAGGGGAAAAGAGGGAAAAGTGAGAGGAGAGACGAGGGACGAAATCTGGCGGTAGGCAGGCACAGGGTGGGGGGAGGGCGAAAAGCCAAGAGCATTACATCATTGCTGGAGCGGAGTCAGAAAGGGAAGGATATGAGTCAGTGGACTGACTGCACCTCGCGCTCCCTCTCGCTCGCTGCTCTTGGATGGCAGCCAATCCCCCTTGTGTTTAAGTCCCCAGTACTTGAGTTGGAGTTGGGACTGTGGGGGGATTGGGACAGCAAAGCCTGGTGTGAGTGCACGCTGCAGGATTTGTAGGTTAGAGCGAGCGAGTCCCCAGGGGCTCAAGCAGAGGTGTGGGCACCCCGATGGGTCCAGAAGAGAGTTTTGGAGGATTAACAGAACAGTGGACGGTTGTCAGTTCTGCTCCATCGGGGAGAAAAATATCAGAGGAGAAATAGAGTGTGGAACAAGAGAGAAGCAAAAAAAAAAAAAAAAGAAGTAAAAGAGGGATTCAGGGAGGGAAGAAGGTCTAATAATGATGTCATGGTGGAGTGAAGGTGGGTGGGGGGTGGTGCGATGGTGGTTCTGGGGCGGGGATTGTGGAGGAGAGCCGGGCTGAGAGCGAGGCACTCAGTAATGTGAGTGCAGGGTCAGCACTGCAGAGTGTCTACCTGCTCTCCCTTGAGGCCCACAGCCCAGGCTATTATCAATCCCCTCAGTGGAGCCACAGCCTGTCATTATTCACTCACATGCACACACACACACACACACACACACACACACTCACACGCACACACACAGCTTGATGAACATTCACACACTGGCATGTGCACACAAACACTGGCCGTTCAGTGCGGTTTTAGGCAAACGGATACAAGCGCACGAAGCACTGGAGACTTAAAAATACAGGAACAGGCTTTTTTTGAGGCCTCCATGAGAATAATCTGCAATATGTGGATAGCGGAAATCCTTATTCGAACACTAATGAAGCTGAAATCACACTGATACTACAACTAGAGCCTGACTGATATACAGGTTAGTGATGTTATCTGCTTATATTGGCTTGTCACAGGTCTATTGTTGTCCGATATGAAAGAATATGCAGAAAAAGATGCTTGAGATAACCAACTTTATTCTTTCTAATACTCATAGCACTCTCTGCAGCACATGTAGCAGAGCATATGAGCTTCATTACAAGTTGCTAACTACTTTATGAAATACATTGCTGGAAATAAACAAGGACTCCATCACTTTTCCTTCTCAAAATTACTCTGAATCAGAATCATTTACTTTAAAAGTCAGGATTGGGATGGGCCTCTAAATGCTATTTTCATTACTGATATATGCTGTTCTACTGTTTTTTTCTACCCCAAAGAGTCTTTATTAGGTGGAGAGAGAAAGGAGGAAACAAGGGAAAGAAGGAATTTGGTCTCAAAGATCACAATTACACAAAACTCAATATGACATGTTCAGATTTCAATAAAAAGTAGCGTAAGACTAATTTTGTGGGATTTTTTTATGAGTGTCTTGACTAATTGACTAATCTTTCAATGCTATTGGAACTGCAATGCATCTAAAGAATATCTGTGATGTTTACATCAAAAAGTCAGGGTATTTTTTAAAAGAAAAAGAATACATTCCTTCTTAATTCTTCAATTTATTGACTGTCTAAACTGATTGTTGGCTTATATTTCACTGCCATGTAAAGTCCTGCACCTCTAAGGAAATAACACAGCCAGGGCTAAGCAAAGAGAGAACTCAAAAATGACCTTTGTGCAATATAACAAAGCTATAGATAATAATAAAAAGAAGAAACTGATGTTGAATTTCTTTATTTCTTTTTACAAAACCTGGAATCAACATGTACAACATTTTTCCAAGTGCCCAGATGTGTCACCAAATACTGGAAAAAAAGTGGCTTTACATGTATTTTACTGTTCACATTTTTACAATCTCTACAAACTAGGCATTTTTCAAAATACTCTGCACATTAAATCTAGAAAAAAGTTTCACCATGCTGAATGTATCTTGGAACAACTTGCTGCTTTGTGCGCTGTTTTTGAGCAATGCTGCATTTAGTTTATAGCTCAAGCCTGTTTTATTTTCCTCTCCATCTCCTCTCAGCGCTGCATAAACACAACTTGCAGTTCACTCAAGAAGTCACAGAATTTTTGTCATGTGAATGTTGTTGCAGCTGAGTCACTCATTTAGTTGAATTTTTGAGTAGGACATGTAGAATAAAATGGTTGTTAAGCTTACATGGACCATAGACAGTTGAAAACCTAACAAAGTTTTTTACAGTCTCTGGCTATGTAAATGCTGCAATTTGGACAATAAAAAAAAGACTTTCGAAGCTGAAGAACAGGTTTTGGGGTTCAAAGGGTTAATACTGGCCTTCCCCCAAAGGAAGTGCTGTCAGGTATTAGTGTTGTTTTTCCTCCCACTGGACAGGCAGGTTGTGTTTTGGTGCAGGTTGTGGTGACGGACACAGCGTTCGTGTTAGCATTACTAACAGTCAGGTGCAGAAGCACAACCTGTACACGCTTCAAAGGAAGCTTTCTTCTCTGGAAAGCTGACATGCCTGTGCTGCATCCTGTCCATTTGAACTTTATTTTTGTTTATTGTCTGTCTGCTCGGAAAAAATAATGTTGGTGTGACTCTTCTGGTATAGATCAAGAGTAAAAAAAAAGATCAGGCTCATTGATGTACATTATGGAGCATCCTATATAGGGTATTTTTGGGTGTATAAATTCAGAAAATGTTAATTTAATCAACGGGGAACACATCAGATGCAAAAAGAAAAGAAATGTGTTCAACAAAATGAGGTGAATGAGCCAGTTTGTTAAAAGAAAACAGTTAGGGTTTAAAAAACATCTTAGAAAATCTCATTTTACTTCTATTATCTACAAAAAACCTCGTCAGCCAGTTGGATAAAAACCCAGCAAACCGCTTTTTATCCCCAAAATCAACAGCATGTCACTGCCACGTGACTGTTATTTCATCCTCTTGAACGCTGGCAGAGTCTTAAAACGTTGAGGGAAACTTTGTTGATGTAGTGCGCAGCTACACTGCATACCTCATTGTACTTTCATGACTTTTCCCATGTGGAAATGTTTGGATTCGCTGTGTTGCTCAGATGTCATATGTGCTGGTAAATGAGTGCGAGTGTGATAAATTGGGATGTTAGACAGGAATGACACGCAGTCAGGATGGTAATGGCGGAGTGTGTGTGTGGGTGTGTGTGTGTGGGGAGCAATCTAAAATGTCTGGAGCGTCAACGCACATATTTAGGGTCTGGAAAAATACAGGTATTTATTCAGGTGGGGGAACGTTTGTGCTGGTAGACCTCCTCCATTTGGCCTCACTATTACGGTAATCCAGCCTATGATGTGGTCAATTGATTACATTAACCCGTTCAAAATGCTTTTTCTTTGTCGTAATTTCTAAGCGCTCAAGGAAATGGAGCTTTATTGACTGGTTAGGGGCAGCGTTCATCCTGATGATACTGATAACTGGAGAATTATTGATTCTTCTCATGCAGGTTATTAAAGAATCATGTCATGAATGCTGTTTTTTTTAGAGAATGAATAGTCAGTGTAGGTGTAGCAGCGCCCTGCAGCTGGGAATTGGTGTTCTTACAAGCAGGGATTTGGTGGCAGTTGTATAAATGATGTCACCGCGTGCAGATGTAGCGGTCTGTGTGTTTTGGATGGCTTTAGCCTTAAGCCGGTGACTGAGACAAGCCTGTTGTCAATAGTTTTGCCTGCGTCTCTGTACAAGTGATTTATTGATGTGGCCTTGAGCGTGGAGAGGCCTATTGGTCCGCACACGCTTTTGTGGTCACCGAAGGAGATTTTCCCCACGGGGCTTCCACTGCTTTTCTAAATGTGATTCTCATCATGCACATCTCGTGTGGTTATGACAAATATTATTCATTCATCATCACCAACGTCATTCTTCATCCCTTGCACTAAACATGAACTGCACTTGTGTAAAGTGCATCCAAAAACTCCCAAGATGCCTCAAGTGCAGCACAAGCCCACGCAGCCCAAACTGTTATTTTTTTCTAGGAGAAACTAAAAAGAAGTTTGGTTTTGCTCTGAAATAACACAGATGTGAAATGAATAAATCAGTTGAATTATGTTTTAGATGCAAGAGCAGGTTTCTTGAGCAATCTCACATTGTGGAACTGCAACAGTCCAGCAGTGTAATGCTCTGTGTCAAGCCTTTCCTCGGAACACGGTGCTGCAGCCAGCGCAGACATTTGTGGAGTGATTGTGAAGAAGTACACTTTTCACTAGAAATATGAGAAATACTTTGGATCATTTCCCAATTTGTGACTTGTACTGCAAGTTATGAAGAAAATTCATGTAGCGTTTGGGTGTTTTAAAACTCTTCGTCCCTTCTGAGCAACATTTCAAGTCTGTAACAGAGGTGTTTTTTTTTTTTTTTTTTTTTTTAAGGATAAGTTCAGTGACATTCTGTTTTTTCTTATTGTCAAGCCTGATATAGCTTATTCCATTGAGTCACAGCCCTCCATTCTTGTCCAAAATCTATTTAAAAGCACATCACGGTTACACTGGGTTACAGCCGTAAATACGCACTAGCACGCCTAATCTGAGGTCGATCTGAAGTTGCCAATATTTGTTGAAACCTGCAGCTTCTAGCAGTTTAATGAAAGTATTTAGACTTATAAAGAAGTGAAAGTATGCATTTGTGAACCGTTTTTAAAGTTTAGAGGCTGAAACTATACAACACCAGTTATATTCTTTAAATGGATGATCAATAGCTCTTTGGTGGCTTCAGCTTTTTAAAAATGCAGTTGTTAAAGTTGTCTAAGCCACTGAGCAGTTAGCCATGATCTATTATCTGTTCTTTCCATTATCATGCATTTTAAAATTTCCCTTACTTTCTACATTGTCTAGTGCTGTTTTGATGTTTTTGTATGGTTTCATTGATACAACTTTTAATTTTGTGTCTATTTGACTGTTAAAACACTCTAAAAACGTTTTTAAAACCATATTATATACCTACATATGGTAATAAGTCATTTTGACCTCACAGTTATGATGTAGTTTATAATGTAGTTATAATAAGATGTAAGTATTTGTGAACATTTTGACTGACTCCCCTTGTAAAACATCAATAACTACTGTATGGATATTTAATTAATTCTAAAATGGATTTCCAGCACAGTTGTAATAATTTCAAAAATGTCTTCTAAGAACATTATTCATCATTGTTGTAATTAAAATGTGCTAATTATGTTGATTTCTTTAAACTCTGTAAGGGGAAAATGTGGAGGAAATCCAGATATCAGATGTTTTAAATGTTATTTTTGTCATACTGGTTTTTCTGAGGTTAATAATCCACCTTCAAGATGTTTTCATAAGCTTTCAACACACCTAGAAATGCTTAATTTGTATGTATAACAGAGTATAAACATTTTTAAACATACTATGAAGATTTTTTAATTAAACATACATCACTAAAGATGATTAAAGCTGTTTCAAATTGCATTATCAGTTCTTCATTATGTATTTATATAGCTACAAAGACTTCATAGGGGAAGTTATAATAACACCTTAATGCATTTGATGCTGTTATATAGCAAAATAAAAAATATGCTCTCGGATTGTTAGCTTTATTTATAATGTAATCGAAGCATAAAGTGAAACAAAAAGTTGAGATCAGAGCAAATCAGAGAGAAATATGGACTGTTATAATGAAAACAGATTCCAAAGGGGCTTTTTATAAAGAACAATACTGTTGCTATTATATATTTTTCAGAGTAAACTTAACTTGTAAACCCAAACTGAGAATGTGTATCTCGGATCTCCCTATGACTCACAGATATATAGTTACATTTAAAAAAAAAAAAAAAACAACAGACTATTTTCAGCTGCAACTTGATCTATATTTGCTGCTTTAGAGAAGAAAGTGTCTGTGGGACTGAAGCAAAGCAAGGGAAATATAGATTATCTTCAATCGGGACTCATCCATCTTTATGTGGAAACAGAAGTGATGCAGCGTGTATCTATAAGTTGCTTTTATTTGTGTGTCCTTCCAGGCCTGTCCCCGGCTCTCTGTCCTCACTACTGCACCTACGAAACAGACAGAGACAGCCACTACCAGCCTCCATGCCTGGAACCCTGCCAGACCCCACCATGCCCGGCTCCTCGGCCGTGCTGATGCCTGTGAGTACGACAACGGCTGCACTTATGGCTGCGCTCACACATGCAGAAGCAAAATAAGTCACTCACGTGATGACAGTCCACTGTACATTGAGACTGCGCCTAAACAGTGTAGGTTTGCAGTTTTGGGATGTTTTCTATCACCATTAAAATGACTTACGGCCATCTATCAAGACAGTCATCTCCCATAGATGTGAATAATTCTTCCTGTGGGTTTAAAACTTTATTGTAATCAAGCCAAAGAACGGTTTCAGAGACCCTCGTTGTGCAACGGGAAAATGATAACAACGCAGTTCCTCATATCAGGATTCTAATGATATAACATATGCTCTCATTGTAACACAAGACAGGCCGTGTTTATGGTCTGGAAAAATCCCTCCCATGTTTATTAAATTAAGAGCTAAGCGATTTTGGGGAAGATTGACGGTTCAGGAAAGGGGTGCAGGTTTGGGTGATATTTTTACACAAAACACACTTACTGCAATTAAGGTTGTGTGTCAGGTTCTAGACCCGAGTCTCTGTGGACGTCAGGCGAAGGCGGGGGGGTTAGAGATGGAGACCACCGCACCACCCAGAGTTCAGCAGCTGGGAGGCCACAGCGGTTCACACACACACACACACACACACACACACATATATGCAAACCGCACATGCTCAAACAAAGGTTTCTTCTTTCCTGCATGCACTGCACCAACGAACACTACTCACATTATCGCCCCGCACAGGTGACCTCTCAGCCCTGTCAGCTTACCCAGCTGATTTCCTCACATTCTCGGCCTCAGCTGTGACCACGCTAAACCCGGGTTAGTCACAGGAATACACATGGAGACAAATTCATTTCTACTACTAGTTTATGTTTAATTCCTGCAGCTAGAATCACACTGAGGTTTGATGTGTTGGTCTGACAGACACCCACCACGCTACTATCAGAAACACACACACACATACACACACACACACACACAACCCTGTTGCACCGGCTTCCTGTGTTAAGTCCCTCCGTGCTGGCTTCCTGTTTTGGGTCAGCTCCAGTTATCATCACACAGAGCTGTGCACAGGGCAGCCTGTCATGTGAAATCAGCCTCTCATGCGCTCTCATCTTATTTCCCCCTCTGTAGCCTACTGGGGTGAAGGATAAGTCTCACACTTAAAAACTTGCTATGAAAGCAGTGATGGCATCTCATTAGGATATAAAAAAAATCACCCTACACACCATTCGTACACATTTTGTGGTATTGAAACACACTTGTGACCGTACTGTTCTAATCTGCAGATGGAGCGACAAATGTCCATGGGCTCCAATATGATGGGCATGCAAAGCCCCGCCCACAGCAGCTCCTGCTCCTCCACTCACATTCCCTCCATGCACTCAGAGGCCAAACTGGTGAGTATATGCAAGTATTCACATGGATACATATTACACACATGCAAGTGCACACACACAGACACACGAGCTGCAAAGTGTTGCAACTTTCTTTTCCACTGGGCCGTGCCAGCAAAGCTGTACTCTTAGGCCTGTGTGGATTTCATCATTTGGTGTGTAATCAAAGCTGTGTCTGAACCTGCCAGTGCAGCACTGGAGACTCTGGCTGGAATAATGGGCCCTTTATGTGGTTGTGGCTCGGCTGCCCACCGACTGCCTGATGTATATCTTAATGTACAGAACATGTTCTGTAGGTCCTGCAACTTGTTAGCACTAGTTTAACGCAGTGGGGGAAAAATCAAATGACCTCATCCCTCACAAAGCAGGCAGTTATAGCAGTGGGAAAGAGACGTAGCTGAGAGGGGAGAAAAGCCAAAAGGAGACAGGTTTTGAAATTGAAAGAAGCATAGAGGGTGACTGGTAGATGGAAATGCTTCAAGTACCTCTCTGGTCAGAGATTTAACCACTGAAACCTCATCTAGGTGTATTAAGGTTACATATTTAGAATTTTCTTCATGAAAATAATCCCTTTCTTCCTTAAAAATAACTTATATGTAACTCTACACCACTGCTTTCTCTTAAAATGTGCAGATCTATGAAGTCCCGCCTTTCTCTTCCTCTACCAAATCCTATTGACTGCAGCTCAAGCACACCAGCTCACCTGCTCAAACACTGTAAACCTATTTGACACTATGCAGAATAGGCAAGTTGTAATATTAAAGAAATTCAGCCATAAAGGTTTGAAGCTGATTCTGAAGAAAAGTAATCACACACAAAGTTCCACTGTGCAAGCTGACAGGATTGGTGCATTAGGTATGTTACCTATGAAACCCCAGATGTCTGAATCTGTGACTACAGCTGCAACAGTTAATCAACTAATTGATTAGTTGTCAACTATTAAATGAATTGAAAACTGTTTTGATTACTGATTAATAACTACCTGCCTGTAGGCACCAAGGTCCTATCACACTTGAACTGTTTTTTATGGCACTTAAGCAGGTTATTTTCTCCTGACTAGAGATAAAAGTGTTTGCTAAATGAAATCGTAGAATTGTAGAACTAAAAAAACGTAAGAATTCTCTGATTTTAGCTTCTTACATTTGAATATTTCCTTGTTTCTTTGCCTTTATTTTACAGTAAGCTGAATATCTTTGAGTTGGGAACAAAACAAGATATTTCAGGATGTTGTCCCGGGTTTTGGGAAACATTGATTGACATTTTCCCCCATTTTCTGACATTTTATAGACCAAACTACTGATCAGTCAATAGAAAAATTAATTAACTGATTAACTGACATTGGAAATATTATTAATTGCAGACCTACTGTCATCTGCACACTGCAGCTTTAAAGTGGAAATGCTCGACCATTACATTGACTGCTTATTTCACTCATAATAAGTCTTCTAGCATATAAAAAACACAATTTAGGCATTTTAACCAGGTGAAACATCTTTAAGAGAAGGAGATTTCCTGTCTGTTAAGTCTTTGCCAGCTGCTCAAACAGTATATGTCAGTCAGTGATGATTTACCTCTGATGAATGCAAATCAGCTAAACTGTAACACTCAAGGTGATATGAACTGATTAATACTGTAGCAACATTTCCAGCAGCCAGCCTTTGTTTTCCAAAAAAATAAGTAGAGAGTCATGACTTGGATATCAAAAAAACAATCACAAAACATAATGAAAAGCTTTTGGCTGCTCTTTTGTGTTTAGAAAAGGTTCTCAGATAGTCGAGTTTACTGGAGAGAAACATCTTCGAGAGAGAGAGAGAGAGGGAGGGAGAGAGAAAGGAGGTAGCAGAGGTCATTAGAAGAGTTATTGCTCTGATAGAGGAGAGCAGGAGCAGTCCCAGGGCATTTAATTCTCCCTCTTCCTCCTGCTCTCCCAAGATTGATCGTCTTTGTAGTCTTTTGAATCTCCTCAACTGTTCCTATGGTAACACACTGGGGTAACACAATATTAGTGTATTAGGCTTATCTCTCCTCTGGCCGTCATCCAGACACATCTTACTCTTTTCCCCCCTCCTCCTATCTGCGTAATTGAATTGTAAATGCTCTGCTAGGCCTCCCATAAACATATGCACTCACTAAACGGCGGCAGGCCCCTCAACCACGCAACTTTTCTGGTTAGTTGGCCGTTCAGATCCGAGGGAACGGCGACCGAATGCGGATCAATTGAGATTCTGCTCCCTGATGTCTGAATGCGACTGATGGAATTCTGCGATTGTGGACAGAAAGTGAGAGACTAATTGTGTTATCCGGGTGCGATCTCCAGCGCGGGTTTCATAAGCATAGACGAGGTCTCTAATGTCTGTAATATCCTCGCCCGGGCCAGGTCGATAAATACGGCCTCGCTATCAGATAACTGGGCCATGATCAGGCCCATGTGTCCCCTGCGACGTTCTCAATCCGGCTCTAATCGCATTACCCCGACCATGTTGACTTTCCGCCAATGGGAAATCTCCGCACTGTAACCCCACACCTCAGAGAAGCGGACCTGGATGCACTCTTTCTACTCGGGCGTTTACATTTACAGAGCGGGAGAAGGGGATTGAGTGGGACTTTGATGGACATGTTGGAATCAGATAGACAGGCGGAATGAGGCGAGGAGCTGAAAGGCGAGAGACTGTACTGATATTTTGGAGGACCAAACGGTGAATGAAACCGGGCGAATTCTTGGCCTAGTTTTCTTTGTTTTCCCTCCATGTGTGCATGCATGTATGGATGTACTGGTGATATTTTGTGGGAATTGGAGGCATCGGTAGCAGGATTATCCCTCCCCTGTCAGAGAAAGCATGCCCAGAGCCCGGGCTAATGAAGGCTAATTGATTTTGTGGTGGGCCAGAGCAGTAGGGAGGCCTGTCTCTGGTGTAAATAGTTAATGAGCCAAAGGGCTGCTGTGGCCCCTTAGGGACTCATATCTTGCTCTAAGCTCTCTGTTTGTGCTCTCTGGGCCAAAGACTGTATCTGCATCAGTGCCCATCTTTGTTCTCCAGATTTTCTTCCTTAAGTGCCATCGTTTAACAGCGAAAAGCCTGATGGTGGAATAATTGACATGTATGTTTTTATCCCCCCTGAATGCTTCTCAGTTTGTTGTCTGGGAGTGTTGCTGAGATTGGAATGTTTTATTAGTTTTGGTTCGAGTGCTGTTGTTTTTTTTTTCTTCTTCTTCTTCATTGCGAAGGACTGGGTGCTCGTGGTGCCGGGTGTGGTTGAGTTCTGCTCTGTTGTGGTCTGGGGAATTGAATGGTGCGTGTTGTGCGCTAGGAGGTTGTGGGATAGTTGACCCTCGCAGCGTGGAGGAAACGCAGCGGAGAGGAGGCCAAGTTCCACAGCACGCCGGCCAAAAGCATTGCGTCACCGCTCGGAGCCAGTTCTCCACAGGGCCTCGCAAACAGTCGCACACATGCACCGACACACCGCCTGCTCCGGCTCTGTGTCATCTTCTTTGCACAGTGACACATTCTTAGACAGCTCCAAACTCTGTCACCCCTACATAAAAACCAATGAGACATACAGTATGAACAGAATGCATGCATACTTGTGTGTGCAGATGGATACTCCTGAATACCTGCACTGTATTCTCCTTCCTCTTGTGCTCAGATTGCTTGATATCTTTGTTTGTATGATGTTCACTATCATTTTTCATCTGTAGCAAGAAAAGCCCAAACAAGCCCGCATCAAGTTTCTACTAAAAAAAACAAAACAAAACAAAACACTGTGGCACATGACTCAGCTCATGTCAGTGGGACCCTTTTCACTGCGGCCGACTCTGGCATTGTTTTCGTGTCTCTTTTTAAATGAGCTCCATGCTTTCCACACATCCTGCCTGCCTTGCTAATTTCAGACAGAGAGGCCTTGAAAGGGTTTCGGTGCTGGTGTATGAAAATGTGTTATTTATTATCTCCCAATTATCTATTGTTTACATTGTTACTAAGGACAATAAATTTGTCACTAAGCATCAGGCTAGGTGCTGAGATTTTTATGAGGTAAACAATACTATATGTTCTTTCATTGCCGCTCGCTTCGGCTGTGGAGTTGGCACTGGATCGGTGGATGACATAATTCCTGGCATGCTCTAAATATGCTCCTTTTTACTTGAAGAGGGAAAAACTGTGCTTCTCTTAAAGAAACATTTCATAGCACACAGGAGGACCAATAATCAAAGTATTTCTAGTGGGCTAATGTCACTTTTTCTATTTCATTTACACAAACCTTACTGTTCTTATGTTTCACTATAGCTGCAGAATTGTAACAGGAGTTTGGATTAATAGGCTTAAAGATCAAGTTTTTTGCCCTAAAGAGCGAACAAAGAGTTACATGCGTGCTGTAAATGCCAAAAAAGTAAAACTTGTGACGCAGCCACAGATGTGCCAGTTTTCAACTTGGCTACATGGTGATTGATTGAGAGATTAGCTCAGTATGAAGTCATTTGTAAGCAGTTAAAGCATTAGCATACATGGTAACCCTATTACGTGTTCCATTCATTTTCTTTCCCCCGTAGTAGGGGAGCACCTCTGGCTAAACCTCTTGTTGTGAAGGAGGAGCAGCGCACACAATGGGAGCCTAACTGCAGGTTTTGTAAGCAACATCTGTATGAATGGTGGCATTGTCAGGGTATGATGTCACTGAGCAGGGACGGTGAGCTAAGAGCACAGCTGAATCTGCAGGCAGCGCTACGATATGTGTACGTGCACTGTTTATGTTTTGTATGCACGCTTATGGTTGCGTTTCTGCTACTCGTGCTTGGAGTCGAAGCACATCTGTGGGCAAAACAAACCGTGAAGTTACAGTTTGCACGTGGTTTTTGATACACATCAGTTATATGCATATGTGCAGTTTGTTGAATAAACACGGATGTGCAGTCAAATGGGGACACAGGACGTTTATCCCTACGTGTCCTTAAAGTCTTGGATTCAGATTTTTGTGTAATAAACATATTGTGTTTCTTTCTGTTGCCATGGAGGCTGGTGGAGTGTAAGACTGAGGAGCTGCTGGATCAATGTGTCTGCCAGTTTATCAGTGCTGGACATGGACCAGAAAGGGGCCCCTCTCTCTCACTGAGTCCTCTGTGCTGCCAAAGAGCTTGGCTATTTTCAACCAAAACTGTACTGGATGTAGTCAGAAATAAATGGAGATGCTGCACAGAGCTGCAACTAACAATTATTGTCATTGCTGATTAATTAGTTGGATATTTTCTGGATTAATCGATTACTTATTTGGTCTATAAAATGTTTGAAAAATGACAATCTGTGTTTCTCAGTGCAAGTGTTTTGTCCCCTACCCAAAAATATTCAATTTACTAGCAGAAAACAAAACAGAAATGTTCAAATTTAAGAAGCTTTAATTAAAGAATGTAGACCTTTTCCCTCTTCAAAATGACTGAAATCAATTAATCGATTGTCAACATAGTTGACAAGTAGTTGATTAGCTGCTACAGATTTAATGCTGCATAGGCTTTAAGATGTTCTGTCTCCTTCTGAAGACATTTAGTCAATTCTATTCACCCGTAAGATTGTTTGATTCAAAGATAAACAATGTGTTTGCTTTCAGAGGCCGCTTTAAGCCTTTTCATACAAATTTGTGGTCTGTATCTTTAGCACCACACAAACACAGTACTTTTTATCTTTTAGCAAAACACAGGTGGCTACTTACATTAAAGAAACAGCCTTGTAGAAAGCACAATGACAAAGCCTTATAATTGATGAGTTCACTTCGCTTTTTGCCTCTGCATAAGTCTGAGAGGGATATAAAAGACAGGCTTAAATCCACATGAAACATGCATTTTGTGTCTGTAATATGTCAAATCTTTTCAGGAATTGTGTGCCGATATATTTGCGTAGCCACATGTGTGACTGTGTGTGGGTTGGGTGTATCTAGACGAGCGTTGTGGCGCAGAGCGTCGCATCTGTTTGTCTTTGGATGACTGCGTGTTGTTTTAAGTGTGCTGATGGGAGGTGTATGTGGAGGCCATTTGGTCATGGTTCAAGGCCCGTGAATGGGAAGGGACTCCGGCAGAGCCAAGCTTGGGTAAACCAGCTGCCAACACCACACGGGCCAGACTGGATGGATCCAGCCACCATGAGCCCCCCTGGAGCCTAAAGCAATGAACGAGATACTCGCTAGACTCCAAAATAGCCCTCAAAACAGAGTCAGGGTCACAGATTTTCAGTCTGACAGTCAATACTGTTATTCTCTAACAAGTTAATTCTCACAAATTGGAACTGCTTTCTCTTTGAGGGGAAAATGCATTACTTCTTAGTCACTTTGACATGTTGCAACACAAGAGGCAATTCGTGCCTGTGGGTGTCTTAATGTGTGAATCTAATCCAAATGGTAATAGAAATACCTTGAATATGTTGATACAAAAAAGTTTTTATTATCACATTAGGAGGTCTGAAAGCAACATAAAAAGGAGCATTTGTCATATTTTACCTATTAACAGACTGGCAGTGAAGTTTCAGCCAAAATACACAAACACTAGAGGTCTGATATTTTTAGCATCTTTAAAATTATGTTTGATTCGAGTCATTTTCATGCCACTTTTGAAGCTATAACTCAACAGCATGTTAGTGTTTATTGTTGCATTCATGCCCTGCCCGTCTCCCTCACCCTGGGGCATTCTCTGTATTCAAGATTGTGACAGTGGGTGTAGTGATAACCATGTAGGCTGCACTCGAGCAGGGCTTTACAAGAGAGGGAACAGTGGGGATATGCAGACTGGAGTCAGAAGTCGTCCATTAACTTGACAGGCCGCAGAGGCTGCCAAGAGTATGAGCGCATGCTTTGGAGCATGCTCCTCAGTGGGCGTGTGTTCTTGCTGCGCCCCATACCGCCACGGTTCCTCCGAGCACCACCGTAGAGTCTGGCTCCGGCAGAACAGCCACGCTGTGTCCATCTCCCCACGTCTGGAACCACAGGGCAGCTCTGTTCAGCTCGGCTCTGATCGGCTTGGCCCAGAACCTGAGAGAGGAGAGAGAGAGGGGGCGACATTACGGCCCAGCACTCCCATCAGACTGTCTGCCTCACCGTTCCCTGAGGAAATCAGTTTAACAGTCCCCAGCTCTTGGCAAGCAGAGGGAGAGAGGGGGTGGAGGAACAGGGAGGAGGTGTGTGAGAGAGAGAAAGAAAGAAAGAAAGAAAGCTAGTGAGAGAGAAGGGGGGGATGTTACTGCCTCTCTGGGCGGGAGGGAAATCTAATAAAATTGAACTAATGGGGGTGTGGAGTTTTAGGGGACAGAGTGGGTTTGCAGGCAGGCACTGGTGGGTAATGGTGCTGGTAGAGATGAGGAGGATGGAACAGGATCCTCTGAGTGCCTGGCGAAGGCAGCCAAACTCCTGCTTCCAGCTGCAGATGGTGAACCCATGTTGGGTTTAGAGTGTGAGCTAGGAGGCCTAGGCCCACATAAAATACAGCCAGGAAAGTTACACCTGTGATATATTATGCAATTAGAAATACTGTTCGCTTACACTTACGCTGACAGACAGACAGAGGCTTTGTTTCTCTGCGGACTCTTTAATGCGAAGCGGAAGATGTCCAATTGAAACTTTGATCTCTTAGCAGTTAAACTATGACTCCACAGACTGGTTAAATCTTTCTAACCTGCTGTAAGGCGCCAGAGGGCCACAGGTCCCCTGATAGTACACTGCTCCACTTTTAAGGGGAATAAAACTGCTCACCCTGACCTCACTGAATTTGATTTACCCATCCTCAGGCAGGCGTGGTCTCCTCCCTTTGTACCTGCTCCATGCTCTTCCTTTCTCCTCCCAGGGTTAATAGATATGAAGTCATCTGGTGAGCAGAAACCTGAGTGTGTTCTCAGGATGTGCCCAGAGCACTCACAGGGACATCACTCAAAGGCCCTTGTGTCAGAGAGGAAGCAGCCATTAATAAATATCATTAATGGATGATCACCTGGTATCCCTGAAACCACATAAATGAAAGAGGCCCAAAAAAAAGGAGTGGGAGTGGAGAGGTCAGGGGGCAAAGGTCTGAGAGGAGATAGCTCCCCTCTGGGCAAAAGCTGGCTGAATCAGGGACGATGCTTGAACAGTGGAAAATCAATAGTGCTACTACTTTGAGTACACTGACAGAATGCATGAAATGTGGTGTCAAGTGCATGTGCTGATTGTGGGAGAAGCTGACCGTATCTGCATTGTGTCTCCTCCTGTTGTATCTGCTGTTTTTTTTTCCAATTTCCAACAACAGCAGGGCAGACAGTCGTAGGACAGACTGAATGCCATCCCATCTGCGAGTGCTCTGCGCTGCCACAGGCTAACACCTGCACTGATTTAATGACTGTTTTCTGCGGCAGCCATGTTGCTGCAGGAGAAATGTATATGTGTGTGTGTGTGTGTGTGTGTGTTATTAAAGTCAAATGCACATAGTGGTTAAGTTCTTGTGCTTAGCACAGTCTGGGGAAATACAACCATGTGTTAAAGAGTCATTAGGGAGCTGATGAAGGTGTTTGAGAATCACAGCCTGCTCATCATCGCTCTGCTAACGTCCCTTAGTTGCGTCACTGTGGTTCTGGATACAAAGACTTAAGTTTTGGCTGAGCTGGGTTTAACTGAGCTGTGCCTCAACTCCAGATGGAGCAGAAGCAGACACTTGTGCAGAGATAGCTGCAGGAATAGGCTTACATCACGGTAAGGGTTTTCTCTTCTTACACAATGTGAACTGTGGCTTTTTCTTTACACTCTACTTCATCTGTGCTACTTAATTTAGATGTTCCTTTACTTATATAGCACTTTTCAAAACACAGTTGCAAAGTACTTTACAATACATTTAAAAAAAAAACATGAAAAGGCTAAAATACTGTAACACAATAAATTCCACACTTTTGGAGCCATGATCCTTGAAACAACAAAAACTTTGGTTTAATTTGAGTGTGTTGATGCCTTTCAGTTGTATTTTCTTGCTGGATATTCCTTTATTTCTTGGATCTGTTTCTTGTGGGGGATCAATATGTTAATCTATATAAACATTACCCTGTATTGCATTACATTTAGTTGCTTCTATGCTTTCTCTTTGTCCTGTTTATCACCACAACGGCTTGTGCCTTTGAGCGACCCCTCGGCTCTTTGACCCTGCTGCTGTTCTTTGACACTCTCTGGCCTCTTCAGATGCAGGCTAATTCAATTAATAAACAGATAGTGCTGCGCTGCCAGCTGGACAGCTCCCCGAGACACTGATAAATGAGCATTCACCGTCCGGGGCTGATGGTGTTTGGGGAAGAGACGCTAGCATCCATCTAATCTCTTCCCACCTCTGCTCTCTCACTGCCGCCTCTCACCTCCCTCGAGCTCCTGCAGCACCAGATCTTACCCACAACACAGACGACTTTTCTAAGGCTGCAACAGAAACCGAGCACAGACAGACAGACAGGAGACTCTTCTGGCCCCTGTTCATTCAGGTGATTGCCTGCTCTGAGTGGCAGGAGGTTGTCAAACCCTGATTGGTTTTCTCTTTCACAAGAGGGGTGGCCTCACCTCTCTGGTGCATACTGACAAGCTGAGGGCAGAAGGGAAGGTGTTTTGTGAGGGCTGTCAGCCTCAGAATTCATCCTGTGATACTCAGAAGATGTCCTTGTCAGGAGCGGTGGCGATGATTGATCTGTAAGCATTTTAAATCTGTTTCTTGCTTTAGTTGCATGTAAACTGGCTGTTATTTCTGCATTTTCATACCGTGTACATTTGGCACGAAAACTTAGAGCAGATACAGACTGCAGCTTACAGAATATATAATGCTGCTTGTTACCCTCAGTAAGTCTCAGTGTGACTATAATGCTGTGGACAGCTGCAGGCCTGAAGACACCCGCTGTGTGTTAGTGCAGACTCTGTGGTATTTTAACCCCTATCTCACTGGTCGCAGAAAAGGAAGGGCTGTGGCCCCTGAGAGCTGTTCTCCTGAAACTGTGGTGGGTTTGAGTTGGGTGTGATTACACTGAGATAGCATCAAGACCTGCAACTTCTATTTAAAACAATAAGATACTGACTAAATCATGTAGCTCCAGAAAAGTACCTGTGTGTCACAATGTCAGGCATCCCCTGCAATGACAAACAGAAACTACACTCAGCCAAAACTGGCTTGGCGAGCTCATAATTTTACAGTGCCGGTTTCATTGTGCAATAAGGACAGCTTGGCTATTTGTAAATCAAATGCACATATGTAATTCATAAATATAATACAACCCAGTAGAGCATGCTGGTTTTTTGACTTTCCCCCCATCTTCCAAAATGATTTATTTGACTGCGCCTCCTCCCTACTTGTAAAAAGCTTTCCACTCATGGACAGTGTGAGAGGAGGAGGAAGAGGAGGAGTGGAGGGGCTGGTGTTGCGCTCTGGTCATGTCCCACCATTGTGATCCAGACCAGCTGGATGCCATTCCCTATGGGAATCATGAATGTGAAGGTTGTTAAAAGATATGGAGCCTTGGACTCGGCGTAGACTTACTGACAGCAGCTGGGAGAAGGGGGAAGGGAGCTGAGAGAGGAAAGAGAGCACTGGGAAAGAGAATAGAAAACTTTGTGGAATTCACAACAGTAGCCTTGGAAGGAATGTCTTTGGTTTCATTTTTGCTGGTGACTTTATGCAAAAATGTGGCTCTGAGATGAAATGTAAGATGATTTATTACTATTTTGTGCTTTACGTTAGAAAAGATTTGCATATTGCACATTCACTAGTCTGAACACTCCCGCTGCATGCTTTTAAAATGCAAATATGCCGTGTATTTCTTATTCATGTCTAGGTGTCTGCTCTTGTGGTTGACTTTATGTGGCGCCCAGAAAAACAGGCTCTTGAGGAGAGCTGCATTCGGTAAACACGAGGAACACAAGCGCACCTTTAGCGAGCCTCTCTCTGGTTTCCCTCCCAGACTGTCAGAGACAGCATCAGTCAGGGCTAAGTAGACCACACAGCTAAAGCAACAAACCTGCTGCTGCTGGGTCAACAGAGAGGGGAGCAGTGTGAGGTTCACACCTCACAAGCATCCAGACATGCATAGAAAAGAGAGAGAAGCTATTAGGAACATGAAGAGGAGGGACTGGTGGGGTGGCAATCATGAAAGGTAAAGAGGAAGAATGACAGGACTGAAGGAGAGGCAGAGGACAGCCTAAGTGGCTTTGATTTGTTCTCCTGACATGTGGATTTATGGAGCCATTTGTCACGTCATAGTCGGCACATGAACCGGCTCTCTAACTCTTAATCAGCACACTGATAGAGACGAGCTTGAAAAAAAAAACAAAACAACTGAGAGTGATGTTGTGTTTGGTGTCCGTTTTGTCTCCTCAGAGGCTGAAGGCTGCACTTTCACACCACCCCGGTGCCATCGCCAACGGCAACATGAACTCCATGGGCCACATGATGGAGATGATGTCATCGCGGCAGGAGCAAAGCGCCCACCATCACATGCACTCGCACCCGCACCAGCACCTGCAAGCCCCGCCCCACGCGTACCAGCACCACGGACACCACCACCACGGCCAGGGCCACGGCCAGGGCGGACACCACCACCCGCAGGGTCACAACCACCACCACAACTCCCACAATCCGCACCTGCATCCCGGACACCCGCACCAGACCTCGCCGCACCATCCAATGCACTCGGCCTCACAGGTAAGCAAAAAACACGTTCCCCCGGGAGAGCAGGAGCTTTTAGACAGCCCCGAAGGCAAAACCACAAGTTCAATAACACATTAACTACACTGCACATTAAAATCTTAGCTAGAAACCACGGCCTATTTGCCATGACTGAAACAAGGCAGTGCTTTAGTACCCTTTGAGTACTTTTGAAGTCAGCTATTAGTGGTTTAGCATAGAGGCATGGCTGAAATGATGCTTAAAATTCATAGTGGACAAACACATTTTCCCCCTCGCTGCAGCCATAATGCCAAGTGGTTTCCTGGCATGCATCTCAAAGGTAGTTTTTTTTTTTTCCTTTGAGGTTGGTCAGCTACAGGTCAGTGTTGGCTGCCTTCCATGCAGGGAAGGGGGTCACGAAGAGGTCATAAAGTGGCGATTATAAAAGATGCTCGTGGCTGTCTTTTGGAAACTTACCTCCACACCCTCCTGCACCACCAAAGCTGCAATTATATAGCCACAGCATGCTGTAGGTGCAGAGGAGGGTTTTAGAAATGCTGATGAACAGACAGCCTTGGCTAATACTCCTGGAACATCTTAGCAGTGAATATATTTGGTCTAATTTGAAGTGAAAGTGCTGCTCGCAGCGTTAAAAACAACATGATGCGAGACACTTTGTCCTTGCATTGTCTCACGCCCTTGGAAATGCCAGGCATTCTGGATGAAGGACAGTCCGACATCAAGAAATGCAATTCACTGTATGTTCCAAATGTACCATTAAGGCATTAAAACAACACTCTCTGTATGAGCAGCGGCCATTAAAGCAGCTTGTATTTTCCGTGGTTCTCATAAAAATGGTAATGATCTGAAGACTGAAAACACTTGACCTTGCCAAGTATATGTCAAGATCTGTCAGTGCACGTACGGTTTTAGAAACGGGCCTTTTGACTGCGTCTGGTGGTGTTAGACTGAGTGGAAGTGGGCGTCGGAAAACTGCATCCTGACACCTCTTTAACAAGGTGAGCAGGCGGGTGAATCAGCCCAGTCACTCACTCATTCCCTCCCGACGCCCACAGCCTGGCTCACGAGGCGCGCAGTGCGACCAGATGTTGTTTTTGGGGAGGTTGCCAGACACCAAATAGCTGCAGGAGGTAACGTATAGATCGTTGTTTAGATGGGAGGAGGCTGCGAGGGTCTCGGAGTGTTGACAGCAGGCAGGTGAGGGACCGTTTTCCAGCTGTGTCAGGATGGTTACATATCTGTTTGGATGGTGGCAGACAGACGCTGTCTCATCAGAGGCCTCAGTAACGCTGATTGTTCCTCCCTCTCCCTTGTGTTTTGCAGATGTCACCTGCAACCCAGCAGATGCAGCCCACGCAGACGTTGCAGTCTCCGCCACCCAGCGGCGGGCGACGCAGGCGGGTGGTGGACGAGGATCCGGACGAACGCCGGCGGAAGTTTCTGGAGCGAAACAGAGCAGCGGCGACGAGATGCAGACAGAAGAGAAAAGTGTGGGTGATGTCGTTAGAGAAGAAAGCTGAAGAGCTCACTCAGACCAACATGCAGCTTCAGGTACAAAATCAACTAATAAACCCCTAAACTTCTACATCTATGCACAATATCCCTCCAGAACTCAATTTTGCAAAAGAGAGAATGATAGTGGGGTCCAACACACATGAAAACAGTCTGATAAAACAAAGTTAATTCAGCAGTTCTAGCGGTTAATATGGGCTCATCTTTCACTGCAATATAAAGTCCTGCACCTCTATGAAAACAGCACAGCTATGGCTAGAAGGACAGAGAACTCTAAAATATCTCCTGTGCAGTATGACTCAGTTATAAAGCCATAAATCGCACAAAAGGAAAAAAAAGGCGAAAATTCAATTCCTTGTTTATTTATTTTGTAAAAACTAAAAAATCCATGAATTATGATGTACAACATTTTTCCAACTACCCACAGATGTTACCAATGCTGGATCAAAAAGTGGTGACTCTTCATACTTAATTGCTTAGAGTTTTTAATTTGTTTCCATCCTTTTCTCCTCTCTGTTCTGTGTAAACACAGCAGTGCATTTAGGCCGAAAAAGTCTCAGAATTTTTGTCACATGACGACTGGTCATAGTTGAGTCACTAATGGCTTCCCAGTTGCAGGGAGGAGTACAGAATTTTTTTGTTTTTACAGAATCTGGCTTGGGGAAATAGTTTTTTTTGTCAAATGTTTAAATGAGACATGTAGAATAAAGGGAATGTGATGAAGTGTCGTGATTTTAGGCTCATGTTTGGTTAATTTTCCCAATTAAACTGCACGTTTGATTCCAGGCCCATCAGAAAGTTGAAAATCAGACGATTTTTTCTTTTTTTTTTTTCAGTTTCTGACTCTGGTTCCTGGCCACACAAGCTAGATTGTGGATTCTTAAAACATTTGTGTTTTTTTTCTTTTATTTCAGAACGAAGTGACCATGCTAAAGAATGAGGTGACCCAACTCAAGCAGCTTCTCCTCACACACAAGGACTGTCCCATCACCACTATGCAGAAAGAGTCCCAAGGTTACCTCAGTGAGTAGCTCAAACCTAAACACAGACACACAAACACACACATGGGAATTTGAACCAAAAACACACCTTCATCTGTGTGCCTTAGCCCTGCGGTGGAAAGGTATAAACTGTACAGACGTTAAGTCTGATGGACACACAGCGACTGCCAAGACACTTCACTGCACTGTGCTGCTGTCCAGCTCCCACGCTCGCTGTAGGACTCCTCCTTTGACATATGGGTGTTGCACACTCTGGTAGCCGGCCTGGACTGGGAGTTGGTAGCCTGAATCCCTTCTGAGACTTATTTTTCCATCTGACAGCACCTCTGTGCACAGAAGCAGCCGAGAACGCAACGTGAGAAAGACATCACAGGCTACGCGTTGGCATCCAAACTCCCACGGATGCCCGGGATCTCACTGACTTTCTTGGACTGCGCCGCACATGACATCAGAGCCCCTCCCTTTGATACGGATTCGAGTGACATTTCCATGTAATTAGGATAAGGCACCTCCCTGTGTGGCTTTAGAGCAGGAAAATAAGGCTCACGTCCCCCTTTGGCTGAATGGTTCTTTTATGCAGGAGAAAGCCAACTCCCAAACTGGGCTGGAATGACTTTCATTGATGAGGCTCGCTTGTGTACCGATGTCACCTTCAGCGTGTCCAAAATTCAATTCGGGCGTGTTTACGGAGATGAGTGATTCACTTTTCCACTTTTGTGCCATCCATCCCGAGATATTTTGGGGTGACAGATGAGCAGTTAGGTGTGAATTTAGTGTGTCATTTGTTTGAAATATATGTCTTTCTGTTAATAAAGCTGTCTTTTCGCAATAATGGCATTTGGTGTGTCTTTATTTTGATGTTTTATCGTTGTCATAGCATTTACACTTGCGCACACACACACACACACCTACTCTCTACACATTCTGTCAGTGTTAAATAACGTCTAACTGCTGTCTCCTCAGGTCCAGAGAGCAGTCCGGCAGGCAGTCCAGCCCCAGCATGCTCCCAGCAGCAGGTCATCCAGCACAACACCATCACCACCTCCACCACGACCGTAGGGGGCAGCAGCGTGCACGGCCAGGCCAACCACCGCACAGACATTAACCCCATCCACTAGGGAGGAGAAAGACTATATAACCTCGGCTGCAGCCATGAAACCCCACCCTCACCACCTCCTCCCTGCTTTGTGAGGGGCCGCCAGATGCACCTGCTGCCCCTCTTCCCTCCATCATGAAAAACCTCAAAGGCCTGTGAGGCTGCTCTTTATACAGTAGCTACAGTATCTATTTTTGTAGACCTTCCCTATTAACGCTTAGATGTTCTATGGTTTATTGGCTCTTCTTTTCTTAAAGTCTGCTTTTTTTGTGCTTAGCAGAAAGAGAGTTTTGCTAATCTCATGCACCGTTTCAGTGACTTTTTCTGTTGTGTAATGGTACAAAATTGACCCGGCGGTCATGGAACCAAGAGGAAATCATCTCTAAAAACAGATCTTACGTCTGTAATACGCCTAATGGACTGAGTCAAATCATAGAACAACTCTGAATAAGTGAGTGGGATGTTGCTGCATTTTAGGTTGTTTTTTCTGAACTGTCGCCATGATGTCTTGAAGACAGGAATATGCAAGCAGGTGTAACGATCCTTTTCCTTTCCTAGAAACATATATGACTGTTAACGTTCGCCCTGTCAGCGGTATTCTTAAAGAGCTTTATGATATACAGTATGACAGTGAAAATACCATATGATCAAATGGAAGCAATGCATCACAGTATTGATTGTCTTCTCTACTGTATGCCCACATTATGATCAGAATGGCCAAGGATGTCCCAAGGACATGCGATGCTGTTACAGCTACAGAACTGTACACTGTGATAACCGGTGAGGCAGCTCGGGAGTTGAGACCAACTCCTCCGCTCTCCAGGACCAACTGAAGCTTTAGTCATTGAAGCCTCTTTTTTTTATTTTTGTGTGGGTGTTTTGCATTTGGATCCACGTTTTGGATTCCAAATTGACTGTGTGCGTCTGCATAGTTTTGCATGTGATTTAATTTTCCTTCTTTCCACTGCAGAACAAAGTTCAGCAGGTGTGTTAAAAAGGAAAAAGTGTGTGAGAAAATTTCTGAGCATCCTGTTTGTTTTATTTTTTTTGTCCCGCATCTCACAACTTAAGGAGCAGTTCATGTCTGTGCTTTCCAAGATATCACAATGTGCCTGAATCTTTCTTAAAATCTTTTCTTTAAACCACCAGAATGATAATTTTTCCAAGCAATCTTTGTTTTTGGCTTTGTCAGATGTCTGCTGCATGTAAGGCCAGAACTCCTCTGTGTTTCAGATCAGCATTGGATACAGGCTTGACCTTTTCTATCTCCCTTCCAGCCTCGAAACTCAATACCTTCTCATGTTTTTTTTCCCTTCTTCCCTATGACCAGGAATGTCAATTCATTAGCATGATGACCATAATGCACTGTGTTTTACAGCAGGATGGAGCAAATACATTCCACTGACAGGTGGAGCGATCGCAGAGCTGTCTATGCACTTTGTCCTCTGTCGTGTCAGAGGGTAGAATAGCCATATTTAAGGTCAGAGTAATTCTCAGTGATTCCCCCTCCGTCTTCACACACCAGCGAGAAACTAAACTGTGTTTGGCTCCGTGGAGAGAATGTGCCTGGCTTGCATTACATGCCTACAGATTAAATAAAAGAACCTAGAGCTTGTGTTGCAAGGCTCGATTAAAGGACCCTGCACCGTTTAATTTGTGTAATCTTGTCAAAGATGAGGGAAAACTCTCATAATGGGTTACTTCCTGGTTTTGCAGAGGCATTTCTTCACCTTGGAGTCTGAGTGTGCAGTTCAGTGTGTGTGACGACGATGAGTGAGAAATTCTCTCAAAAAAGGGCTTTGTTGTTGTTGTACCAACACTCTGAACTGAAGCTTGCCTTATTTTTTTTTTCTTTATTTAGATCAGATCATTCCAAAACTAACCTCTTGCATGTGAAAATGTGGCAATGACCTCGAAGATACTTTCAACTGGAATAATTCATTTTCCACAGTGGATCCAGGTTGGGAAAAAAATGCATTTGTTACTGTATAGGCAGACAAAAAAAAAAAAAACAGAAGTGCAGCGTGAGTGTGTCTGTGTGGATTTGTATGCAAGAGAGAGAGGTGGAGAACAATTCCTTCATATTAATGATGTTGTATTATTTTAAATCTAAAACTATAAATATTGTACATATCATTAATTTCTATAATCCTGTACATGTAATGCAACCACCTTTCTTTTTGAAGGGAGTATAAATGTGTGGTACGTGTGTAAATAATGTTTTGCATAGCACTTGTTGCCTTCCGTTGTATGTCGAGGCTCATTTCAGCGCTTAAATACATTGTCGATATGTAATGAAATCCATTCTTGCCTGCATAACTTTGTACATTTTTTTTGTTTTTTTGCGCGTGTGTGTGTAATTACATCGTCTCCATTTTATTTTGCATTTGTACAGATGTTGAAAGTATCACTGCAGTTACATTACGGTATGAAAAATAAAGCACTTGTTCTGTAACATACCATTAACTTACACGATTAGATGTCATCGTTTCTTGAAATCTGGTGACACGAAAGAATCAAACACCATTTCCCGATGCTTGTCCTTGACAAATAACTGCTCATTAAATAGTTAGATGCTTTAAAGGTTTAGAATACTCATTAATTATTGAGCCGTCTAGACAGCTTGATAGATGCCTGATGAAATAACATGGCAGTTAACTCCAGTGCACAAACATCTTTGAGGAGTCCTGTCAGAACCAAATCACTACAGTTCCAATTAAATCTTAGCCACAGCAATGAAGCAAAAACCAACAAAATAAACAACGTTGCATAAGAAATTCATTTCCGACGGCTACTGTCGAAACACGCAGAGAACATCTGCACTGGAATAATTCATTTTCAGCATGATCAAAGATTTAATGATAGAAACTTTGCTGTTGATTAACTAAACAGTACTTTCATATCTGCAATCATCTTTAAATACATCATCACAGAAGTCCACTAGACAAGGTTTTCAGACTGACACGAAAACAATCTGATGTAAAAATGCATCTTTATTTCAAGTCATTTCTCTACTTTCAAGGTTGTACAGAGCAGTGAAAAAGTATTCATTCCCACTCCATGTCATATGTAAACTTTTCAGGAGTACAATTACCACTTAAAACTTCTATTTTGTATTTACTCAGATTATGTTTGAAGATCTGACAGAGTTTAATGTGAAAATCACAAAAAGAAGCAATCAGAAGGGGGGTTGAATACTTTTTCATGGCACCGTGTCTTTGCATTTCGTCTTCAAGCATGTACTTATTGAACACAACACCAACAACACTTCCTCACAGAAATCCAAGAAAAACAAACATGAAATTAATTCCCAAATTATAGAAAACTGCAAAAGAGAGTCAGAAATTCTGGAGAAAGTTTATTCCATCTCAAATAATCAGTGACCTTCTGCTTGACTACCTCTGATTTGCTTAAAACTTAAAAAAAAAGAAAAACAACATAAATAATGAATACTTAAAATGGTATCTGTTCAATTTTAGTTTCATATACCAAGTATTCTCCAAGGTTTTTTGTGTTTTTTTTAAGTTGCCTGTCAATGCAGTTTGAGTATGTTCGTCATGCATAGAATTTTGAGGTTATGTTTAGATAAACTATTAAAAATAACTTATCAAGCCATTGATTCAGAATTTGAATTCTGCAAAAACGTGCTGACAGTGGGTCAACATGCATTTTTTTTTCAGAAAGTTGGTCATATGTCAAGCTAAAATTTCACAAATATCTTGAGAAACAATTTCAGGCAAATCAGATTTGGTTGTGCAGAAATTGTACAACACATCTGACATTTAGAGATGGAAATACCCATATTTAGACTGTTGCCATGGACCAGATTTACTATCCGTTTCACTCTAACTGCCTCCTCTTTTATCATATCCAGTCCCATCCTGTGCATGAGCACAAAACATACACAGGATATGCTGGAATACTGGCGTATAATTCAACCCAAACCACTTTTTCCATTTACAAAGTTAAGGCTTTGTACAAGCGCACACAAAGAAAACAAAGCAAACCAACTGTGAGGAGATATTGGCTAAACTTGAACAAAATCGTACTGGATTAAAATCGCTCACCTGAGAATCAGACTGAATAGACAACTCGTCTCCTCTTCGTTTTTAGATTTTATTCGATAAAACTAAAATAAAACATTCGTAGTAATTCAGTGGTCTGCATCTTGGCTAACAGAACTTACAGTACGCAAAAAAAAATTACCCAAACCAAATGTTTCATCTGCTAAAAATCATAAAATTTAAAATCTGCTGCATAAAATATAACATGCTGATTCGCACGGCTTCTGACAATCAGCAGTCTTTAAAATCAACAGTCAATGATCAGTGTTTTCTTTAAAATGACGGTGCTTTTCTCGGCTGTGTCTCAGCACCGGTACCTCTCATACCCAGCCCTGCGTAGACAAGAATCTGTCGATCATATCGAAGGACCTGGCTGGTTGGTCGTAAGGCAGAATGTGTCCTCCTCCTCGAATAATCACCTGAGTGTCAAAACGCATTACAATAAAGGCAATCGGAATATTCTAAACAAGCTTATGTGGCGTTTATTTCACATTCTGTCAGATGCTCACCTGGTAAAACTCTCCAACTTGTCTGACATAACCGGCCACCTCTGTGTCTTCAGGCTGAACCTTCCAGTGGAACCGAGGTGCTGTTTTGTACTCTGCAGCACCGGTCCAGTTAACAGTAGGCAGGAACCTCTCAGTCAGAGGAGCAGCTACGATTACATCCAGCTGACCGCTGTACATTAAGACCTGGAAGGATATTAAATATGAGGATTTAAATACAGGATTTAAGATATTAAAGTTATTTAAAATATTTTAATGTGCAAAACCCAGAATAATATGTGTTTTCATATCTGATTTTAGCTCTACACATACAGTTAAAGCCCAGATTATTCATACTCCTGCCAAAATTTGATTTATAGTGAATTTTCATTTGACCAAAAGTTCTCTTCTGGCTGGAAATGAAATAAACAAGTGACAAAAGACAGTAGGACATTTTGTTGGAGATGTTAATAATAAATTTTAACTATGTTTGTACATTTTAGCTAATAATGCCACGTCCAAAATTATTCTCAGTAATAAATGTGACAGCTTTTATTTTCCACCACATCAGTCCAACAGTTGCAGGTCTCTACTGGGATTTAGTTCCTCAAGTGTCCATTTCCAGCTCTTTGAGCTTGAAGGTTTTGGCACTTTGGCTCCATATTTCACATCATTGCCTTGTTGGAAGTTCCAATGCTGCCCAAGGAGCAGTTTTTCTGCAGACTGCCTGATGCTTTCATCCACAATCTGAATGTTTCCTCTTTTCTGATGATGCTATGTATTGGACCAGGCTGCCTGAAAACATTACATTCACTTCACCATGTTTAACCGTGGAGATGCTGGCCTTGGCCTTGAATGCTTCTCCTTTCTTTGTGTCCAAACATCTCCATGCTCATGTGATCCACCAAAGAAGTTATGAGAAGCAGCCTTCTTCTTTGTCCAGCTGAGCTTTAGTGTGTCTGTCTTGGAGAAGTGGAGTCCCTCTTGGTCTGATCCATGGAGACCAGCCTTGTTCTTGATCTGCTGGAGAGTCTGATTGACATGTTGCTACCAGAACTGCTCATATTCATCAGGATGCTCTTGGTGCTGATCTTTGGATTCTTCTTCAGAACTTTTCCTTTTGTTGTGCACAGCACCCCTCTCAGTGATGACATTTTTTGGTTTTAGCCATGACTTGTAATTGACCAGAGAACTACTGCATCAGCGGGTCTCAGTTTATACTGTATTAGAATGATGCCCGGTTGCCCGCAGGGACCATGTGACGTGCCCCCCCCCCCCCTTCTAAAAATAACACTAGTCACCATGAAATTCCTTATAAAAATTATAGTTGCTGTTCTTTTTAAATCAAAAATATCTACATTAATGCAGATTTTAAATTACAATATTTATTATAATTTAAAAAAAAAAAAAAAAAATATGTCTTTGGTGTAAATGAACTTTGACCTTGTCCGAGTCAAAGTTCACTGCGCATGTCAAACCACCACGTCACTCTGCTGAAGCGTCCGCGCACAGACACTTTGGGAAGCTAGATGTGGTTTTTACCTCCAAAACATGACAGAGAAGTGAAAGAGAAAACACTATTTTCACGATGACTGGGACGAAGAGTTCTTTTTCACGACAGTGAAGGGTAAATGTATGTGTCCTATTTGCGGGGCGACTATTGCGTCGGCAAAGCGGCACAATGTGGAGAGATGCTACTTTAGCCGCTACAAAGCTTCCATGCTAACTAGCCACCTGCTAGCGCACACAGACTGTATGCGCACTACGGACAGGAAAAGCCCGGGACTTAAAGGCAGCTTTGACATCTACTAAGTGGCGAAAAGTTTCTTCGTGGAGAAAAATGTACCATTAGAAAAGCTTGTTTTAGTGGCGACAGACGGGGCTCCTCCATGACGGGTCGGCATGCAGGCTTCATTGTACGATGCAGAGGGGATCCAGACTTCCCAGCATTCCTACATTACCACTGCATCATTCACCAGCAGGACATATGTATGTACAAAAGTGGCCGGATTTGATCATGTGATGACTCGTGTCGTGAAGATCATAAATGGCTCCAAAGCCAAACAACCAGGACATTGAAGGTGCTGCTGGAGGAGCTGTTAGCTGAACATGGTGACCTGTTACTGCACACAGAAACCCCATGGATCAGCAGGGGACCAGTTTTGCAGCGTTTTTTGTCACTGTTGGCCGAAATCAAAGAGTTCATACAATCCAAAGGGGAAGACACCTTGCTGCTTGAGGACACTGGGTGGATTCTTGCCCTTGCATTTTTAACAGACATCACTGGGAAACTGAACCATCTGAACTGTGAGCTGCAAGGTAAAGGTAAGACATGATAAGCTCTGCAATGCCAGGCTTCCCACTAACACACATTTACAGACAAAGAAAGAGGTAATATCTGTTGCATCACCGTGCCATTACACAAAAATGTGAAAAATAATTTGTTGAAAACATTTAATGATTTGTTGTTATGATCTGTTAAAAATGTTACAATGCTGGTGAAAAATGCTGGTGATTAGTAGTAATGTGATAGGATTCATTCCAAAATGTGAAAGAGTTGATTTTTTTTCTTACATAACTGATAATTCGTACAAACGTGGGACAGAGTTCATGAATTGTTCAAAAATGTTACAAAGGTAGGGGTTTGCACAAATGAAGATGACAGTTAATGATTTCCTAAAAATGTTAGAAGTGATAATTTGCACAGAAATGTAGCTGGTGTGATTTTGAACAAAATGCTGCAAATATCCTGATTCATACAAAACTGCCAAGAAAGATATTTACCAAAGTTTCAGAGATAGGATACCTCTGACTTTTAATTATTGGAACAGATTTCCATGTATGTGTGTGTGTGTTTCCTACCGTCATTGTTGTGGAAATCGCTGTTAATAATTATTGTAATTAACATAAATGTGATCAGACAGTCTTTTTACATATTATTTTCATTATTATTATTATTATTGTTTAAAGATGATGGCGCAAGTTTGCTATTGAGGAAGTTTGTATCAAACAAGGTGCCCTTTGTACGACTCAGTACCCTTGAAGTTGCTCTCAGGTTCAAAAAGGTTGGTGACCCCTGATGTAGAACATGGTAGAAACTACCAGGACTATTTGGAACAATACAGAAGCTGCTTTTTCTCAAAAAACTGTGATGATTTCAATGGGTATTAAGACTCTTAAATTGGCCATTTTTTAACAAGCATGCAAAAACAAACAAACCTGGAAATAGCTAAAATTATTTAACATTTCTAACATAATGTCATTCCATTTTTTGTCACTTGTTTATATCATTTCCGTCCAGAAGAAACCTATTGGTCACATTAAAATTCACTATAAATCCAAATTTCTAATCTACTGTGAACTATGAACATGGTGCTATTGTGCATTTAAGACAGAAACAGACAAACAGTAGACAATCGTGCACCCCTCACCCTGTAGTTGTCCATCAGCACTCCCAGCCATGGCTTGATGCTCTTCATCACATCCTGCATGAGGTGCTTCTCCACCTCCGATCCATCGTGGAACGTCAGGTTGCCCACATGGATGGATCGACGCACCGCTGACAGGGTCACAAACTGGCTGAAGTACTCCTGGTCTTCAGGCTCCTGGGGTGAACACGAAAATGCGGTGACTGTAAAAAGGCAATAACTGGTTTATTTGTGCAAAAAATGACATCAGATTTTGCACAAAGAAGCTCTTATTACCTGACACATCAAGTAGTTGTAGTAGTTGGTGCAGCCTGTAGCGTTTTGGAAGAAGGAGGGATATGGCACCAAGTCGCCATTCAGCAAACTATCAAAAACCTGAAGGCAGGGAAGCAAACAGTTAAGACTTATTCTCAGTGTGATATCACAGTTTGTTTTCACAGTTTGTTTCAGAAATATAATGAAAATTCCATCTATGACATGCAAATTCTGGCAAATCTAGACAATACTTGATTTTTTTAAAAAAAGAAAAAAAAAGATCAGCTTGTGTTTTGACAAATCTAGGAGACACCAAACATCTGTTACCTGAAAAGCCTCCACCCACTTCTGCTGTTGGATGAGCTGAACGCCTAAACCCGTCTGCTTGTCAACATACTGCCTCTGGAGTTCATCTATGAGTCCTATTTGATACAGGAACTCTCCATAACCGCCCATCATCTGACGCAGGAAAGAAGGAAAATATCACATATTCATTCCACATCTACAAATCAATAACACCTGAAAGCACTGAACAGAAGAGAAATGTAAAACTCTCAGCATAGTAGCCAGTTTTATTACAGATTGCTTAGAGATTAAATGAGAGATAAAGTGACACAAACTGAGGTTTTGGAATACAGACAAGAAGAAATTTGATGATTTCATGGGGGGCATGTCCAACAGTATTTAGAGAAATGTGTTTGAAGGAGTTTAAAGAATGAATGAAATGAAAGTCTGGATACAAACCACTTCTGGATCACAGAGTCCGTCACCAATAGCCATCCCCTTAAAGTTGATTTTCACCTTGGCAGTGGGGTTGTTTTTATGGATGTAGTAAGAAATGGCAGGAACATACTTCCCTGCATATGACTGCATGGAGACAGAGAAAGTATGAACATAGTGACGACAATACTACATCTTCATAAGCTAGTTTCATCTGTTGTCAGCATTTGTTCCGCTCTCACCATAAAAATAAATCACATGTAAAATGAGGCAGAAACCTTCACTGTTCTTTCACTTCAATTACTTCCCAAATGGATAATTGTCTTGGTTTCATTTTTAGCTGCTCATGTTTGTTTTGTTGGTTCGCAATTTTATTTTTGAACAGAAATAAAACATGACAACAGTTCTAACTTTCCATTTTGCTCTTGTGGTTGGACTGTACCATCAGAACCAGCCAGGGATCCAGCAGTGCAGCCATATTGTGCATGTTCATCTGACCACGCAATAATTCATGGGTACCCTACTTATAGAGGGTTTGGAGACGTATGTGAACATTAAAAACAGACCAGAGCCATAAGTCAGTCTGTGTTGTTGCTGTTGTTGTTGTTGATGGTAAACATAGAGAAGCAGCATTCAAATACCTTTTTGAATGCATTTCTATCCATCAACCAACAAATTAAGCTGAAAGGTAGAGTCCATGTAATGATACAAATCCTAAAATACAGCTTATAGGCTAAGAAATGAATGTATGAGTGAGTAATGGCTACAAATGAATAAGTGACCAAATGAAAGTCAAGTCAAAATTATTAGAATATTGTTTTAGACAGCATGTGGGTTACTACCCCATATGCTAATGGTACAGTCCAACCACAAGCGCAAATTAAAACCAAAAGTGAAAATCAGAATAATGAGTACATTTTTGTTCAAAAATCGAATTCTGAAACAAAAATGCAAATGTGAGCACTAAAAAAAAAAATTTAACTGAAATGCAACTTTGATTTTGGAAGTGATTAAATACTTTAGCCACAAAGTATTACAACTCACTGGTTATTATTATTCCATGTATAAATAGACACTTTTGCAATATTGATGCCTAAAATACAGAGATAATATTATTTTTGCAAAGGTTTAAAGGGAAAAACTCACCTCTCCAGTTGCATAGAATTCATTGGACTGATATTCAGGAAAGAGCTGGAAGAACTGTGTCAAAGCACTTTAAACACAAGAGAAGGGAATAATAACAGAGTTAGTAACAATCCAACACCAGCATTTAAGAACGTGAGAGAAACATCTGAGTTGTGTTTCACCTGTACAGATCTCTGCCAACATCATCCTGGTTCTGAGCAAAACCTCTGTCATCATCTGTGAAGCTGAAACCTGTTCCAACCTAAAGAAAAAAAGAAGGCGGAACCTTTAAATTTGGGAAACATTGTATGAAAGAAGATCTGTTTGTTTGTTTAAGGAGGAGTAAGAAGTACGTACTGGATTGTCGATGTATAAAACTGAATATCTGGTTGTCCAGGCATAATCCCTCAACCCGACTGCAAAGACAGAAACAACAAGGTGCTCTGACTCAAATTATACAACTTAAAGACATCATGTCTACGTCTGCTGCTGTTGGATCAAATCGGTTCTTACCAGTCAGGTTCTTGAACACCACATACGGCCCATGTTCCACAAACAGACCGAACATGGAGGTTCCACCAGGGCCGCCTTGCAGCCATAGCAGGACTGGAGCTTTCTCTTGGTCTGCCTGTTGGTCAGATCAGGGGACATTAAAGTTAAGCTCTCAGCACCACCTAGTGGAGACTTTGGCTTATTAACAAAAAGGTGGATTTTAACACTCTTCATCTTAACAGTGGTACGCTATCACTCAAGTTCTTGATCAGGTTTGATGTCATCAGAATGCAGAGATGTGAAAACTAATCAGAATACAAGCAATGTACAGCTGAGAGTAGGAGAAAACAACCTGGATAAGTGCCATAACACAAGTTCAAGTGTGAATGTACTCCTTTCTGTTAATCAGATGACATTTTTCTGTAAAAGTTGCCACAGCAATATGATTAATTTGGACCTAATAACATTTCTGTATCACTATGAACATATCACACGTCTGAACTGCATGTTGTCATTATAAATGGATAGCCACACATGGGTGGTTTGAAGCTACACTGTATTGACAAAAGTATAGGGACACCCCTCCCAATTATTTATTGATCTATTTACCTTCATTTAACTAGGAAGTTCCATTGAGATTAGAGATCTCTTTTACAAGGAGAAACCTGGCCAAGGTCAGAAATGTAAAAGTGATATAAAACAGATACATGATACACAAATAAACAGTAAAACAATAAAAGAGACTGACAGCTATTCAAGGACAGTGACCTCTCAAGAAAAACACTGACATTCTTCCACTGTATGAAGATAAATAATAAGTTTATTAAATAATAAATTCAGGTGTTCCAATCACTTCCATGGCCACAGGTGTATAAAATCAAGCACTCAGGCATGCAGACTGCTTGTACAAACATTAGTAAAAGAATGGGTCGCTCTCAGAAGCTCAGTGAATTCAACTGTGGTACTGTAATACTTTGCCACCTGTGCAGTAAGTCCATTTGTGAAATTTCTTTTATACTAAATATTCCACAGTCAACTGCTTGTGGTGTTATAACAAATTGGAAGCAATTGGGAACAACAGCAATTCAGCCATGAAGTGATCGGTCACGTAAAATCACAGAGCAGGGATGCTCTGTGTGCAGAAATCGTCAACTTTCTGCAGCGTCAATAGCTACAGACCTCCAAACCTCATGTGGCCTTCAGCCTAGCTCTAGAACAGCATAGAGAGCTTCATGGAATGGGTCTCCATGGCCAAGGAGTTGCATCCAAACCTCACATCACCAATCTGGAGTCACACTTTTCTGTCTGGCAATCCAACGGACGAGTCGAGGTTTGGCGGTTGCCAGGGGAACAGTACTTGCCCAACTGCACTGTGCCAAGTGTAAAGTTTGGATGAGGGAGGATTAGGATGTGGGGTTGTCTTTCAGGGCTTGGCCCCTTAGTTCCAGTGAAAGGAACTCTGAATGCTTCAGCATACCAAGACATTTTGGACACTTTCATGCTCCCAATTTTGTGGGAACAGTTTGGAGCTGGCCCCTTCCTGTTTCAACATGACTGTGCACCAGAGCTCAAAGGAAAGTCAATAAAGACATGGATGAGCAAGTTTGGTGTGGAGGAACTTGACTGGCCTGCACAGAGTCCTGACCTCAAGCTGGTAGAACACCTTTGGGGTGAATTAGAGGGCAGACTGAGAGCCAGGCCTTGTCATCCATCATTAGTGTCTGACCTCACAAATGCCCTTCTGGAATCATGACCAAAAATTCCCATAAACACACTCCTAAACCTTGTGGACAGCCTTCCCAGAAGAGTTGAAGCTGTTATAGCTGCAAAGGGTGGACCTACGTCATATTAAACCCGACAGATTAAGAATGGGAGGTCATTAAAGTTCATGTGTGTGCAAAGGCAGGCGTCCCAATACCTTTAGCAATATAGTGTATTTGAGGAATTCTTTTTTCACATTTTAGCACAAATACAGTTCCAAAAACTTTACAAAGACCATAAAAGACACACTTTGCTGCCAAAATCCCAAAAACCGTCACTTCTATTATAAACTGAAATGGCCATAAAAATGTAACTTTACTGCAATGAAAACAGAGATTAATGAAGATTAATGAGATTTACCAATAATGAATGTAATGTAATGGCAAAATGTTGACAGGAGCTGAGGTTTAGTTTTTTGCTTCCAGCTTTTTGTAGGAATCTTCCCTCTGAAGATTATTAAATACCTGCAGCATCAGACAGCAACAGGGACCATATGAGCATCTCTTGAAGCTATTTAGAGAAGTTTTTTTTCCACATTTTAGCACCAATATCAGTGCCAAAACGTCTATTACAAACTGAACTGTCCATAAAAATACGTTACTGCAATGAAAACTGAGATTTCAGAATAATGAGACTCATCAGTAATAAATGTAATCTTGGGTTTTGTGGCAAAATCTTATCAGGAGCTGAAAGGGTTTTTTTTGTTGTTGTTGCTTCCAGCTGTTTGTAGGAGTCTTTCATCTGAGATTATTAAACAGCTGCAGCATCAGACAGCAGCAGATTGATAGTTGCATGCATTTATGGACATGGAACAACAGCAACAAGAAAGATAAAATAAAAATGACTAAAGTCAGAATCAGCTGATGGGAGCTGACTGCTTGTTTAAACTGCAAAAAACAAATATTCTATGAGTCTTGCTTTTCTTTCGGTATCACAGGATGGCATGTGACTCACTTCCACTGCAGCAGAATTTTAGATAAAACTATTGGTTACTGATTTATGAACTTTACAATAAAGATTCAAGTTCCCCAAATAGCTGGGAAAGTACTCACTTGTTCTTCCTCCAAAAAGACTGATTAAAAAAATCCCTGACATTAAACAAAACTAAACCTGCAACCATAGCAGGCATTCCCGAGCTGCAGCTGACCAAACACACACGGTGCAATCACAAGATGACTGAGGGGCTAAAGGTAAAGGGAGTAAAGTGCTGGAAATACACACAAGAACTGCAGAGCTTGCAGTAATGTCAGTGTGTTGTTTAGAAAAGAGAAGTTACCATGAGTGCAGGGAAGAACCAGAAGAAGAGGTTGCTGTTGTATTTTTTGTTCACTGTGAGGTATCCGGAGTAACTCTTGACATTAGCTCCAGGCAGTTTTCCCACCAGACTCAGCTTCCTGGCTGGAAAATAAGAACAATAAAAAGAATTAGCATGTGCACAGATTTCAAGTATTTTATTAGTTATTATCCTGTTTTGCTTTGTTTTAGTGTTACTATGATTATGTTATTTATATTTATAATTTTTGCTTTTTGAACATTTTTGCTGCCTGTCTGACAACATGTTCAGCACTTTGATCAACTCAGATTGTTTTAAACATGAACAAATTTGAAAATGCGAGAAATACACTTGATTTGATGCAGAGAATCACTCCATATATACCAGTAGGCATAATAATAAAACATGTTGTTTTTGTTGTATATAGTACTTTGATTCTTCTTTTTATTTTTTTAAGAGTATTTTTTATCTATTTTTATTATTTGCACTACTGCTAATTGTCGTGTTCTTCAGACAAATTTCGTTGTACTTTTTGAACAATGACAAAAAAGTCTCTTTAATCTTTAATAAATAAGTAAAGCTGATCTACAAAAAAATAAAAACATTATATGTATATTGTTTTTTTGTGCTTTCGAATAAAAATATGTCAAATTAGACAAATAATGAAAAGAAATGCTAACAAAAAAGATCCCACAAATGCAATGAAAAAAAAAAGATTACATAGTTAAGTCAATATTTTTTTATACAAACCATTAATAACAACATTAGGGTCAGTGTGTAACTTCCAGGGAAAAAAAGCTTATGTGTGGTGCTGTAAAAGTAAATTAACAAGTGTAAATATTGGAGTAAAGACTACTATGTATTTATGGTGTGATTTTACCTCAGAAATTTCCATATCAGGGGTTAAACCCTACGCAAAATATAAAAAACACCTAAGTTAAAATTTTTATACAGCATATTTAAGACAACATTAGTTGCATTAAGCACCTTCCAGTAAGAAAAAGAAATGAGTTATGTTTAGTGTATAAAAGTAACCTAACAATTGTAAATATTGGGGTACTTATGGTGTGATAATAAATATGTAATAAAATGTGATACAAAGTATTACTTTAAATTATGCCAATACCTAATGATGGAGAGCATTATTGCATTATATCCCATTATATTTTAAATGTCACCTGGTGCCGTTACATAAAAAAGACTTTTCCGCCATAAATTGATGCAAAAAATTGCACAAATTTGTGTGCAAAAAAATCACCAGAATGCAGAAAATTTCATGCAAGTCTGAAAGAAGCATGCACCAAAAGTGAAAAGGAATAATACTGCTTAATTTAGCAATGTCTGCTGCAGTCTTATTGCATTATCCTGCACTGTGGGTGTAATTTTACCTTCATCTATGGCTCCTTTCTCCAGGTAGGGGGTGAGGAACAGAGGGGAGCCCGGGTCCACTCCATCGGGGCCGCTGACGGAGTGAGATTTCCGGCAGAAGAACGTGGAGCAGCTCCTGGAGAGTGCAGAGTCCAGACAGGCCCACAGTAACAGGAGGACCAGAGTTTCCTGCAACAACCTGCCAATATTTACAGAAATATATATCAGACTACAGGCCTGAGCGTCCATGAATGAACCTCAAACACCGCAGCTCCACTCACATTACAAAACAGTCCCTCCACGGTGACCCACGCTGCGGCTGAGGACCAGGAAACGTGGAAAAAGCTTATTTAATCAATAAATCACTCACCTCATGTTCACCGTCGGTTCTGTGGAGATGGACCAAGTTTCAGCCTCCAAACACGGAGACGAAGTCAGTCTGAGGCTCTGACCAGGTGGTTATAAACAGTGAACATCGTCAGGCTGAGTCACATGACCAGATCTGAGTAGGTCATGTTACTCCCTGGATCACGTGGTCTACTTTCTTATCCTTTTTTTACAGCCCTGAGTTCTGCCTCGCAGGGAACTCTTAGCCCACAGAGAAATGTTTGTTTAACCAGTTAAAAATCTATTTTACTTTGATTTGGTGACAAACCCAATAACAATAGTAGACCTGCTATGTTTCTTATTTTAGTTTCCTGCCTGTAATTAATGCCTAACATTTTCACTGCCAGTTTTAAACTAATGACAACATCCTCTAACCAAGTAAAAGTGACAGTATGTACAGTGTGCCAGAAAAAAAAACAGTATATCCCAATGCATAGTATGTCAAATATGGTAGCCAAAAATACCATGGTGTCCTACTATGCCTGGTCTCATTTTGCAGTGTGCAAGCCAGCATGCCTTTTGACCCACGGTTCTTCAAATTTTCCAGATCAACTTACCTTAATGTCTAAAAGTAATGATGGACTGTCATTTCTTGTTAGTGAGTTGAGTGGTTTTTGCCATACTATGGATTACAACAGTAGTCAAACAGGGCTATCCACTGTGTATTAACTCTACCCCTGCACAACACAACTGATGGTCTCAAACACATTAAGAAGGCAAGTAATTCCACAAACTGACTCTTGACAAGATGCACAAGATGAAACTACCTCATGATCCTTTTGCAATATCAACACTTACAACGTACAGATAATATTATTTTTGCAAAGATTTAAAGGGAAAAACTCACCTCTCCAGTTGCATAGAATTGCCTGTCTGACATGTTCAGCACTTTGATCAACTCAGGTTGTTTTAAACATGAACAAACTTGAAAATGCAAGAATACACTTGATTTGATGCAGAGAATCGTTCCACCTCAGTTATCTGGATTTAAATTTCCAATTGTTGATTTTCCCATTCTTAAAGGTGTAAGATAAGATAAGTCCTTTATTCCTCCCCACACCAGGGGAAATTCACATTGTTACAGCAGCTTATGTAGCAATAGACGTAGTAATACAAATAAAATAATAATAGAACAGTCGTAATAATATTTACAATATGTACAGGGATGAGAAATGAGGATGAAATAGTGCAGTAGTGACACACTGTAAGACAATGCAATATAAAGTGGCTTAAAAAAAATAAGTTTAAAAAGTGTAAAGATGTAGCAGTGCAATAATGTCTGTACAAATTTTTCTGACCTTCTGTTTAGTCTCTTTCTGTCCCTTTCAGTGCTCCCTGCTCCCCAGCAGACCACTGCATAGAAGATAGCAGATGCTACCACAGAGTCATAAAATGTCCGGAGCAGAGTCCTGCACACTCCAAAGGACCTCAGTCTCCTCAGCAGGTGGAGACGACTTTGGCCCTTCTTGTACAGAACCTCTGTATTGTGTAACCAGTCCAGTTTATTGTTGAGGTGAACACCCAGGTATTTGTATGTGTCCACCATGTCAATGTCCAAACCCTGGATGTTCACCGGTGCAGTCTGGGATGTCCTCCTGCTGAAGTCGGGAAGGGATAATATTTATAAGAAAAGTTGATCTTCAGTTGAATAATACAAAAAATAATAACCTTATTTTTGTAGCACTTTTCTGTGCTTTCTAACTAAAAAAAACGCGTCAAAGTAGACAATTTTTAAAAAAAATCCACGCTCGTGATCATGCATGATGAAAAAGATAAAACAGCTAAGCCAATATTTTTATACAGTATATTTAAGACAACAGCAGTTTAAGCAATTAAGCTCCTTCCAGTAAAAAAAAAAGTTATATTTATTTTATAAATTAACAATAGTAAATATTGTGGTTTAGATCCTATACGTGTATTTATAGCATAATTTTAAATGTGGAATTTCGATATTAGAGGTCAAAGTCCTACAAAAATGATATAAAATCTGATATTATGTGCCTTTAATACATATTAAGACAAAATTATAGCAATGCAGAATGTCTGAGAGCCTTATTGCATTATATCTATTATATTTTTAAAGTGTCAACTGGTGCCACAAGACATTTCCACCATGAATTGATGCAAAAATTGCACAAATGTGTGTGCAAAAATTCTCCAGAATTCAGGAAATTTTATGCATGTTTACAAGAAAAAGTGAGATTATTGCTTTTTAACAATGTCTACTGCGGTCTTATTGCATTATCCGGCACTGTGGGTGTAATTTTACCTTCATCTATGGCTCCTTTCTCCAGGTAGGGGGTGAGGAACAGAGCGGAGCCCGGGTCCACTCCATCGGGGCCGCTGAGATTTCCGGCAGAAGAACGTGGAGCAGCTCCTGGAGAGTGCAGAGTCCAGACATATGGAGGACTAAAAGTGCCAAAATTAAATAAATAAATACATCATTAAATAATTAATTAAATATGTCATTAATTAATTAAAATTGGAATTAAATATTTCATTAATTAATTAAAATTGGAATTAAATATGTCATTAATTAATTAAAATTGGAATTAAATACTTAAATGTGTTATTAAATAAATATATCATTAAATAATTAAATATGTCATTAATTAGTTAAAATTGGAATTAAATATGTCATTAATTAATTAAAATTGGAATTAAATACATAAATGTGTTATTAAATATGTCATTAATTTATTAAAATAACAATTATTTTAAGTAAAAAACATATTTCATTATTTCACGATTTAATTAATTATTTCATGGTCCTTGTGTTGCAGTGGATCATGAATTAATTTTATCTGTCAACCTCGCCCGTCAAAGTCGGTGGGCGGATCCTAACACCTGATTGGTTACCCTGCACATCAAGTCAAGGCAAATCGATTCCAGATAATGGATTGACGCAGAGCTTGTGAACACATTCCGATACACTGGGTGGCGCTATTCACCTCTACGTTGGTTTGGATACTCAATAAAACAAAACTTTATTAGCAACCGCTAAAGACTCGGTCCTCTTTCCCAAATGTTGATACATGCGGTGCAAGACAAATTTTCCTTTAGCATTTCCTTTAGCATCTACTCGGCGCGCCACGGCTCGTCTCGGTTTAGTTGTTTTTCCATTACATTGAGAACCACCTCATCGTGGGTGGAGTCGTCATAGCACGGCGGCCCGAAAGTCCCTTACCGTCATTTCTGTGCGACACAAACGCAATGCAACAATGTACATGGAGGCGATAGTACACCTGCTGCTCGGTCTGTGGCTTTCTGTCAGATTCAGAGTAATAGAAGAGTCGGAGAAAGCTGAGAGCGACGAGTCGAAACACTGAGGAGACACACAGGAGAGTTTGGGAGGCGATAAAGCAGTATCAAGCCGAAGACAAGAGGATATGAACGAGACGACATATGAGGGTAAGCTAATGCTAGTTCGCTAGCTATCGTGTATCAGTCCTGTGAACGACCCTGTAATGGCTGCAGTTTGTCGCTATTAGGTATTAAAATATGTATGCTGTGTATGTGTTTCAGATGCTCTCTGATGAGACTTCATGGGATTTACCTGAAGCAGCAGCACATGAGCCTGCAGTGGCACAAGGTGTAGAGGAGGAGGACAGAGATGTACAGGATGCACTGATGCACTACGTGTCATGCAAAGTTATTCTTCTTGTTATACTTCTGTTTTTCGGTCCCCGGACCGCTATTGTTTTCTTTAATGCAATTCTGACAATAAACTTTTGTAGATGTGTCTATACTATTGTTTGTTTGTGAAGGTTAGCAAGATTAAATAAAAAATTAAACGCCAAAACATTAAAACAGCTGTTTTAAGAAAATTCCAGTTTGATAAATCAGTATTGCTTTGGTGTAATTCAGTCACCAGAATTATGAACCATAAAGGAGTTTGTGTTAAAACATGTTAAATCCCATTAAACACAAATACATTATTAGGGAATATAGAATTGTTTGGTTCAGACTGTTGACTCTTTTTCTACCAGTGTCTTAACAGACAAAATGAGAAGTTATGATGCAATCACATAAGTCACAAAATAGTTTATTAGTCAGCAGCAAAATCAAAACTATTTACAATGTGCAAAGTACAAACTGTGGTGGGCCTCTCCTACAGTGGAGGACTAAAAGTAAAACTATATACAACTACAGGTGCTGGTCATATAATTAGAATATCATGAAAAAAGTTGTTCATTATTTCAGTAATTCCATTCAAAAAGTGAAACTTGTATATTATACTCATTCATTACACAGACTGATATATTTCAAATGTTTATTTCTCTTAACTTTGATGATTATACCTGAATACTAACAAAAATCTCAAATTTGGTATCTCTGAAAATTAGAATATTGTAGAAAGGTTCAATATTGAAGACACCTCTAATCAGCTAATTAACTCAAAACACCTGCAAAGGCCTTTATATGGTCTCTCAGCCTAGTTCTGTAGGCTACACAATCATGGGAAGACTACTGACCTGACAGTTGTCCAAAAGACAAGCTTTTTCATGATATTCTAATTATATGACCAGCACTTGTAAATCTCAAGTCTATGGGAGGTGGACTCGCTCACACTCGCCGGCTGCCCACTGCCTACCCAGCTACCCCAGCTGCCCCAGCACACCCAGGAATGACTGGTTGAAGGCAGTATTCTGGGCCATCTCCTCCCGCTGCAAGGCCGCTTCATTCTCTCTTGCCTCGCTGAGGAGCAACCAGATGTTCTCATCATGCTGGGCATGACTCCACTCCTCCTCAGCCTGCATCTCCACAAGTACGCTAGGAAGGTCCAGTTTTCTGTGGCCCCCTTTCCTCTTGCCTAGACCAAAGACAGAAAAGTGATCAGAGTCAGCTTTAATGGCCAAGTAAGTACACAATATACACGGAATTTGGTTTCGGCTGTTGGTGTCATCCTAGGAATATGGAAGAGAATAATAAAAAATAAACTATAGAAAGAGGAACAGGGAGGAAAAAGAAATAGTAGTAAAATAGAACACAATATAAACAGAAATGTACAGCTAGACTGGAATGTATGAACACATTAGCAAAATGGTAATTGCTATAAACACAGTAGTGGTGATTTTTGTGTACAGGGCTCTGTAGTCCAAATGTCCAGGGTGAGTGGGGTCTCTGATGATGTTTTCTGCAGTCCGTACTATGGGCTGTAGTCTGTTTCTGTCCTGCTGTGTGGTTGATCCAGAGGTGCACAGGACAGATCGGATGACTGCAGTGTAGAACTGGATCAACAGCTCATGTGGCAGGCCATGTCTCCTCAGCTGTTGTAGGAAATACATCCTCTGCTGAGCCTTTTTCAGGAGGTCCTGAGAGATTGTAGTCCCCAGGAGCTGGAAGGACTCCACAGCTATGATGTGATGTGTTTAGCCACCCGTCCATCCATTTTCAATCATGATCATGTCTTTGATACTTTAATAAACTTCTGGCACTCTTCGCTTTAACCAAAGCACAAGCAGTAACTCCTCCACCACAAACAAAAACGACGTGGTGTGAACTTCATTTCATCCTGTGCACATTTTGGAGTTGCTAAGAAGAGCTGTGTTTTCTCATTTTTATGTATATTTTCATTCAGTTTCACAGCTACCTAGTGACTATAAGAAGAATGGTTGCAATACTACACTGCACCAGAACGTAAATTAATTAGAGTGACTTACTTGTTAAGTCAATGGAAAATAAATGCAGCTGCATGTGTTCTGTTTATGTGTCACTGCAGCTACATGTAGCTTTCATCAGGCGTTCCTGAGCTGGCTGCTGCACAGTTTGCATTTACACCTGCCTGAATTCTTGGTCGTTGGTCTCACTGTTCTGATCATGCTTGCAGGCATTTACACCTGTAGTAATAATAATAATGCGAAAATCAACCATGCTCTCTGTTTACCGTGTCTTACCGGTGATAAGACGGTGCTGTTGACAGGGTCGGTGTCGAAGCTGGTGCTGGAGAGGAGCTGCTGCTGGTGGTGGAGAGGAGACAGGGCAGCCGGGGGCTCCGCGACGGAGGTGGAGTAGGCTTCGCATGTGGAAAGGGATTCTTGAACAGAAATAAACACTCACTCTAAGTACAAGAAAAACACGGCATGCTGACTGAAGTATTAGCTTCTGAGAGCTAAACGTTAGAAACAGCAGCACGAAATACAAGCAGAGCACGGAGTTAGCGCCGATGGCTAACTAGCTATCTTATTGTCTGCTCCAGGAGACAACGACGTTACTTTCTAAAAATACTTGTTTGCTTAAAAGAAGCTTGCCACCAATGGAATAAATGATGTATAAGTTTCTTGAAGTCACAAAACACTCACCGTTCTCGAACGTCTCCAACAATGCAGCGGCTGAGTCTCCCTCCTGTTGCTCGCCGGTGCGGTGCCAGTAAATAGCTTCCATGAAACCTCTTCCAACACCTCCTGGTTGACCCACGCCGGCCGTTGTGGTCCTGGGTGGACCGATAGTCACTTTTGAGCTTTTTCAGCTTCTCCCTACACTGCTTCTGTCCTCTTTATATACAGTCTACTGTATATGTGAGCGGCCATCCGCTCAGAGACCTCCTGATAAACTTTCTCCGTCCAGCTCTCTCTGTATTCTTTGGTCCACCACCAAAGACAAAGTCTCGACCTCTTCATTCACCCACGGTACAGGTCTGGCTGTCACATTAAAATTATGAAGAACAGAGAGTTTCGTGAAGAGCAATGCACACCGTCGCTGTTTACAGTCATTTTTTAATGCAGGATTTTGTTTTCGTGCTGAAGTTGCTCTGTGTCGTCACTCCCTGCCCTATCAGTGGCCTGCACTATGTAAACGCCACATTATCGGCTCATCTCAGCTCGCTGGGAACCTCAGCCGAGAAGGTGCTGAAAATTAGTCCGTATGGAAACGCTCGCTAACAAAGATGAGACGAGCCGTACCGTGCCGAGTAGATGCTTGTGGAATCGCGGCTAAACAAAGACGAGCGGAGCCGTGCCGCGCCGAGTAGGTCCTAAAGGAAAAGCGCTCGACACTCCGAGCATCGCTGCAATTTGACAGGCTGGTAATCCACAAAGAACGTGATGTTCCAGAACTTCCCTCGGTATGCCAAACGCCCTGGTCCCTGTGTGTGCTCCTGTTGCACCCTGGTACCAGAAAACCGGCGGAGTACTTCCTCTAAATTTGCAGTCACTCTACGGTCAACATCTTGGTCGGAAAGTGCGGAAATAACTTCAACAACTTCAATAAATTCCTCTGCTTTACACGCTACATGCTCGCGGTCAGCAGGTCCTGCTTCCACATACTCTGCAAGGTCTAAAAGATCTCTCACCAACTCTCTAGAAAGTTCACAGCGACTCTCCCTCTACACAGCCACCATGTTTAGAAAGACTTCTACTTCCGGTTTCAAGGCAGACAAAAGCAGTGGATTAGACTAGATTCACGTTAGTCCCGCCCACGGACTTTGACGGGCGAGGTTGACAGATAAAATTAATTCATGATCCACTGCAACACAAGGACCATGAAATAATTAATTAAATCGTGAAATAATGAAATATGTTTTTTACTTAAAATAATTGTTATTTTAATAAATTAATGACATATTTAATAACACATTTATGTATTTAATTCCAATTTTAATTAATTAATGACATATTTAATTCCAATTTTAACTAATTAATGACATATTTAATTATTTAATGATATATTTATTTAATAACACATTTAAGTATTTAATTCCAATTTTAATTAATTAATGACATATTTAATTCCAATTTTAATTAATTAATGAAATATTTAATTCCAATTTTAATTAATTAATGACATATTTAATTAATTATTTAATGATGTATTTATTTATTTAATTTTGGCACTTTTAGTCCTCCATACAGACAGGCCCACCGTAAAGGACTTAAATTCATTAGGGTTAAAACGTGTGCAATTTTATTTTGAAATGTACTTCTTGTGTTTTATGTTGTCATTTCCTGTTATAAAGGAAGTTTATTGTGAAAGGTCACAGCGCACGCAGCGAGCTACAAAAGTAAACGGTACACGACAGAAGCACAGAAAGAGTAACGAGTGATAAAACGGCAAAGATAAACAGGAGAGTAAGGTGTAACAAGGAATTTAGCTCCAGTTGAAAGTGGCAACAAGGTACGGTAATTAAATATTCTCAAGGTTATACTTTAAAGGAAATACGGTGGTACTTTTGAAGCAAGCTAATGTGACATTTCTGTGCTTTATTTCTGTTTTAGCTTTTACGTTGGTCTATGTTGGACTTGCAAACTGCAGCCTGGTTTATGACCTATAATAAAAGACATTTGACCATCAGTCCTGGCTTTCACTAATTTCGACTGGTACGCTACACCCACAGTAACAGGAGAACCAGAGTTTCCTGCAACAACCTGCCCACATTTACAGAAATACAAATTGGACAACAGGTCTGAGGACACTTGGAAAAAGCTAATTATATTAAAAGACTCTCCTCATCTTTACTGTCGGTTCTATAGAGTTGGGCCAAGTTTCAGCCTCCAAACACAGAGATGTAATCAGTCTGAGGCTCCAACCAGGTGGACTGGTTTTGAACAGGTGAACATGATCAGATCTGAGTAGGTCATGTGACTCCCCGGACCACTGATTGTGTTTTTTGGAGCCCTGAGCTCTGTCTTGCAGGAAACACAATAAGAAACCTAATATAACACAATAACAATAATAAACAGGATATGCTTTTTATTTTTTGCCTCTTTCGTTGTAATGTATGCTCAACAATTTCACTGACACTTGCAATCTTATGAAATTGTCTTATTACCAAGTTGAAACAAAAATATGGAGTGTGCACAGTATGCAAGCAAAAGATTTTGTATGTCCCAATGCACAATATGTGAAATGTGGTGTCCCAGAAATACAGCATGCATCTGCACAGGGGAAGATAGGTCACTTGTGTCATAGTGTCTTGCTTGAGTAACAAGTATGCAAAACAATGACATGACCAGTGGACCATATAAGTGACGGATACCTCAGACTTGCATTCTTCCTAATTTTAATTTCTGATGAAAAATGATCATTCAAAATCTGTTTTTGTCAAATTTATGTATATTTGCAGTCTCAACAGCCATACCACAGACTGTATGTAAAGCTGGATATAGCCTTTGGGTCTGAAAATTTAAGTCAATGCCCAAGTGCCTTAAAACTGCAGTCATTGTAATGTCCAGCAGGAAGCGACTCCTCTGGTTGGAAAAGGAAGTCATGTTATAGAGAGGTTTAGAAGAAATGACCTTATTTCCCACTTGATTTGTTACTTCAGTCAAGATTTTTCTCTTGAGTTTATGGTCTCAATTGCAAGTCTCAAGGCTGCTTGAATAGAGTATAATGTGCGTTTTATAAATTATTATCTCAGTTAAAACACAACCTACGATAAAGCTGTGTATGTTTTTGATTGACAGGTCGCTGCCACAGTGTCTGCAGGTTTTCCAGTCTGATCCATTGTTCGCTCATCACTTCAGGTTTCAAATAACTGACATGGCGACTGCCAGATGCCAAACGCAAGGCTTCACAATGGTAAACCACAAACCAATGGATGATGTCACAGTTGCTAAATCATTATTTCTATACAGTCTATGTTGTCTATGTGCAAAATCAGATTGAATCAGCATTAAAATGTCATCAGGCAGAACCGTTAAATCTACTATAATACCCAACACTGAAACCAAACTGAAAAATATTGTGACTGACGTTGAATAAACCTCAGATTTTCCAGTCTTAGTGTAATATTTTGACAAATAATTTGTCCCAGTTGTGTGCGTACTGCATGCAATAGTACAGACTTTGTAAGGGCACTTGTAGTATGCACTGAAAAGAAAAAGTATGCCTTTGGAATGCAAGTTTCCTGTACGTTTCAGTCCTTGAGTCCCTGAAAACACAAAATGACCACATGGCTAACACTTAGCAGTAAGGGACACAAATTTATTCTTTTGAGGAATACATGAGGAACTAGCTACTAGCTAATTTTGTCAAGTTTTATAGACTAGTTAATCATTATACAATGACTATATTGAGAAAGAAAAAAGTGAGGAATGGCTTGATAATTAGTTGGAGACTACAGAGTATATAATGATGAATCACTGAAGGACAGACTAGGACATACTATGCTGATCAACCATTTTTGTGTCACTTAAGTAAACTTTAGTCGAATGAACACAAAAAGGGCAATTCATCATTAGCATTATAGATCACTGCGTTGGGTCCAAAGGGTCCAAAAAAACAATAAAAAACAATGTTTAAATGATGAATCACTGTTACTTACGTTGTTCATCTACTGATTAGGAGCAGAAACCACTCAGATATTCATGAACTGATCATTACCTAATGACTCATCGATATAGTATCTCTTAGTCTGTCTATAGTGACTGATCAATATCTAGTTTACCGCCTTCAATTCGAAATTCTTTGGAAGTACTTATCAACAATAACTTTAACTAATCATTGGTAAATCTATACAATGTAATGAGTTATTCATTAATTAATCGTAATCAGCAGTTACCACCTCATTCATCCATCTTTCATTTCCTATTGTAACGTTGTTTTATTATCATTGTTCTGTACTCTTTATTATACTGTTAAATCCATATGCAGTCAATGGTTAGAAAGCACAGTTTGAGAATAAACATAGCTTTACTCATGACCCATGTGGTACCAGATAGTATTGTTTTTACACCAGTTCCTTGAGTTTTTAATCTGCAGTGTAGATTTTGATAGCAAAATTCAAGAAAATCCTGAAATATTAATAATAAATGCTAAAACCATTTAACTCTTCAGTGTTGTGTTGACATGATGCAGCTGGAGCAAGTGGCAATTAATTACTGTGGTGCTGGTGACAGACACAAAACAAATAAGTGGAGAATATTCATGAATTAACTGACTACTTTTACGTATATACATAAAAAAATTGATTATTGATAAAAAGGTGAAGTGATCGTGGTTTTAGATTGGCACCATGTATGCATTGAGAAGGATTCTCTGATTAACTGGGGAGTGGTGGGCACATGGTAGGAACACATCTTATTATCGCTTGTTTCAGCCTAAAGTGTTAAAATTCTTCCTTCAGATTGTTTACAAAAATAGTGCCTGGTTGGTTTTTGCTACCTGCTGTTCACCTGATATAATTAGGCAGCATAAAAAGTGGGGCACATTGCTGGTTTGGGATTTGCTTCTCACTGTCACCTGGAAGCTGGAGGATAGTGGTCGGGATGAAATCTGTGTGGAGCTGATGTAAAGTGGATGTGAAAGGTGGCAGACCTGACTCTGATAGGCTGAGACACCCGTCAATCAAGCCAACACACCCCAAAATCAGGTTTCCTCAAAGACTCCCACAGTTGGAACAAGAAAAGCACTCAGAGAGCACAGTACTCTGCCAAGGCTGCTCAGTCATTGTATCATATCACGGCTGAAATCTTGAAAAAGTTTGTGGCAGAAATCACGGCACCATAGAATGTGACCATTTACTATAGATGTACCCACAAACAAAATGACGTTGCGCTGAGCACAGGCTTGTGTTATGTATGTGTACGTTATGTATGGATACCGAATCGTGTGACCTAAATATGTAGCGGGCGGCAGGAATTGATGGGACTCGGAAACACCCCCACAGTTTAATCAATTGTTCCTTGCATCATTTCTGATGGATAAGTCCCAATAAGTCCTCAATCATGCGATCGTCAGCAGGCAGCCATTCATATTGGCTATATAAGTGGCTTCTTTCACAGAATAAACAAGAATGCAAAAGAAAAGAAGCAGATGTTTCGTATAAAATTAATGATTGCTATTCTCTGCAGTCTGCAGCTAAAATAAATCCAGTCTTGATTAATTTTATTAGTTTCACCTGTGGTTTCTGTGCTGTAACATGTCAAACTATCTTCAGGGAAGCAGACTTGTTCATGAAGAGGCCTGTAACTGTAAATGGAGCAGACTTGATATTAATGTGATTGATTACACCTGTGTGTGTCTTGCTGAATGTTCATGAGAATCTCACTTAAATTACAATTTTTAGAATAGATTCTGGCATTTTTAGAACTGCAGTTATTAATTTGTGGCCTCAAGGGGCCAGAAGAAGTCCAAAGTAAACTGGCAAACTCACAGCTCTGACAGTTCTACTTTAAATCTGCTCATTTTTACTCATGGTTCTGGCAGATATTTTTACCTACTGTGTAGTGTGCAGTGAAAATGAAGAAGTTACATTGCTGAAAAGAAAATGTAAACTGATATATGACATATTATGGATTGTTTTTTTAGAAAATCTGACAAGATGCTGATGCTTGGAGATTGGTTGGTTTGAGGCAGTTTTTCTATGATTTCCTGTCATATGCTGCTGACTTGTCTCTCATCTCCTCTTTTTCTTTAATTATTTTTTAACTTACACTTTTCTTGAGACCTTAAACCTGCTCAGTGCGACCGCACTGCACACAGCTGAGGAGCAGTTAGGAGTTAAATGCCTCATTAAAGGGCAGATTGTTGGAGGTAATTAAGGGAGGAGAAAACAGGCTAAATAGACATTTGGTAAATGCAGCCCAACCAGTGGTGTCTGAGGCTATAACCCCAGGTCTAACTGTGTTTATTAGTTTGTTTTTAAGAAAAGTAAGAGCAAAGAAAGAAAAAAATAGCTCTGGATCTATTTATCCCTCATTATAGTCATATAAAAGCTCTTGAAAATAATATAATACAGTTAATCAGAAATGTTTAGATATTATTTTACTGGTCCTAAAAGTCTGTTCTGTTTGCGAAATTGAAAATATTTTTCTGTCATGTCTGCGATTTCTCCATTTCACTTCTGCAAATGTCTGCAGCAGAAGTGACATTATTGTGTGTATGGAAGTTTGCCCATAACCACATATGAGACGTGGCTTTTCTGATCATTAAACCAACTACCACATTAGCTGAGTAGCAATGAAAACACATTTTATTGTTTCATTCTGCATTAAATAGGATATTATTAAACTATGGACAGAATTTTAGGTGTTTTTTTGCCAGCAAATTTGGACTGATTATTATTATTGTGGTTATTTATTTGGGGTTTTGTGTTATGAGACTTTAAGAGTGATTTTTTTCTACTTACAATCATCTGCATCCTTTCTTCTGGACTATTTAAAGGGTCATTTACCTCAGTTACTATTAAATAAAACATGAAAACTAGTATCTCCAAGGAACATTTTTATGTATAATTATAGCTCCCTAAATCAGCATAAATGAAAATAATTCCAAAATATTAAGACTGTGAAAGAAAGTGGGAGGACCTGTGAAAAAGAGCTGAATCATGAGCGCTTAGTTTATCATTTACTATCTATTTGTTAATTTTATGTGCATGTATCTTTGTTGTTTCATGTTAGTAGAGTAATTTTCATGCAGCCCAGCTTAATTATGGAAGAGTTGCCTAAGGAGTCAAAAGGTTAAGGGCTGAGGCCAAGTTCGGAAGATATGTTTACACCCCTTAAAGGTTTTTGTTCTTAGAAAGATGAACTCAGCCTTTATTAGATTGTAAGAAAAACTACTCTAAGGTTTAAACTTACAGAATATTTACAAGAGCCAACAGGAAAAGAGTTTGTGTTTGCTCTAATAGATGTTAGATTTGTATTTCTTCTTTGGGGGAGAGAGGAGTAAAATCTGTTCCCAGTTGCAATGATGTACGTTCATTCTCCATATTGTATACTATATTACATTTATTTATTTAAAGGTAGAATCTTATTTAAAGGTAGAATCCAGGTGTACAATTTTCCCAAAAGACATCACTTTGCAGAGAGCACATTGATTCACATTTTAGATCAATTTTACTCTGAAATCACTTCAAAATTGTGCAGTTACTGGGTTAAATTCCAAAGATTTCTGAACCTAACCCAACTTTCTAAACAATGTTTGTACAACTGTGAATTTAGGAAAAGCCTGAGCTTCAAACACCCTCTTTAAAATCTGAATATTACCAACATCCTTCTTCTTCTTCATTGTCTGATCTCTAATTTAAAGTTAGAATCCAGGCGTGTAATTTGTGAGCACAATGTGTCAAATTTTAAGTCAATTTTACCTTGAAATAACTTGAAAATTCTGCAATTACTGGGTTAAAATCCAAAGATTTCTGGACTGAACTAAACCCCCAGAGTGTAAAAATCCCAACTTTCAACTCGACTTCCTCCACAGTTTTTATGCAAACAGTGAAAACTCTGAGCCTCAAAACCCTTCTCTTTAAAATCTGAATATTAATGTCACCGGCTTCCTTCTTTTTCGTCAATGTCTGATCTCCTTGCAGATACAGAAGCCCACCAGATGGCGCAAAAAACACAGAGTTCCTGATGGCTCTTTGAACGCTACATGACATAACATGACATCTGAGGAAAACATGCAGTGCCAAAGCTGAATGTGGTTTAGTCTGCTGGCTCTTTGCATGACTCAAACTGTGGATTTTAAGGAGAAAAAGTGCAGTTCTGGATTTTACAAACAGAACTGAAGTCAGGCTTTTGTTTTTTTTATGCCACACTTGGTTGCTTACATCTGGCAACGCTGCTCCAAACTTTCACTTTAAGAAGGCGCGTCTACGCTGCGGTGTAGTGTGTTTATTACGATCCTTAAAGTGGCACATGGAGACAGGAGCCGATTCCTGCATGGCACGGACATGATTTCTACCTACAGACTGTGTCGGGAGTGAGGAGATGCTGTGGAGAAACTGATCCACGGACCCATTTTCCTGCATGTATTTTTGCGTGTGTTGAATCCGTGTCTGCTCCTGCGTCTGCGGCAGCTCCTCGCCAAAAGGCGCACAGCGAGCCGAGGGAGAAGAGGATCAGCGGATTCACACAGACGAGGAGGAGGTTGGAGGAGGTGGAGGAGGTGGAGGAGGTGGTGGGATCGAGATCACACGAGACATGAAATAATCAGCAGTCAGCCGTTAAAAAGAAGAAGAAGGTGAAGCACACCGGGAGAGACATGGAGGCACCACCGGGGACGAGCTGCTGTGAGTCCACCAAACAGGAGTAACCGAGACGAGAAACTGGTTGGGATGGCAGCATCCAGTAACTCCAGCCTCTCAGGTTCATCTCTGTCCTCTGGTAAGAGTTCAGGCACGTCTAACACCTTTTAACTTTGCATGTTTGAAGATAAAAACCCAATAGTTAGTATTATAATAAGACTGGCATCCTGCTTTTTGGGGAGAAGTTCATCATTTTTGCTTGCACTTTGCTCTCATTTGACAAACTTTTTCAATTAAAACAAAGAATCTCAGCAGAAACAGCCACTGAAAATAAGTGACATCTTCATATTTTCCTCACAGGTGCTCAGTAAAACACACCTTTCATTGAAACATCCTCTCTGATCGGGGATTACTGATAACAGACAAAGCGTCAGCATGTTATAAGTGGATGCAGCAGTGGAAATATCAGGGAGCTTTTGGTGTGCACAAGGATTATGAGGTTTCACACAGTCAGTGTGACGCTGGGTTTTGGATGTTATCATTAGATTGCCAATCATCTCCATAATTCCCTTATTGACTTTCCACTTGGACAGCTTTACGGATTATCTTTGGCCTGTGTAGTCTACCATTTTCCAAAACGCAGCTCCAGGACGAGATGTTTTCTGTCAAAAAAATCTAATATGTTAAGGTTCAGTGACATGATACATTTCGAACTGCTTCAGTGTGCACAAAAACTCCACTTGAGTCCCCCTTCTTTTGCATGGGAGAGAGGCACAGTTCGGCGATGAGCCACCTATTATGTGTTTGGGGCAAAATGTAATTTTCAAGGTTGAATTTTCACAGAAAGAGAACTGAAAGTTAGTTGTGCAGCTGTTCAAATACACCCTGAGTAAAGGAGCAGCCACCCAGTGCTCGTCTCTGTGAAATTCTGTGTTGATAAAGCGTGTTGCTGCTCATGTTTGCCAGGGTATAAAGTACAAACTCCACTATCACAGCGTTTGTTTGATGTGGAAGCCCCGCCAACAACCAGAGGCGTGTGCGAGGCTGTTTATAATAACAGACTCAGTGGTTTGGTGTATGGAAAGTAGCATCTAGAAAATGCACTTTTTCCACCTAAAAAAAAAACACCTGCAAAAACTTAAATATTGCACGGAAAAGCTGGATTTATTACAGGACGAGGACTATACATGCATAGAGCTGTTGTTTTACTCATACTGTCCCTGCACCCCAAACCACACCACACAGTCAGCGTCACATTTCCCAAGGTGCAGCCCAATGGGAGGGACACAGTCGTTTCCAAGCTGATATAGCCTGTGGTAACCGCAGGCTTCACAAAGCATTATCTCATGTGTGCGTTTCAGAAAGCAGCGGATTTACTGTTTGACCACTGCTGCTTTAAGAGGAAAGTCTTTTCTTTCTGTGGCATTGGAGGGTTGTCATTACTGTTGGGCTCTCAATATAATTATCAGAGGTTACAAGCTGCTCTGCTGCCAGGGATAGAGTGGTTGTCACAAGGGTATTATTATTTTCATGCAGAGCTCTTTGGCAGCCAGACACAACATTTGAATAATCTTGTCTATGAGGCATATGAGTCAAAAAAAATGAATCTGTGCTCAGTAATTTTTTTTGCTCCATATTAAGGTCCTGACTGCAATTAAAGTGCTGGCTGTGTAGTTATTTCAGCTTGATAAGTCGGCCTCGTAATCACGGGGGACAGTGTGTAAATAAAGTTCATCTAAGTTGTCTATGTGAACAATCAAAGTGTCACTGATGGAGCACCGATGCTAATCATGAAGGTAATTCCGTCACGGAAGCTAACATTGATTTATTCCTGCACTTCATGCAAATAACTGAATTAAAAGGTGCAATTGAATGCACACAAACCACCTTGTAATGTGTAGATTGCATTATGCAATCTATAACTGCTGAAAAACAACAGATAAGATGTACAGTAACAGATGTAGTAACAGATAAATCGACAATATTGCACCATGGTTGCAACATACGTGTTTCAATCTCTTTCTTCTCCCTGGGAAGATATTTTCTGGCTATTGGTCGAGATCAGGGAGATTCCTGCACATTCTTGGCATGGGCAGGCATGGAAGCATGTACTGTACCAGCAGCACACCATTTGCCAGACTGCTCCAGGAAATAAAGCTTTGAAAATAAATTGAGGGCGAGAGCGTGAAAGTATGTCTTCAGCTCCAGGCCTTAAATGACAAAATTGGTCAGGGAGGCAGAATTACAGCCATGTATTACAGAGAGGCTGTCTGCTCTATGCCATCCTGCACATGTTTCTGGCAAATGCTGCAGTTCACCTCGAAATCTTTCCATTACCGCTGTTTCTTGTCCTCTGTAGTGTAAATCATGTGGGACTGGATTGGTGTCATGTACACTGAGTGACTTGCAGAAATTACCTGCATGTTTTATAGCATCAACGAGAGGGCAAGTTTCTCTCACAAGTATTCCACTTCTGGTTGTTTCTATTTCAGCCGTCAGTGCAGGATTGATAACAAGAACAGATGCTCTCCGCGGCAGACACGGTGAAATGTCAGAATGAGGTTATCAAATTACACTTTTCCACATTTAAACTCACCTACAGTTCTTGTTAACAGCACTCTGTCCCTAAGGGTGTCCAGCCCAGCAGCACACTGCAGAGAGGCGCCCTCATACCTGTCACATGCTATCTGGTCAGTTCCAAGACAGTGTTGAAATTCTTGTTTTGGACCAGTGCAATACACAGATGGTCTCCCTGCTGCAGCTCTGCTGCATCCCACTGACATGACTGTGTGTGTGTGTGTGTGTGTGTGTGTGTGTGTGTGTGTGTGTGTGTGTGTGTGTGTGTGTGTGTGTGTGTGTGTGTGTGTGTGTGTGTGTGTGTGTGTGTGTGTGTGTGTGTGTGTGTGTGTGTGTGTGTCTGTGTGTGTCTGTGTGTGTCTGTGTGTGTGTCTGTGTGTGTGTGTGTGTGTGTAGCTTTGCACTCAGAGTTCTACTCCAGAAAATGTGTGATTTCTTAATGCCAGTTATGTATGTGAAGAAATCTCATCCGTATATGAGCAAACAATTGCCTGAGACTATATCAGTAGATAAAAAATACTAAAAAATATTTTTTGTCAAATTTAAAAAATGACCAGTTCAAATCATGCATAGCCATATTTGCAGTCGCAAAAGGCTTTACATGCGCCCAGGTAGCTCAACTGGTTGAGCAGGCTATAGTCCCCTACACAGGTGCCTGGGTTCGATTCCAGTTCACGGCCCTTTGCTGCAGGACTTCCCCCATTCTTCTCCCTACTGTCTTATCTGCCTCTCGACTAACCTATCTAATAAAGGCCAAAAAAATAACTTAAAAAAAAAGACTTTACCACAGACTGTAGCCTGTGCATCTGAAAAGTGAAGATGATGCCAAAGTGCCTTAAACCTGCGTTATTCCCAGCAGCCAACAGGGGACGACTCCTCTGGCTGCAAAAAGAAGCCTTATTGTTTAGATGTGTGTGAGAAAATGACCCTACTTCTCGCCTGATTTCTTACCTCACTGAACATTTTCCTGATGAGATTATATTCACAATTGCTAGTTTCAAGACAGCTTTGGAAATTATGGGTTCCATTCAGGGTCTCTATGCACAAGTCAATGCAGACTTTAAAAGTTGACAACAGACACGTAAGCTGTTGTTCGATACTACAATAGGTACACGTTTATTTCATCGGCCCTTAGATCGAGCACAGAAAACCACTCAATTACAGTCGATTTTTTTATATACAGACTATGAGCTTTACAAAGCAGTATTGTGACAGTTAATTCATATGTTCTTTATCTTTAGACAGTTAAAATTATGGAAATTTGATATAATTTGAAACAGCTCTATATAGATTTCAAAGGAGGGACTCCTGCTAATTCGTCAAATGAACAGAAAACAGTTATGTTGGATGTACACATATTTGTCTGCAAGTTTATCTAAATAATCTGTTAAGTGCAAAGTAGGCTCAAGCTGAAAGCATTTCCGTGAAAATCTGTTTTTGTCATTGTTGCTTGTCCTGCATGTTTGAGCTTTATTGAAAGATGTAGGTCAACTGGAAGGCTGTCTCCAAATGTACATGCTGGCTGTAACGTTTGTCCTAAGATCTCAGTTCAAGGCGTGTATCTGCAACCAGGATTTACAACCTTACAACTAGCCTGACAGACACTCCTTGTCCAATTCACAGAAGCAACATAGTGTGGAAAATCAAAGTCTACATTCTCCTTACATTGAGTTGTAGGAGACGTCTTGTATTTAGTAGTTAAACTTTGGAAATGATGATATTTGCATATTCATAGATAATGGATTTTTCAAGGAGGCAGGAGATGCTATGTTCAGAATTTTTAACCAGGTAACTGAAATTTTCAGAGAAAATGTGAAAAAATAGAAAATGCATGGAGGGGTGCTTTGTTTTTTGAGGGGTTTTGCCTTTATTTTTCATAGAAAGAGTGAAGAGAGAGGAAACTAGTGTAGTGACATGCAGCTTATTGTCCAACCAGCCCGGACTTGAGCCAGGGATCCACTTCTGAGGGTGTAAGTGCCCATATGGTATACACCCCAGCCACTCGGCAATCAGGTCGCCCCCCACAGGGGCTCTTTAAAGTTTTTTCACACCCTGTGAACAACACATACCAAACAGTGAAAATCTGGGGGTGAAATACTGTGCAAGACATCAGTACTAATTTCACACCATCACAAAACCATCAGCATCATAGCTTTATGGATAGTAAGGATGACCCTAAGGATCGGTTTCTAGAGGAGCCAAGGATCCCAAAGGGTGTCATTATTACAAACCAATCTCACAGCATGAAATGAAAGAAAAAATGTAAAATACGAGATGCACCAATACAAACAAAAAACTGCAAATTGGTTAATTTTTTTGCCACTCGGTCACAGTGGCCTCAGCCTACAGTAGATGGGCAGTTAGATCATGGAAACGGGACAAACAGGACTCATGATTAACTACCTGGTTTTACTTTTTTTTTTTAAACAAAGAGACTGATTCATTTCCACTGTGTGTAAACATTTAAGGTTGATGAGGTGACAGTGAGAATAGTCAGACTTTAAGAGGTCTTATTTTTAGCTGCCAGGTTATATATAGAACTAAAACTGGAGGGAAAAACCAGCATAAAGTGTCTCAGTAAGGTGTAAGGTCACCACGGGCCACTAAAACAGCTCCTCGACAATAATTCTCCAAGTCTTTGGAACTCTACTGAAGGGATGAGCACAATTCTTCCAAAAGATGTTCCTTCATAAGGTTGTATGATCATGGTGTCCGTCCAAAATTTCCCATAGGTGTTCAACTGGTTGGAGATTTGGTAACTGTGAGGATATTCGTGTATGATTCACTTTTCATTTCATCAAACCACTCAGTGACCCCTTGTGCCCAATTGATGGGGCCATTGTCTTCCTGGAAGACACCTCACCCATCAGGATAGAAATGTTTAATCATAGGATAAAGATCATCACAACTTTGTAATGTATTTGCAGTGACTCTTCTCTCTTAAGGGGCACCCGAATCTTGAAGCACAACAGAACTACTAGATCCTCAAAGGAGTCCAGGTGTTTCCTTTAGTTTGTCACTTATCTGCATGTGGCCAGTGATATAAAGTTAAACAGCATGCACAATATGGTGAAAGGACATCTGTGCAACTTAAATGTGAAAAGATTATCTCTATTTAAGTTTTGTACCATAGACTGTATATAAAAATAGATGTAGTGACTGTGCAGTCACTCATTGGTGTGTGGGCTATTGTTTTCAAGTTTGGCATTATAACACTCGCTATCTTTTGAAACCAATAATAACAAGCTTCCAGTCGTCTTTTGTTGCTTTATTGTCTATTTTATTCCAAATAGGGCTATAATTTACAAAATGAGAAACATTCTGTATTGATTAAGTCCTAAAACTAGGGACCGAGATCATAAATTCACTTGGAAAACATCTACTGAGGTAACAGATCCAGTGAGAAGTAGAGTCATTTTGTCATAGACTTCCATACAGACAGACTTCTTTTTGCAATCTGAAGAGCAGCCCTCCTACAGGACATTAGAAAGACTGCAGGTTAAGGGCGCTATGCAGACCTGGAGGCTACGTTCTTTTTTTAAGTATACAGTCCATGTTCAGTACCTGCTGTTTCATTGTCCATATGCAGCAGTTAAGTGCCCAAAAAGTACATTATACATTGCCAGTCACATAACATTACATCAAACACTTGTTGTATGGTCTTCATTCTGCTGGTATTTTCTATTTTTGCATTTTATCCTCTCCATTTACATTCGGCTTTCTATACTTAAACAAGGATTCTGCACAGATCACGAAATGCTCAGAACTTGTTATTTCCAGCCATGCACTCAGTGCACTTCAGCACAAGTACCTGTTTCATGTGCTGAAGTTAGATTTTTTTTTGCGTGTTCACAGACTGAAGAGCAGACATTATCTCAGGGGATAAAAGTCTTAGCTTGATCTTTATTCATCACATATTCTCTTTGTCACCGAAGCAAACACCCGCCGGTAATTATTTTATTGAATGCTTCTGACTGGAGCTTAATGGAGGGCAACACAATTAATAGCTGTTTCTTCAGGGGAAGAACCCTCTGGCTGCTCCAGAATTTTAAATTCTCCCTGATCATCAGCCACCACACAAACTCTGAGCTACTTAGACATTCTTTTTGATGTTCTTTTGGGTTCCTGTGTGTTGAATGTGCACGTGTGTGCTCGCCTATACGTGCATATCTGCTGTAGGAGTGTGTAGGTGCAGTGCAGCTTGATGTATTTGCACATGTGTGCATATTTGTGCGAGTGTGTGCCAAGTGGCTGCATCTGAAACGACCCTCAAGAGCTGCCTTTTTGTAGCTGCTGCAAAATTCCAGATTGAAATGCCATTCGTCATTAATAAGAATTAGACCGAAAAGAGAATATTTGGCAGCCGACCAGATGAAATCACATTCTTTAAATAAGCCGCAGTGGAATAAATCTTTCAGACTTTTGCCAGTGCGGTACACAGTGACAAAGCCTCAGCGTCAGGACAATACATTTTCCAAGGCAGCTTGGCCACACGTCAGGGAACAAAGCCTGAAGGCTATTTAGTTGTATTTGCAGGCAGGCGTCCTGTGGAGGCTTTTAGCAACAACATTTACCCTCAGAACATCCACTATTTCAGTTGAGAAACCGTTTACATAATTATTCAGCTTTTGATCCTTTGCACCTGTCTTGTCTTTGCTCCGTAATAAATCCAGCTCTTTTCATAGTAGCTGTGTTATTATGATGACAAGCAATGATGAGCGTTTTTTGTTTGATAATGTTGCTCCCTGCCTCCAGTCAAACCGCTGCAGCTAGTAGAGGCGACAGCATGAAGGAAACACTCTGACTGCCTGCTCTTCACGTCCTGTCGGTTAAATGCACAAAAATAAAGCAGGAATATGCAGAGTTTGCTGGTACAGTTTTAACTCTGGCTTTTATATGAGTAATAAGTTTGTCTGTGATCACATCCAACAAGTGCTCACTGGTTTTCGTTAAGTGATTCCCGTCCCTACTGAGGTGTGCTTGATTTCTTTCCCTCTGGCCAAAGGGGTGTGGCGCTGATCTGCTGATGAATACAAAGGAATGTTTTATATCAACAACATGTATCTTCTGGACCAACGTGATTCATTGTTCAAACAGTCAGATGAATCTTTCAGGAATGGCGCAGACAGTTTAATGAGAGATATTACACTTAACTAAGAAGCAGGTATTTATTGTCATAGCAGCTATTTTGTGCATTTATTATCTGCACAGTGTAAAGACACACTAAATCTTAACTCATAGGTTGTTATTTATTCATATGTTATTTATCTACTCATGATAAATTACTGATATGTTTACTCATTTTCAGAGAAACTAAATGTGTTTTTAGGTCAAAGCTGACTGCTGGTTTTAGTGATGGGACATGTGTGTTACGTAAGTAGGGTCAAAAATAGAGATGTAAGGCATGTATGAGGAATTAGGCTTCGTCGTTTGTCATCGTACAGACTTTCTGATACGATCAAGAGGAATTCCACCAGTTAAGCCTGTCAAACCATTCGAAACGAGCAAGTGGAAAAAGAGTTCGGTGTTCACCGTCATGCTATAAATACTCTCATAGGGGAAAAATTGTATCTTTCTCCCTGTTGCTATAGATAAAACATTTCCAATGACCAGCATGTGTTTTTGTGTTACTAGATTTCTGATATTTTAAATGCGGGCTCTCACATTGTCTTACTGGGGAACAGACAAAAAAACGTTTTATTCCTGACGCTTGCTCTTTTCTTCTATGCTGTGAGAATATAAATTATATACTAATATGAGTTATTGCTTACTCAATAATATACAATATTATGCCTTTATATATTCATATATTAGTGTGTTCAAAGGGCTCCGTCCATACTGTTCATACTGTAACATACTGGATATATCATACTCTAAATAATGCACTTTACTGCTGCTTTTGCACTTCCAGTTAGACACTAAACTGCATTTCGTTGTCATGACAATGACAATAAAGATTAACCTAATTTAATAACATACACGAGCAGTCGAAAATGATTGAAATTTTTAAGTTTATACATCTCACATCCACTATTAGCAGCTTTTGTTGTGAAGTAAATATATTTTAGCTCTGGTTTGGTCTCCACCACCTCCTGAAAAATATATTTCTAACTTAGAAATCGGAAGGCAGTCACTGAATTCTATCTGGTGCTGGAGATGTTGGATTGATCAACAGCTCAACAAAAGGAAATCAGAGGTGAAAACACACAGTGTGGCTTTAAAATCCTTCTCTGGATGTTCATTGGACCACTAAAATCTGATCTTTGTGCATCAAAGTTACATATTTTTCCATGAAAAATAGTCTCTTTCTGCCTTAAAATGTCTTAGATATAACTATGAACCGTTGCAACCTCTAAAATGTGCAGATGTAAGAAGTCCCTGCCTCTTTATCTACTCAGCCCACCCCACTTGGTGACGCTCAAGCACACCAGCTCACCTACTACTCTGTTCAGACACTGTAAAACTACTCTGTGCTGCACAATAGCAAGTTGTAATATTGGAGTAATTCAGCCATACAAGTGGAAAAATGTTTCGGAAGAGGAAGAATAATGGCACAGAAAGTTCCACCCTGTAAGACAAAAGGTTTGGTTCTTTTGTTTTGTTATGTTTGAAACCCTGGAGGTCTGAATCTGTGATTTTGTGACTCTCATTGGTTCGCTGCATTTTCAAGGTGGAAATACTCAGCCGGCTTCTCATTTCACTCTTGATACGTCTTCCAGCAACATAAAAAAACACCATATGGACGTGTTAACAAGAAATAAACACCAGAGGGGATATTTAAGGTCACAAGAGTCAAAGAGTTTTTTTTTTCCCACATAATAGCTATCAATAGTGTGTGAAAGCTACAGTGTAAGCATACTGTCATATTGAACACTGGCCAGGAAGTGACTTTAAACATTCAATGAAAAAGTCTTTCTGCTGAGAAACGGTTACCATCTGTAAATAGCACCATACTATCAATAGTAAGCTACATGGCTTGTTATTAGAAAATAATTTGTTGCCATGTCTAAATCTGTTATAAATTTGCAATGTAGTACATCAGATTATGTTCAAATTAATATGATCAGGACTTTTTCACAAAAGGAACATTGTTGTTGGAGTTTGAGGGTTAATTCTTGACTATTTCCAAACTTTCCGCGTCTTCCATCTTCTTCAGAAGAAAGAGTTGCCTTGTGAGATGTAATTTAAAACAACAAATAAGCTTTGTTGAGAAATTTGGGCCAAGTCAAATCACATTTTTTTATATAGCACATTTAAAACAGCAGTGCAACAACAGTAACAGGCGTAGATATTGGGCTTAAGACCATATTGTGCTATTTATGGTGTGTCAGCACCATTATTAGTGTATATTACGAGTAACAAACGTTACTGTATGTTGCATCAGTGAGTGCAAGGCAGCATGGGTGTAGATTTCAGGTAGAATGCAGGGGCTATGACATTCAACATTAATCCTGCAAAAATGACACAAATTTGTCCGTGAAAATTGATCACAATGCAGGAATTTAAGTGCTGTGTGCCCCGATATTCTATCTCCAAGCCAGGCAGCGTATTATATTACTTTAATATAAAACGTTGCCACATTTTTGACTAATTTAATGACACGTTCCTAAAGTATTACAAGCCATTACTTTACTCTGTAGGAGTTGTAGTAAATTATAACTTGCTACAGGGCATTTATTCCATCACCTCTGCTGCTCCTCCTGAGCTAATATAAAAGCACACTCCATCGTATAATTCAGCGCCGAGCGTTCACATAATCATAACTCAGCCACCACATTTCCCCCGAGAGCGTCCTGCTGTGGGTGGGTGGGATTTGAATTGTATTTACTTCCTCTTAATTTTGATTGCCGTGTTTGTATCTCTGGCGGGGAGATGTTGTGTTTTCCTGCCGGTGGTTAATATAGACGAGTTGTGTGCCGATGTTTAGCAAAACTGTCGGACACCTGTATCGATTGTCCTTGAAGCGGAGACGCTGATTAGAAAGCGTGTTCTCTGGTGCATGTCAAGAGGCAGCTGCACAGCGTGAAGCCATATGTGTAATTATAACAGAGAGATAAACAGCAGTGACATAACCGGTAAAGGGCTTGTGTTCAGTCCGCTGGGGAAAAAAGACAAAAATGGAGTTTTTAATGAGAGAAAACAGGGCAGTCTATTAACACTACTGTGGGGTTATAACTAAAACCTGCTTTATTTCTGTGTTTTCCAGACCCTGAGGATTATCAGCCGCCCATATGGAAGTCCTACTGTGAGTAATTAATTTTATACACAGATTATCAGTGCTTTAACCTGACATTGGCCTTAAGTGCTTCCTTAAATAACTGCACATTTATCTAGAAGTGACACAGAGGCATTTTCTACATTTTGAAGGTTTTATGCAGCACAGGTTCCAAAATGCACAAACGCACTCGCCCACAGAAGGCATTTGCACATGCACAAATGCAAAGCAGCGGATTCCTGATCTCTGAGTGAAATAGGTTACCGGCACCCAGAAAAAACAGGATTTTCTACCTGCAAAGCGGCTCAGCTAAAAACGGGGTCCTCACAACACCCACCTCATTATACAACGCTTTTTGCCACGTGGGAGGAAATGTTTTGACTCCCGAGAATACATTTGATGCATTTATTGAGGTGGAGCGCGGATCATTTCAGCTGGGAATTGTGTCTTTTTCCTGTAATTAAATGTGTCATATGTAATTTTACAACACGGGCTGCTATTCTGAGGTCTTCTCCGATCCTCTACTGAGGTATTTTTAGAGGTCTCTGTGTCACAGAAATGGATGAAGTCCAGATCTGAACTGGTTGGCTTAAGTCAGCCTGACAAAAAACAGAACATGAAAATTCACAGTCAGGAGTCTTCCTTCCTCCTGCCTGGAGAATCTGCTGCGGTGAAGACTTCGCTCAGCCTCACACAGCGATTTCTTTGCTCCGGCACCGGCTGTTCGTAATGAGGACACCGTTGTAGTCTTCTATCCTCACCCACATCTTGCAGGGTTTCCAAACATGACACTGAGTGTATTACAGTATGAACAGGAACGACTGTTATTCCGTAATTATTGCAGTGACGGTGTCTCACATCTAAGAGAAACTGCAATTTTATTCCCACAACGGATTAAAAATTGGATACAGAGACAGAAACCAGGCTTACAGTAGCAACTGATTCTTCCATTGTGGTAATATTTCTATCCTGACAGACACCCAGTTCTGGAAAAAAAAAGCAGAAATAACAGCAGTGTCTGTCACATTTAAATCGCTAATTAAATATAGTAATTCTGGCAGGCTGCTGACATGTTTGTGGTGATTACTCTGCTTGCCACTAGCCTCTCATTTCCATTTTTCTCTCAGCGTCACTGGTTTACTTCCAATTCTCCCAATACTTCAACTACATCCAATACTTAGAAGCCAGGATTTGCACCATGTGTGCAAATGTAAGTGTAACTACTTTTGTTTGGAAGTTGGAAAGAATGTGTGCAGCTGTAAGTGCACATTAGGTAAAGGGTCTTAACTCACACAAATGGATTTCAGATATATGGCTCTTGTCATGTGAACCGCTCACTGCTTATCACTGCAGACATAAGCTAATGGCTCGTTTTGTACCTCAGAGCAGTGGTCAGAGCTAAAGTCAATTAAATGAATACGGTTTTCTGTACAGAAGAGTCCTCGGTGTAATTGCAACATATTGTACCTGTCCTCTGTGTATTAACTATGTGTGTTTTTGGTGGTGAATCTGCAGTATGCATGAAATTACAGCTGGCACTGAGCTGTGTGCAGCTGAAGGGACCTTCATTAACATGCATGTTTGTCCAACAGTGTACCAGCTACAGCAGGAGGCGCCAAGACCAAAGAGGATCACTTGTCCTCAGGAGGTCAGTGCATCTGTGGGTCTGTATAAAACAGACTACTATGAAAGGCTGAAATGAGTATTTTCTAAACCATTTAGTTTGTAAAAGGCGGAAAAATAACATCAAATATCACTGTTAACTTACGGAGTGCAACGAGAGAAAATCTGTACTGTTTATGTCACATATGAGAATCTGGAAACAACTTCAGCTCCAAACACATGAAACATATCAAACTAATTCTGTGTGCATTAGTCTATAAAATTCAATTATTACCTCAATTGTAGCCCTTCGCTAACCAGTCATGTTGCAATGTACATACATGTCTATCCAGACTTAACCTTTGACCTTTTGGATGTAAAATGTCATGACTTCATCATTTTATCCTCTTAGATACTGTGTGAAATTCTGTCATGATTAGCAAATGGATTCTTGAGTTATGACCAAAATGTGTCATGGTGACCTTTGACCACCGACAGCCGAATCTGAATCAGCCCATTCTCAGTTTTAAGGTCGCATTTGTGCCAGATGCAGAAGAAATTTCCTCCATGCGTCTCTGATTTATCATCGTCATGAGAATAGATATAGGACGGATATGAGGTCAGAGTGGCTTTCAACCACCGAAATTTAATCAAGTCATCCTCGAGTCCAAGTGAATGTTTGTGCCAAGAAATGTGAAGAAATTCCCTCCAAGTTTACAAGAATGTGACAGACGGATGGACAGACAACCCAAAACTGTAGTACCTCCAGCTTCAGCTGTTGCCAGCGTGGAGGCATCCTTTTTCTTTAGCAAAATAATCAACAAACTGTTTGATTAAACAAGTAATTCTGGCAGCATCTTAACTTTTAAATGCAATATTCAAACCACAGACACAGAGGCCATGTCCATGCTAATATGTGTTTTTTTTCAATACAAATATTTTCTCCATTCAATTAAGAAAATAATTTTAATAATCTGTCTGCATGGGTATCATGTAAGGAAATATCTCCATGCCAATGAGAATGCAAAATAACTTTAAATGCCCTAATAGGCATGCCAGAAGAACATTCTGTCATTTTGTTGTCTCTGTGTACTTTTAATGCTGCGTATTGAAGTGGTGCAGCAGTGTTACCTAATAATCAATTCATAAAATATCTTTTTTTTAAAGTCGAGCGTCAGGTCAGTATTCAGATTTAAAATGTGATGGTGTATTACCACATGAGATACTATCAAAAGCGTGACTGACACAGAAAGAGGAGCATGCATTTGTAAAAGCGTTGACACACACAACTGGGTCAGATGTGCTGCAAAATGTAGGAGATGTGGCTATTAAATAATGAGACTGGGCTCATGTCAGTGAAACTACAGCATGCGTGAGTGAACCACATAGTTTATACTGATCAATGGGCAGCGTAATCTAACTCTGAAAGTTCCAATCTGCTTAGATTTAATGAAAATAAATTACAGCATTTGTCTCATTATTTAATAGCCACATCCTAAACTGCAGCCTTGCAGCGATTAGACAATGACATTGTTTCAAACTGCGATTTAAAATTAAAACTTAACATCACGGCTTCCTAAACACTTTATTTCACATGTCCAAACTAATGCACATTAACCAGAGTTTTTAAAAATCCATACTTTAGGAGCTGTTTGAGAAAAATCCACGTTTCTGTGACCTAAAATGCTGATTGTGTGTTGATGACAGGCCTGAATTTAGAGGAAAATGTACAGTCTTTCTCACACATAAGCCTGTGTTTTTCAAAATGTAGCTTTTGCTGTGAATTTCGGTCTCTGGTGAACATATAAATGCAGTTTCAAGTCACTGAAAATAGATGTTTTGGAAAACTTTCTCCAGGGTAGAGGTATTTAGAAACTCTGTTTGTAGTGTTGACATGTGGAGAAGGAGATGTTCGCTTCTGAATTGGATCTTATCCGTCTTATGTGGCTTTTACTGATCCATCACACCTTTAGCAAATAAGCAACCGTCCCTCCTCTTGTTTACACTGCCACATGTATAGTGTATGCAAAGTATCATGGGAAATGCATTTTCAGGTGCGTTATTATGGATGGAGAATATTTCTGTCTGAACGGAGATACATTTTCATTTTAAAATGCTGTATTAATAAAACTTTATTTATATATGGCACCCTTAAGAACAGCATTCACAAGGTGCTTTGACAGTCAAAACATGCAAACACACAAACAATCAAGCAAGACATAAGGAGACAAGGCAGAGCAGTCAAATAAAATAAATAGTAAAAATGATAATAATAAGTTAAATGAATAATTAACTCGATTTGGATGCATATCAAACAAAGGAACTAGGCAGTTTAAAAATTGAAGAAAAAGATTGAAGATTAAAAGTTAGAAATTAAAAAAACAAAAAAATAAAAAATACAGAATTAAAGATGACATCACACCAAAGAACTAGGCAGCTAAAATTTAAATAAAGCAAGAGAGAACATGGCACATAAATATAGAATAGAATCACTGAAACTAATTAAGGCTAAAAGTAAACTTTACAAAAAAGCAAGTCTATTAAAGTGTGCTTTAAGTAGTATAGATGTGACATAATGTAAGTAATGCATGAGTCCCATCTGTGATCATATTCATTGTGTGTTTTTAATTGGCAAATCTCCAGTTTCACTATGAAACATGACTTTGAGCCAAACCGAAACACCTGCTGGCCTCCATTTATTCCCTTCTGAAGGCAAGAAAAGAGTATTTTCCCTTCATAAACCAGCCTGATAGGCTACACTCACACTGCATCTCAGTTTTTACTCTCAGCTTTCAGCTCTGGAAAACATCCACTGAGAAATGATTGAGTCTGGCAGCTGGAAGCCGAACCAATCAGTAACCTGTGGGGAGTGACTCGCTGCTTCTCGAAACCCCCCCACCTCACTGGTTACTGTTTAAACTCAGCGATATGCCACAGTTAAGAAATTTGGCAGCATCATCTAACTGCATGATTAAAATTTATTTAGAAGCACATTTCAGTGGAGAAATTTGGAGGAATATTTCAAAAGCACTCACTGAACCTGCAGGTGAGTTGTTGCTTCATCCGGACAGATAAATGAAGTCACTCATGTGTTGTGTAGCTGCACATTTTAACCTAATTTAGTGATAAACATCAAGAAAAGTGACAATTATCGGATGCAAAGTGCATAAAGGGGCACTTTAGAATGACGGACAGCCTCGACTTCATTCTTCCGGCGATGTTAATGAAGCTGATGGAACTAGTTGCTTTACTGCCTCCGCTGAGAGTCCTGTCAGTCTTCTATTGTACCAGCAGCAGAACTGATGCATGTCTCATCCTATTTTGAGTCTCGCCACACTTTGATGAGCAAAATTGAAAGCTGCGGGGCTGGTTATGTGCGATTAGAGGCCGTCCTGTAGCTCAGAACAAATGATGTTTGACATATTACCAAATCCATTATGATCATGACTGGGAATTAAAAGCGAAATTCCACATTAGCATCTGTGAAAATGCATGAAAAGAGAGTCTGGATGTTTGAAAAGTTCATAATTCTTTCCTTTTAGATTTATTCACCTTGACAATAAATCCCATCTGTGACAGAGAATTTTAATGGCGATGTCTGTTATTTTATATTATATTCAGCCTATTTAAAAAAATGCAGCCATATGTTTTGCAAGATTTGTAATCCAGACGCACTAACACGATTAATATCATTTTTTTCCAGCTGGCCATCTATTACCAGCCGTTTTACAACACTGGCTGTAATTCATCTCCACATTCTGTGATATGGCTTTATGGTATGCTAGCTCCGAATAGACACAAAAGGGGGTACAGATGGAGATAATCTGTCGTGTGGCGTTGGAGTCTTTTATCTTTCGCACGGGGCTGTAAGAACAATTTGCAAAAGCGATTTAATTGAGCTTTCATGTCATATTGCTGGCGCCAATATTTCTTCTTGTGGTTTACAGATGGAGAGCAGACCCAAATACTATGGCAGAGAGTGAGTGACTTAATTACTGTCATCTTTTTTTAATGCCTCTTCTTTTTTCAAATATTACTGGGCAGAGAGTGGTTTTATTTATCATTATTGCCCTGGCATCAGATGGTGGTTAGAGTTTAAGTGGGCGGATATGTATTTTATGGCAATGTGTGTCCATTTGCTTTGGCAAGATACTTAGAGCTCAACATTCTGTTTGTAAATTTGATTTTTTTTTGGACAATGAATTTACATTTTAAGAAGATACCTACTGCTTTATTTTCTTTGTTTTTATAGATTTCATGGCACGATCTCTCGAGATTACGCAGATGAGCTGCTGGCGGGAGCAGAGGGTGCTTACCTCATCAGGGAGAGCCAAAGACAGCCAGGGACGCACACCTTGGCCTTAAGGTACCATCAGTATGCAGCATAGAATCTCAGAAAGATCATCTCTATCAGCAGCCCAACACTCACTCAGTCTCCCTACCTGTTCATCTCCAAATCCCCACATCTTTATGCATGAATCTCAATCTAGATTTGGCCACCAGACCCTCAACTACAGACTGTTTTACGATGGGAAGCACTTTGTCGGGGAGAAAAGGTTTGAGTCCGTCCACGATCTCGTGACGGACGCCCTCATCACTCTCTACATCGAGACCAAGGCGGCGGAGTACATCGCCAAAATGACCACTAACCCCATCTACGAGCATCTCGGTTACACGTCGCTGCTTAAGGATAAAATGGTGCACAGACTGAGCCGAGGACGCACCGAACCTCGCAGGGTCACGTTTCAGAGAGACGAAAAGGTGAGTTTTATAACTGTTTACAAAACCTTCTTATCCAAGGCACAGCACCGTCTGAAATGCATCTGATGGGTCCCAGAATCATTCTTTAGCACAAGACAGCAACCCTAAATATGTAGTCAGAGTCATAAAGAAACTTAAGCGACAAGAAGGATGAGTCCTGCAGCAGATGGTTTGACCCCCACGTGAAAAGACAGAAAACATTGACACAGTTAAACCCTCTAAACCCCAAGTAGCTTCTGTATTTTTTGCACCTGTCACATCTTTACTCACCGTGGGCTCATTTTTCACTGCAGTATTAAGTCCTGCACCTCTATGGAAGCAGCACAACCATGGCTATAAATGAAGAGAACTCAGACGTGTACTTTGTGTAGTTTAATAAAGCAAGAAGGCCATAAATGGTTAAAAAAAAGAAAAAATATCAGAAAATTCCAGAAAAAATAAATCCAGAATCAACATGGACATGAATCTAACAGTTTTTCCAAGTGCTTATGGGTGTTATGAATAGAAAAATGAGCTGTGGTGCTATAGATGTTTTTCTTCTCACATTTTTAAGTTGTTTCCATACATGTCTCTTGTCTGCTCTGTGTAAACACAGCCTGCAGTTCAGCCAAAAAGTTCCAGAATTTCTGAAACATGATTTTTGGTCACAGCTGAGTCAAACATGGCTTCTCGGTTGCACTAAGGAGTACAGAATTTTTTTGTTTCGTACAGATTCTGGTGCAAATAGTTTATTTGTGGCGACTTTAAATGTGACATGAAGAATAAAATGATAAAATATCACAATTTTAAGCTGAGTCAGCACGTCACACATAGTTCAACAAAAATTGGAAAGTTTCAATCTTAAGAGTCTTTCTGTGTACATCCTGATAAATGGCACCATTTTGGGGATTTTTTTAAAAGATAACATGCCTTTTAAACCACTGACAGATTTTAAGCTTCACAGGGTTAAATCCACAGAAGAACTGTGTCAAGTTTCCGCAGTTCATCAGTTCACCTGCTGACTACCTTTAATCAAATACACAGAGGACAATTGTTACCGTTTTAAACCTCTTGGGAAGTTTACACAGTACTGTATGTGCTAGTGAATGGAACCGGATGAGTAGATTTACTTTTTGTGGTTAATAAAATACCAACACAGTTAGCCTGGCTCTGTCCACCTGCCAACACCTCTAAAGCTCACTTATTAAAATATTATATCTCATTCATTTGAGCCATACAAAAGCCAACGTGTAGAAATGACGGGCTGTGTGCCAGACTATTTCTTGGCAAGGACCAAAAACCTTGCTTGAGTTTTGTTGTCACCATGAGGTTTCCAGGCAACCAGCACAGATTCCACGAGAGTGGTATCGATTTTCTCACCTAACTGCACCTTTCCTAAAATGTCAGACTCCTCCGGTCTGACTCACCAGATCTAGATTTAGATTCTATTTTGCCATTTCCACCATGCATTTTACACAGCTTACTATTCCTTTTATGCTTTCTGCATGTTACTGTCCCCTCCTCAATATGGGAAACAACAATACCGACCTCCGAGCCCAAACCTACATGCTGAAAATCACAACTTTTGAAAGGTTTTGGAACATGCACTGAGCCAAGCCTGTTTGGTTCCTTTCAGTGAATTAGCCATTTAATGACACTGCTCACCAGTTCTACCAAGACAACTTCTTCCCATCATTATTTTGCAGGAACACCATTGCTGCATCCTGCGTTAAGCACCTTCCAAGATGATTGTGATTGGTTTAGAGAAATACAAGCGCACCAGAGCATTTCCCGCCTATAACAGAATGATAATGAGGTGCAACCAGACCATTGTTCAGCTCGGACACAACACTGTGGGGATATGTCTGGTCAGGCTATGCAAGAAATGTAAAATTGTAATGAACCTTTTATACTATTACCGTCATCCTTGGGAAATGAACTTTGCAAAAAGGAAACTTCCTCGTTATATCATCGTTGTAATGTTATTCGCACTTGAAGCTTATTGTTTAGCATTTGTAGAATAAAGAAACAGCCTTGCCCAGCAGCCACCAACTGTTTTCAAATTAATAAAAGCCCCAAGACACCTTTTGTTTATCCAAAAACTTCAGTCACAAACTCTTTTTCAAGAGCAGCCATAATAAGCCGGAATTATGCAACACGTCTCATTTAGGAAGTGAAAAAGTCTCGGCACATGTAAATTACAGCACCCAGTGCTTTGACAGACTCTGTGTAATGCTGTGATTTTGATCTACTTCTGCACTAGTTAACATTTCCACTACATTTACAGTAGAATGGGAGCGCTTGTGAGAGGACGCTTTGTCCTGTGAGTGAGACGTACACTATCCCTGCAGCTCCTGGGTGTGTTCACTGCTGCCATGCTTCATTGCCTCCGCTGAAAGGTAATGATGACCGAGGGGACTGGGGACTTTGCACTGCCTGCCATCCGTATCAGACACGCTGATCTTGGTTGAGACACATTGCATTCATTGGCACTCGCAATCTGTTGCCATATTCAAGTCTGCGAATGATTTATCAAGGTGGAACAAGGAATGCCTGATTTTTTTTTTATTTATTTATTTTCTTACTGGAGAAAAATCCAAAAGTGTCCCTCCACTAGGTGGCAATCTTAACTTAGGTCCGCCTGCTTTTTTTTTTTTTTTTTAAAAGAGTGATGGTGCCTCTTTGATTCATGCAAAACTCTTGATATCGGCTCATGTTTTCTTGGTGTTTTCCTTTCAGAGAATTCGTGAGCCACATCCTTAATGTCTCTCATGTTTGATTTATTGCTTTGGGAATTCTTTGTCTTCAAAATGTCAATCTACAGTTTGTCAGTCAGTGACAGACTGATGACAGCCCTGTCAGCGGGAGCATCATTTGCAGTATTATCATCAGTCTTCAGATTGGACTCTGTAGCTTGAAATATGAAGCTTTAATGCAGTACTTTTGACCTATAACTACTGGTCGGTCAGTAATCTATTGATTTATTGTGGTTTTGATGCTACAGTTGCCATCACCAACCTCTAAGAAGCCCCTGGAGCAGAGAACTGCCCACAGACAGACTTGTGTTTGCTCAATACTGCTTGATTTGCAGCTTGATTTGAAACTTTGCAGACAGTTTTCTCCAATATTGGCAACTAAATCTGGAGCATGTCTCAAGCTAAATGTCAGATTGTCAGTTATCTGTGAAGCAGACTATGTATTCGTTCCTCCTGCCAAGTTTCATACACGAGGATCTTAGTCAGTGACAGCTGTGATAATGGAAAGCTTTGACGGGCATCGTCTGAAAGCCACCTGCCAGTTATTTCCAAAAGAAAATCTGTCTTCAGTCTCCTCGGATATCACATAAACCTGGCCCGATCGCTCCAAAATCTGTGCTGGCTTTTTTGAACTTCATGTTTACCAATTGCACAGCCACACCCTGAGGCCTTAGAGCCGACAGTAGCTTCACTGTACGGTCAGAATTCATGTGTATTTACCCAGTGTCGAGTTGATACCTATATAATACCACGACTGCTGTGTGTGTAATTAAAATGCTCCCAGAAAGTGAAAGGGGGTACTTGATTCAACCTCCTGAGTTTCTTTGCATGTGCAGGAATTCGCTCAGTGGCTGAAACTCTTTGCCACACTGCTCCTGATATTCACCGCACTGGTTTAATCTCAGTCGGGGCTCTCTGCAGACTGGCCCCGCTTGCATGCCCTGGAAAGAGTTTCAAACAAATTGTCTTGTTGTGTGTTGGGATAATTATCTGTTCTCTCCCGAGGTCTCAGGCTATAAAAATGCAAAAAACATCTATTTACATCTTTTAGCTGCAAAATGTAAAAGCGCTCTTCAAACAGCATTTTCCAGACTTATTTATTTCGACCAACAGGCATGGAAAAATGCATTTTCAGTGTCCCTGCTGCAAACAAAAGTGGCAATTTCCTCCGTTTTCAATATCCTTGACTGCTGTACCACCTTCACAGTGCGCCTATTTTTCTATTTGTGCGACGTGCTGTTAGAGCTGTTGTGTTTGGCGTGTTGCTGGCTGTGTCCTGTTGTCTTACTGTGTCAGGGTCCACTGTGCTGTTTTCCACCATAACTTGGTCCGCTCAGCTGTGTTCTCAAAAAGCCTGGCGGGAATAAAAGCAGCTGAAAAGAGTTCGTTGTTCGACCACCTTTTGTGTCTTTTCTTCCAAGCTCTTCTTTAAGAGACAAGAAGCCATCTGCCTGCAGACAAAGAGCTCGGCCCTGCCTCCCTCCCAAGGCTAAAATATCTCCGGCCTATTCCTCATCTGCTGTCTTAGTTGTAGAGCAGAATTCTGCAGTATGGTATGTGTAGGTCTTTTTAGAAGAATGCCATTGACAAATGTCTTCACCTGTCCTGTCACTCGTGCAACCAGTGTCTCATAGTTCTAAGAGACAAAAATCTGGTGCACAAAAAGTCCACAGCAGCTTCTCTGCTTTGCTTCCCAGTCTGTAAGCTGCCAATCCTTTCATTTTTTATCTCAGCTTTGCAGTTGCCCTTTGGGTCTTTTTTCCTCTCCGCTTGTTCTCTGGCTCTTTATTATCAGAAATCCAATGCTTACAGGCTCTCTGACCTCTGCCCCTGCTTAATGAAATAAATCAGCTGTTCTATAATATAGCAACTGAAGGAAAGCGTTGCTGAAATATAGCATTTTATGTGATGTGCATCATCTCAAAGCTCACTGATAATTAGAGGAGCTTCGAGCCTTGTGCTGCTGTTTGCTGGTTGTTTACAAGCAGTGCTAATAGGGACAAATTCGGCTTGCACATAGCAACAGCCCCCCACTGGTAAAAAACTTTAAGGCCGCAGACCTTCAAATGAGCTTCCTATGGGATTTTCATTTGGATTTGGGCACTGCAGGATTATTCCTTGTGTTGGGATTATTGCGGTAATCCCTCCCAATCCCAGTTAATGGTCTGGCTCTGCTGGTCCTCCAAGACTGCGACGGTCAGGAGTGGGCTGCAGTCAGACTGTCTGGAAGATCCGGTCTGGTCGGCAGCGTGGGGAATTCCACCGGCCGACTGACATAGCTGGAGGTCAAGATCTTTGTGAATGTGCACAGCCTCAGCTCTGTCTGTCTCGGGTCTGTCTTTGAGCAGGCGAGTGACCCGTTTAGAGGACCCCTGTGCTAGCTGAGAGCTGCTGGCAGCCGAGTTTTATCTCCAGTTAAGTGAAGTGGAGTGTGTCCGGAAGGCAGTGCGCTAATGGGAGAGTGCTCTGTGCTATAAAGAGGGTGTCTGCACTATTGATCCTGCTTTAGAGAGCTGTTGAGCTGTATGAAGCCATTCTGACAGCACCCGACTGCCCTCACTCTCAACCTCCCATGCAGCCCCTCCTGCCCATCTAGGACCCTGGTTTCTCTCTCTCTTCTACTTTCTGGGCGTGTGAAAGAGGACCATTGTTTGAGGCACGTTCCTGCCCTCAGGCCGCCCATTACCGGTGCTCTTCCCCCTACTGCTGCTGCTGCTTTCTCTCTGCTGCCACTGCATTCAGACCAGATGCAGAGTCAACCTCGCTCTGGCTGTCACCAGTCGCCCTCCTGGGTCAGAGGGGAGTGGAGTGTAGCTGCCGCCTCTGCGCTGGGCTGTTGCCGGCAGCGTCTGCTGCACAGCACCCACGTCTCCCCTCAGCATCTTTCCCCAGAGGAGCTGGAGCGTCTCTGGGAACCCGACCAGCCCAGCATGGAGGGGGCCGAGGAGAACAGAGGAGGTTTGGGAGCGGAGCTGATTCCCCACAGGGCTAAAAGGCAGGAGAGGAAGCGTCAGGAGCTGCTGGCTTTGGCTCTGGGAGTGAAGCTGGGGAGCAAAGGGACTCTCCTGTGGAAGCCTATTAAACTGTTGGCCTCTTGCCCGCAGATCTCCTCACCTCTGGTGCGACGGAGTGCCTTGAAAGACACACCTGAGAAGCAGTGCTCCTATGAAAAGATCCACAACTTCAAGGTGAGCGGCTTTCTACTTTACACAAAGAATAAAGTCAAAAAGAAAAGACTGATAGCTTCAGAGTAGCTGTTCCATTTCATTTGTTTTGTTAACTAATAGAAAGCTTTTATATAGGCTCTCTCTTTTTTTGCAGTTGTTAAACTTTTATAGATCTGGAGATGTGCTTTGCCTGCCTCAGATGTTTCCCATCACAGACGTTGGTGTGTGTGTTGCTGTTTCGATGAGAACACATGCAGCTGACACCCATATGCACTGAGGGGAACTAATGGATACACGACACCACAGCCCATTAACAGCAATATGCATTGATTAGCATTGATTTTAAAGCTGTTAGAATCAACTTTTGTTTTAGTCTAGTGATTTTGTAAAACCTGTTAAAGAGTAGAAAGTAAAATTGAGTGCGTGGTGTAGTTCTTTAAATACACAAAGGAGAACTTGGGGATACTTTGCCTCTGGGCGCCTCAACATTCTTGAAATTGTATCTTCGGTTTCAGTTAACAAGCAGATTATAATGACCCCAAGCTTTTTTTTTGTTTGTTTTCTTCTTCTTTGGAACAAAAGCTATACACTCACCACCTGCCATATGCACCCTTCACTCATTACCCCGCTGCTGCCTATTCAAAATACAAAAGAAGGTGTGTGTGCACGTAATTGTGGCTCCTTTATCTGTGTTTTTAGGGTGCACAGTGGGTCTGCATCTGTTATTTTGACTTTCAGGCTCCCCTTGTCTGCATGTATCCGATTGCTGAGGAGCAGATGCCAGACACACTATAGTAAATCCTTTAATCTGCCTTGTATATACAAATGCTCTCATTTGGTTTCCAGTGTAGCAGGAAGCAGAGCGTAATCACTGTCCAGTCTGAACACTAATTTGCAGTATGTAGTGTTTATGAGCGTTGTTTCTGACTCCAGGTTCATACATTTCGAGGGCCACACTGGTGTGAGTACTGTGCCAACTTCATGTGGGGCCTAATCGCACAGGGAGTCCGCTGCTCAGGTGACTACTATACACCCTAGCATCAAAACTGCATGTCATGGATTGCACAATTCACATAATATCTGTAGCAGACGCTGTCTCATCACATGTTTCTGTTGCATAAACCCTCTGAGAAAGTTTTGCATTTGCATGGGAGTCACGCTTATGTTCAGTTATTTTCTTTTTTCCTGCGATTTCTGCGACAAACAAGTCGAGATCCTCCTGTCAGTGACTCATCAAAAGCAGATTCAAACCCAGTGAGGCGCAGACACTTTAATATAATCACATCCATAGCTGCTGTCACTCTGTTTTCCACTCAAGAACATTTAATCACAAAATGAAAGCAACTAGATGTTTTTACATGCCGTTTTCTAATTCCCTTTATAGCCGTTACTGTGCCGAGTATTTCTGCAAGGATGCAACATGCTGACAGAATTTAAATCAAACTGCATAAATATGTAAATGCATTAAGTGAGATAAAACGAAAGTCAAACACAGGTTAAATGTTGGCCAAATAAAGCAGCAGAACTAAGTGATTGGTTTCGTATCAGAGCTGCGGGGGGTTTCCAGACTCCCACAGGATTCGTTCGTTGTGAAACCGATGTGCACACTGGTGGATTTGGTCGCTCTGAACAGAGTGTTTGTTGTTGAGACATTTGCTATGCTGATAAGCCAGAGGCAAACACTGGTATCATCAGACACCTCATGTGCTATGGGAAACAGGAGATACTTCTTTGTCCTCTCCCACTCGCTGTCTGGCCTCTGTGTTCTTCTCTTATCTGCTGCTGCATTCTCACTGCTGAGACCCCAATCAGCAGTCCAGCGTTAACGCCGCTCAGGCAGTAAAAACGTCCCTGTGATGAACGGTTTTAGAGGAACACCCCCGTCTACAAGTGCGGCCCTTCGAAACCTTTCATTCCAAGCTGTGTAGCCACACAACCAGACTCGCACACACACTCTCTGCTCCTGCCAGCTGTCCAACACACTCCACGTGACTAAAACTACAACAAGAACCCCCCGCCCATGCTGCCATGTCCGCCGTTATCTAGCTTTGGCGCAGTGCTCTGAGACAGCTTAGCTGCAGCTGTGCCGACTGACAGCGCAGTTTATCGCTGACTCTGGAAGACCTTACTCAAACTGTTGTCTTAAGCCTGCCGTCATGGTTGTGTTATCGTCACTGTGAGACTAATCTGTGTCTCTCTGCTCCTCACTGTGTTTATCTCACTTTTGCTTTTCGCTAGATTGCGGGCTGAATGTACACAAACAGTGCTCCAAACTGGTTCCCAGCGACTGCCAGCCGGACCTGCGCAGGATAAAGAAAGTGTTCAGCTGTGACCTCACCACGCTTGTCAAAGCTCACAACACGACCCGACCCATGGTGGTGGACATGTGCATTCGAGAGATAGAACTGAGAGGTAGAATGCAGCTAATCAGGCAATTACTACAGTGAAATTAGTGGAATTTCATTAAATTTTATTAAATATTATCTGCCAATACTAGCTTGCAGTGTTTACAAATGTCACTGATAATTTTTTTTTTTGCAATAGAAGTGGATGGAAGATTTGAGTCAATACCACATACACCATCCTTCTGCTAAAAATATCCTCTGAATCTCAAAACCTGCCTGCAGGTTTGAAACATATGATATCTGGATGAAATTCAACCAAACCACACTATTTATCAGAGTCAGAAACTGTAAAAACAGAAAGGAACAACAGATTTTCAACATTCTGATGGTCCTTGAACTAATCGTGTGAGATACTGTTGGGAAAAGCTAAGCTTGACATCAAGTTACTACATCAAAATCACTTTATTCTGCATGTCTCATCTCCAAATTTGCCAAAAAACACATTTGCCCCAACCAGATTTGGTAAAAAACAAAACATTCTGTGCTCCTCTGTGCAACCATGAAGCTAGTAGTGACTCAGCTGTGACCTACAGTCACTTGACAAAAATTCAATTTGGACACACTCCTCTGAACTTCAGGCTGTGCATGCAAATAGCAGAGAGTAGACAAGTATAAAAAGAAAATAAAAAATGTTAAAAAAAATGAATCTATCAGTACTAACTTGCGGTGTTTACAAATGTCACTGATCCCTTTTTTATTGCAATAGAAGTGGATAGAAGCATCTTAAGGTTATTTTGAGTGAATACATACACCATCCTGCTGCTAAAAAAAATCCTCTGAATCCTAAAACCTGCCTGCAGGTTTGAAAAGTAGGATATCTGCAAGAAATTCAATAAAACCACACTATTTGTCAGACCCAGAAACTGTAAAAACAGAAAGAAATAACAGATATTCAGCATTCTGATGGTCCTTGAACTAATCGTGTGAGATACTGTTGGGAAAAGCTAAGCTTGACATCATGATACTTCATCAATATCACTTTATTCTGCATGTCTCATCTCCAAATTTGCCAAAACCACATTTGCTCTAACCAGATTTGGTAAAAAACAAAACATTCTGTGCTCCTTTGTGCAACCATGAAGCTCGCAGTGACTCAGCTGTGACCAACAGTCACGTGACAAAAATTCAAAGACTTTTTGGGTAAACTGGGCTGAACTGCAGGGTGTGTATTCGAATAGCAGAGAGTAAACAGATATGTAAATAAATGAAAATGTAATATAAAAAAATTCTGCCAGTATTAGCTTGCAGTGCTTACAAATGTCACTAATCCTTATTTATTGCAATAGAAGTGGATGGAAGCTTCTTAAGGTTATTTTGAGTCAATACCACATACACCATCCTGCTGTTAAAAATATCCTCTGAATCTCAAAACCTGCCTGCAGGTTTGAAAAGCATGGTATGTGGTAAAAAAAAAAATCAACAAACTACACCATTTATCAGAGCCAGAAACTGTAAAAACACAGAGAAATGATGGATTTTCAACTTTCTGATAGTCCTTGAACTAATCGTGTTTGAAAAGGCTGAGCTCAAAATCATGATACTTCATCAAAATCACTTCATTCTGCATATCTCATTGACAAATTTGAAAAAAAAGCATTTGCTCTAACCAGATTCTGTAAAAAAAAAAGGAAAAAATTCTGTGCTCCTCCTAGTAACCATTAAGCTGTTGGTGACTCAGCTGTGACCAATAGTCGTGACATTTTGGGGAAACTAGGCTGAACTGCAGGCTGTGCATGCAAGTAGCAGAAAGTAGACAAGTATGAAAACAAATAGAGATAGAATTAACAATGAATCTGCCAGTACTAGCTTGCAGTGTTTACAAATGTCATCGATCCTGTTTTTTTGCAATAGAAGTGAATAGGATGTACACAAAAGCTATCAAAAAACTGACAAGCTTTCCAACTTTTTCTTCCAGGTATGAAATCTGAAGGTCTCTACAGAGTATCTGGCTTCTCCGAGCACATCGAGGATGTGAGGCTCGCCTTTGACCGAGGTTTGTTGACGACACATTTCTTTGCCCCGGGATCTCTGTGTCTGAGGTTTTGGTTCACGGGTTGATCTTTTCAAATAGGAAGCTTCTTTCAGCTGCAGTACAGCACAAAATGTTACCCAGCGTCATTATGCGGCTCACCCAACAAGAACATTCTCTGTTTACTCACAGCAAATAATATATTTACATCTCAGTCATACATTTTCTGTTTCACATCAACAGATGGTGAGAAGGCTGACATCAGTGCCAGTGCCTATGCAGACATCAACATAATTGCTGGTGCTCTGAAGCTCTACTTAAGAGACCTCCCCATTCCAGTCATTACGTTTGACTTGTACTCCAAATTTATTCAAGCTGCAAGTAAGAGCCGCTCTCTGGTTAATTCCATACCATTACTGTGCTAGTTGCTACCCTGCAGTTGCGATGACGCTAATTGTTTTTGCTAATGTGATGCAGAAATTCCAAATGCTGAATCCAGACTTGAGGCAATCCATGAAAATTTGCTGCAGCTCCCCCCGGCCCACTACGAGACTTTACGTTACCTGATGGCTCACCTCAAGAGGTTAGTTCATATATAGATCAGTTACACCTACAGTTATTTCTGTAAATCCCATGAAAAGACTAACAATGAGTTGATCTAATTAACAGTAACTGTGCCGAAGAGCTACACCGTTGACCCCAAACTATTAAATCACATCAGTGAGTCACACAGTTGCAATGGATGGCGTTTTACTTCATTACCATAAACATGGGCAATATAGGTTATTATGAGGCAGTTCTACATACACCATCCTGCTGCTAAAAATACTGTGTATTAACCTTCTGAATCCCATTTGAAAGGCATGTTATCTTGAAGAAAACCGACAAAATTACTCTATGTAACAGTCAGAAACTGCCGAAACAGAAAAAAAGCTACGGATTTTAAACATTCCAATGGTCTCTAAACCGTGTTAAAAATCGTGTTAAAATCACTTTATTCAGTATGTTTCATTTAAAATTTTGCAAAAATTAAAGCATTTGGGCTACCTAGATTCTGTAAAACACAAAAAATTCTGTGTATCTCTGCACAACCATGAAGCCATTATCGAGTCAGCAGTGACAACAGTCTCATCATGAAAATTTAAAGGCTTCTCAGCTGAACTGCAGGCTGTGTATACACAGAGCATACAGTAGACAAGTATGGAAACAAAATAAAAATGTACAAAATAGTAAAATATCTTTAGTATATAGAGCCAACATTTGTTTAATCTTAGTAACAGCTTTAGGGACATGGAAAAAAATGTTGTTCATGTTGATTTCAGGTTTTTCAGTTTTTGTAATTTAAATAATCAAAGAAATTCAGCTTTCACTTGGTGCTTTATAATAATCGATGGCAACACAGCTTTCCTTTTACTGTACAAAAAAAATGGTTTTGAGTTCTCTCTACCTTTATCCATGGTTGTGCTGTTTCCATAAAGGTGCAGGATTTTGTATTGCAATGAAAAATGAGCCCACGGTGAGTAAAAAGACAGCGGAACCAAGCAACAAGCTGCATGCAGTTCAGAGGGTTGATCCACATTATTTACTCCTATTTTCCTAACAACTACAAAGTCCTGCTGTTTTAGGAAATCATGTCGCTTATTTTAATAATTATGCTAATAATCCATATTTAAGGATTTGTGTCTTTCAGGCTGTGAGCAACAGAAAGAGCATGAAAGCTGAAAAGTACAGAGAGATGGATTAAGGCATTATTGGTTTTAGTCTTTCCAAGGGATTTGTTGAAAACTAGAATGGAGACAAACAGAGGTTTATAGAAAAATACCAGCATTATTCTGGAGTTTGTTCCCGAGATGAATCAACACATGACCCAGAAACAAAACATTCAAATAACATTCAGGAACTTTTGAATTTCCCCTCACTGTGTCACTTTTCTCATATTATCTTTTGTTTCACAGAGTGACCATGTTCGAAAAGGACAATTTAATGAATTCTGAGAACTTGGGGATTGTCTTTGGTCCAACTCTGATGCAGCCGCCGGAGCAGAACGCCTTGACAACCCTGAATGACATGAGGCAGCAGAAACTAGTGGTGCAGCTTATAATAGAGCATGAAGATGTCTTATTCTAAGGACCGAGGCATGCCGGCCTTGTCAAAAAGACAAAAGAAACAAAAAAAGAGAAGGACAACTATTTATTCTGTCAAAGAGGAAACTCAAGCCACCTTGATTCTAATGAAGATTCAGAACAGTTTGAACTTGAAACGCTTCTTTCTCGCATGACGGCTTTAGTTTCAGTTGGTTAGGTGTTGACATTGTCTTGTTACTGTAAGTTTTGGGTTTCCACATCAGCCAAGACCATCATTTTTATATACTGAAAGGATCCTGGTTTTTTTTTTGTTGTTGTTTGCTTTTAACTACCTGCAGAGCTGTTCCCTCCTCTCTTTAATTTGAAGACTGTCAAACCTACCTGGCGTAGACTCAGTCATGTTGACAGCGCTGTGAGAAATCCACCCCAAGTAGATCGTCCATCAGGCCTGGTGCTGTGTAAACTAAACCTCACAGATCAGCCGAGGTGATGCTACATGTGCGTATTTTGATTTTAGTGGGAACGCTGGTTGAAAATGAAAACGGTCCTTTCATTGTAGATAAAAATCAGATCATGTAATGATCAATATTTGAACTGTGTGTACTAAAACAGATAAGTAATGAGACAATTGGGCGCTCATGAAGCACTTTTTTGCAACGCGTGTAAAGATTTATTTTGTAAAGATGTTTATTTTTGTCTTTTACTCTGCATTGTTCTTTCGTTACGGTGATATATGCTGTTGAGAATGATATCTGTTGAATTGATGTCGGAATACAAAAGAAGTTTGAAAAGAAACAGCAGTTTGTGGATCCGCATTTTCATTTTCAGTGTACTTAATGTTATGTGAGAAAAACGCAGATGGATTAAACACTGGTCATTGATTCATGTCCTGTTGAAGACTGCAGCACATGAGCAAAGCTCCTCTGTACACATGCTGCTTGGCGGTGTTGCAATATTTCAGCCTACATGCTGTAATTTGGAATATTTTCAAGTGTAAAAATAAGATTACAGTTCAATTTTTCTTCTTTTTTTTAAGCCAGTAACATCCCACGGTGCAGCAGGAGTTCACGTTGCCATAATTGTCATGCAAAAGCCGTACCAAGCATGTTCCTCTCAAACTTGGTTTAATGTGATTAATTGAATCCTTTCTACAAAATCCATTTTATCAAATTGTATTTTTGTGACAGTTGCAATTAAAAAATGTAATTTATGAAATGATGATTTATTAAAGGATGTAAAACTTGAGTTTAAAATGGCATTGATTGTTGTATTTAGTCTCTACGTTGCTGCAGCAGTGGTTCAGGCTGAGTGATTGTTTGCAGCCTGCAGCATTCTGAATCACAAGTAAGAGGCTCTTTTTTTTTGAAAATCTTACTTTACCTCGATTCCCTTATCTAATATTTAACCTCCCTCTTGCTATGTGATCCTCCCTCTGGTCCAGTTTTACCTGTAGGTGTGGTCAGCAGGGTGGAATTTTGCCAGATGAACTGCAGCGGTGAGAAAAAAAAAAACAGTGGTGCTCTTTGTGAGAGAAGGCATAGTTGCACTACAGTGTTCACATCCTGTCTTGCTGCTCAAACGCTCCTCTCTCACTCTGAAACCCGTTTGTGTCACTGGTGCATGGTTGAATTCTCCGGGATGTAATTTTAGCAGGAAAAGACCACAAAAGATCGATTCCATTAGTATAAATTAGTGATTAAAACTCATTTATGGTGTAATATTCATGCATATGTGCAGTTAAACAAGCGGAATATTAACTTTGCAGCTCCAAACTTTCAGCATGTGATGGTGACATGTGCTTGTTAGTGGCCTTTACTGTAAGGAGGAAAAGTGATTGCCTCCTCTTTCACTTCTACTGCATCATCAGATAAATTCTGGAGTCAGTGGTTTGAAGAAAAGTGGAGAACACTGACAGCAATGCCATGTTTCTGTGACTTCTTTGATCTCTGAAACATGGTGCTCCTCGCTGCTGCTGCTGCTGCATAGCTGGTTCCACTCTGACAATACCAGTCTGCTGATTGATCCCTGAACCATAGATTACCTCTGCTCTACATGTTATATAGTTATATAGGTTAAACTGTGACCACCCATATCATCAGTGTTCCACTGTTTTATGATTGTCACTCTGACACTGTATTTACCAGCATGTCAAGCTATTGTTTTTACAAAAAGGCACAATATTGAGAACCAGTTTAGTAATCAGTGACTTCAGTAACTGTCCCTTACCTAATGGAAAATAAATAGAAGAATAGCTATATGTATTCACATGAGGTCTGACTTACATTATGTGAGTGCAATTTGATAGAACTGTCACTGAAGTATGATAAGAGTAACTTGTTAATGATTGAAATAATTTTCATTCAAAAACTTTGCTTCAAGAGGATATTTTGTACTTGATCAGTGATTGAATGTTACTAAATTGTATATTCTGGATACTGTCATTGATATATAAAGGCTGTTTAAGGCTCACTGTAAATATAAATGAACAGAAAATATAAAGAGATGAATTATGATTTGATTTAGACTTAACATGCATAATTTTGATCCTATCATAAAGACATATTGATTGTACTGTTATTTCCTCACAATTTACGCTTCAAAATGAATAACGGCATATGTGACCACTCTCATTTTGACAAACTGCTCAGCAAAAAAGCATTCTAGCTACAAGGAACTGAGGAAAAACACTGCATTGTTGACGTTCGAAAGGTTTTTAGATTTGTGGCCAAAGACAAGAGTGCCCTCTAGTGGCATAAATAAACATGCACTGCTGTTTCATCTTCCAGAACGAGAATTAAAACGCGAATAAACATCAATTCCTTTTTATTTTAAAAACATCTCAGTCATGAAATCAGTTAAACAAAGAAGGCAGTATAAAATGCATCTGTGTTGACATTATCACTGCGTGAATAACGGAAATAAAAATACACCACGGATGTCTTTTTAAAATAAACTAGTACAAAAAAATGATGCCAAAGGTAGGGCAATACTGGTCAAATGTAGTGTAAAAAAAGAAGTTTTGTGTAACACAGTCCAGTAATTAATTCACGATTGTGATTTGAGTGAAGACCATTTTTAAAAAACTTGAGAAAATCAGTCCTTTAGAGTTCATCATGCTGGTAGGTGAACTCTCTGGCAGAAATAAAACCATCTTCATCCTCATCTTCGTTTTTGAAGATGTCTTCGACCATCACTTCATGGTGTGTGTCATTGGGTGAGTAGCCATGTTTCTCAAATTCCTTCTTCAAGTACTCTTTCACCTGAAGTGTGGACAGTAGAATAATCACTTTCTCTCTCCATGTATACATATATGTGCAATCTTTATGCAGAAAAGGCAGTTAAAAACAAATCCACACCTCCTGTTTGGACAGCTTCCAGTCATCATTGAGATCCATTTCCCGGAAAGAATCGTGTGATCTGGGACCGTTTCGGATCTCCAGGAGCTCAATGTCAAAAATCAGGGTGCTGCCTGGAGGAATCTTGCCTTTAAGCAAACAAAAATGTGAAAGATACTTTACAGTAAACAGTTTTTTTTTCTATGTGGTAAATCGCTGTCAGCAAAATAGCCAATTTTTGTTGATGGTATAAGCAGACTAAAAAACAGTCTGCTGAGGCATCAAGATGACTACTGGGTCGCTCTTTTGGGAGGTTTTCGGGTCATGTACTACTGAGAGGAGACTCAGAACTCAGTAAAGTGGATTACATATCTCATCTAGTCTGGAAACACATTGGAATCCTCCAGGAGAAACTGGAAAGCATTGCTGAGGACTGGGACGTCTGGAATGACCTGCTCAACCTGCTGCAGCTGTAAATCCACTTGGTGGCTCACTTCAGTTTTCTTACGGAGGTAGGACTGCCATGTAGATGTACATGGGAATCCATATACAGTATAATAAGTTGTTTTTATTATATATAATCCTAAATTGATTAAAACCTTGAATGTTTGCATATGTAAATTCATCACGCCATTTCTGTACCTATACAAATATATCCACTATGCCATACCTGTGCATGTGAAAGGTGTACATAGTCTTTATTATATCTTATTTTTAGCATTATGATACTTTTGTATTTACTGTTCTGCTTCTTCCGTAACTCATCTGGATTTAGCTGCTGGAAAATGCAAATTTCCTTGGTGAGACATCAATAAAATAATGCTCTTAAATTTGCACAAAGCTTCTAAGCTTATAAAAGTTTACAAGTTAAATTACGTTAGATAAGTACATGCAGGACACCTATGACAAAAAGTATCCTTGTTCTACTCAGACACCATCCAGCCTGTAGTATTTTGTTTGCCCTTTTGATTTGCATTTTTTTCTCCGTTTGATGGCACATTCTTGCATTGTTCAACAGTTTGTAACGTTTTTTCTAGAGGTCTTAAAGTAGGTTTCATCTCGACAGTCTACAGAACTTAAATTACTCATTTAAACAAGAAAAACGTGCAAACAGATGCTATATTAACATGGAAACATACGCATTTTATTGTCTATACACTTCTCCAATTTTCCAACATTTCCTGGTTGTTAAATGCATCTGGCCAGACTTGATCTGTGATGGCCTTGGCCACCTCTCTGCTTTTCCCCCTGGAACTAGAATGTATATGGAAAGGGAATATAATGCAGAATTTCATATATTTTTGTGTCATACATAGTCCGTGTTACCTTTTCCTTCCTTGCCGTATGCCAGTGATGAAGGGATGGTCAGCTTCCTGCGCTCTCCTGTGCACATGTTCTGCAGACCCTTATCCCAACCTTTGAGCACCTCTCGGATCCCTAGAGTGAACCACACAGGATTTTTGTCGCCATGTATGCGGCTGTGAAGAATAAAAAAAAATGTACAAATCACACACTCAGCAATATCACGAATACAATTAAGCCCAAAAGTATTCATACCCATGTACGTGGAAAATCTCAAAGGGTGTGGGTTTGGACGTGGACTAGGCTTCGCGTAGACTTCAAATTTATAGTAAAAATGTAAAAACAAACTTAAATAGGTTTAAAAAATATATCATTAACATCTCTACCAGAATGCCTCACTAACTTTTGCCACTTGTTTATGCCATTACCTGCAGGAAAAAACCTGTTAGTTGAACAAAAATTCACTAAAAATTTAAATTTAGCAGGAGTGTGGAAAACTTTGGGCTTGGCCGTATGTGTGATCAGGGCCTACTTATTGCCACCTAACTATAAGAATAACTAAGTGTTTAGTGTTGAGGTCTGAATGGACAATGGCACAGATACTGACATATGCTGCTACATAGTCTAGTGCATTAATAGTTTTATCAGCTATAACAAGCAACGTGACTCTTCTACACAGGGAGTGGAGCAATATTGTGCAGCAACGCATGCAGCATTATCGGAATTTATTACCTGGAATAAAACATGGTGCCATTGCTCTCCAGGAATCCCTCGTGATGAACAAGAAGCATGTCTCCATATTTTGATTTTCGGTAACACATGAGGGGTTTGTCTATCACCTCAACTTTAACTTCGGGCTCAGGAAGTTTTCCACCACTGACAAACGCAAGCAATGAGGGCAGAATCGAACAAAGAGAAATAAAATTCATGTTTAAGGAAAATAGGTCACTAACTAATAAAATTTACAAAAAAAAAAAAATTTAAATCTTTACATGACAAGAATGTCAACTACGTGGCAGCCAACTTCAGCAACCAACGCAGCCGCTGTTCAGTTGTCTGCCCTCCTTTGTCTCTGATTGGATGGATTTCCCACCAGGTCCCGCCCTTCATCTACATTATTTCATTTCATTGGTGATAATACGTATCCGTCACTTTAAAACTCGCCCACATGCGTTTAACCCATCTGTGACGTAACCGGGAGGAAAGGCTTCTCTGCTGATCGGCTTGAGCGGGATTCACGGCAAAGTTTGCGCACTTTTATTTGCGTAGCTGAAACGCTCAGACGAGGACGTTACTCCGCAAATCCCACTCTGGGCCCAGATGGAGTCGCCGCAATCAGCTGTACATCGCATCTCTCTATGATAAACAAGTAATGAACGGGGAAAACACATAACTAAACAATGGAAGGTGTGCTGCACAAGTGGACCAATTACATAAGTGGTGAGTTAACGCCGCAGCCGTTGCGTGTTTTCGGCTGTAACGCTCGTTTTGAGACAGCTAGCTAGCATGACAGCGTCGCAGCTCAGTTGTGTTGAGTTTCTGATAACGTTAACGCAGATAAGCTAACGTTAGCTCCCGTCAGTTTTCAACTACTGGAGCTTTTCTCACCGCTTTTAAATGAACAAACGCCGTTTGACTTTGCTAAGCTAGCTGTTTAGCACAGTAGAGGTTAGTCGTGTTTATAAAGTCTTAACCGGTGGCTAGTTTAGTTTGTTTCCACCATCTGTCATTATAATCTGACTTAACAACTGATTCGTTGTTGCTAACATACCGTAAGCAACTCTCTCCAAGTTTATAAAGCTAGATAACGCTAAGTTTTGATGACTTCTCATACAGTGAAAAATAAAGTGCCATCAAACAGCCACACTTAAGCGTCGATATACATTTTTCTGCGTGTTTTTCAGGTTGGCAACCTCGCTGGTTTGTGCTTGACGGAGGAACTTTGTCGTACTATGACTCTCAAGAAGATGCCTGGAAGGGTTGCAAAGGCAGCATTAAAATTTCAGTTTGTGAAATCCAAGGTCTGTGTAATCCACTTCGTCCTGTGCAGTGTTTAATTGTGTGTGTCTTTTAGTGCTGCAGCCATCGATCGATTAGTTATCAATTGTCAACTGTTTTGATAATTGAGAAAAGTGGAAATTCCCTGATACCAGCTTCCTAAATGTGAACATTTTCTGTTTTATTCCCTCCTCTATGACCGTAAACTAGACACCAATGTGTTGTAGACAAAATAAGACGTTTGCAATTTTGACTTTAGGAGCTTTATCTGGCTTTTAATAAACCAAAAAACTAATTGATTAATTGGAAACATAATAAATAGATGAATCAACAATGGCATTTAGTTAAAGGTGCAGCTCAAGTGTCTTTTGGTTGTTGTACTCACACACTTATTGCCTTGCTTACTGCTGTGTTTTAGTTCATTCCTCTGACTCCACACGATTTGACCTGACCATACCAGGAGAGCAGTACTTTTACCTCAAAGCCATCAATGCAGCAGAGAGGCAGAAATGGCTGGTGGCACTGGGAACAGCCAAAGCTTGCCTTACAGACAACCGAACCAAGAGAGAAAAAGGTAATTGGATGCCATAACATTCACATCGGTCATAGTACAGGTTGCACCTGTACAGCATTTGTTTGCTGTAATGTAACATTTACATAGCTTCCCAAACTTTGCCTAATTTGCTGTTTGTTTGCATTCTGATTACAGAGCTTCAGGAGAACACCGAAGCGCTCAAAACCAAGATGTCAGAACTCAGATTGTATTGTGACCTTCTTCTCCAGCAAGTAAACAAGATCAAGGAGAATGATGAGCTAGGAGAAACGGCAGAGGTAAGGTTAAGGTTTGGATGAGCCAATGAAATAGGAGAAGCTGCTGTTGGTGTGAAATTACAGTATAGAGTAGCCCGTTTTTGTAATTGGCTTAAATTGAAATTGTGGTGCGTTTATACTTATTAATAGACCAGACAAGCAGCACATGTTGCCAAACCACATATTTGCCTGTCAGGATGTGTAAAGCAAGGTGGGAATAAGTTTCAGTTTTGGCTAATTTGTATGTTTCTGTGCCCTTTTCAGATGGGCATAGACACTGGAAACCTGGTGAAATCTACATGCACTACTTTCCTAAAGACTCTGGAGGAATGTATGCAGATAGCGAATCGTACTTTCAGCACAGATATGGCATCACAGAGTCCGCCAGGAACTCCTCCCGTCGCAGCCATCAAACCCCAGAAGGTATATTTGTCTCACCAACGCTGTGACTAATCAGCAAAACAGCAAGCTTGTAAAACCAGTCTTGCGTTGTTTTCAGAAATATGTATAATCGTCTAATGTTATTTTCCCAACAGATTAAGCCCGTCAATCACTTAAATCAAAACCTTGGAGAAAAGTAGGTCACTTTTTTCAGCTATTATTCAGTAATGTTCTCTTGTCATACAGTGTGTCTTCACCTATCATGAACTGTCACATAGATTCTCAAAGTAGCACTAAGTGAAGCGATTAAAATACCCTTTCAAAAGTATTCTGTTTATACTTTAATATGCTGCCATTAATAAGTTATTTATGTTGCATTTCTACACAGTCGGTATTTAGATGTGTCTAGAAGAATTTCATTCCCAGGTTTCAAAACTGACACATTGTCCTGAAACATCCTCCAGGTGGAGAGATTTGGCTGAAACCTCAGGAGAAGCAATAGCACATGACAACCAGACCCTTGATTCTGGAGCAGAGGGACCAGATGAACCAGATAGACCAGAACATTATACTTCCCCATCAGGTAAGTCAGGTTTCCCATACACTCACTTTACGTGGTGCAGAGTTTCCTGAATTGTAAACTATTACTGCACTCTGCAAAAGGGAGAAACCCACACAGCACACAAGGGACCTGCTTGTTGTTTGTGTATCATCTGAAGTGAAGTGGATAGATTATGGCCTTTTACTGAGGTGACAGTGATGGATGTCCAGTTGTATTATTGTATTTCCATTAGCTGTAACAGAGTCTTTACATTCAGGAAGCCACTGCCTGTGATGGACAATAAGCCTGGTCTTTTCCAGCTTATTGCTTTTGTTCATCTATAATGCATGTACTAAGTAACTAACTGTAATACATATATACAATGGATCTGGGTAGAGTTTTAAGTGTACTGGTGAGGTGTTCTATATTTATTTTGTTAAAATGTTAGTATTTAATGTAATGCAGCATTTTACAGGATTTGGTTAAACAGGTCAACCAGATTTAAAAGTAATACTGTACATAAAAGACACTTGTGTTTTGGTACTTGCGTGTTATGTGAGAATATATGTAGCATATAGTGCCGTCAGATTATGGCATAGTCGTTTGGTAGTACAATGTTTAAAAACAATTGTCAGACTTGTAATTAATTAACCCTTTAACCCACAGGTAGGTTTGAAAGGCTTGTCATGAAAAAAAAATCACCAAATTTTACGCCATTTTTCAGAGCCAGAAACTTTAAAAACAGAATCACCCATTTTCAAATGTCCTACAGTCTCTGAACTAATTATGTGCGATGTGCATGATATTTCATCAAAATCATTTTATTCTAAATTAAGCATGTGACAAAAATTCAGGAACAACTGAAGGCTGCGTGTAGAAAGAGCAGATAGGAGACAAGTATGGAAAGAACTAACAGTATACGTAGTAAAATATCGATAGTATATAGAGCCACCTGTTTTTTTCCAGTATCTGTAACACCAGGGGTAATTTGGAAACAGTGCTATACATGTTGATTCAAAGTTTTTCTCTTTGTAAAATTATTATTAAGAAGAAGAAATAAGTAATTCCCCTTCAGTTAAATATTTCCTGATTTCTGCCATAGTTACTTTGTTATACTGCACAAGACATTTTTCAGTTCTCTTTACTACTAGCCACATATGTACTGTTGCCATAGTGGTGCAGGACTTTATAATGCAGCAAAAAATTAGGTCAATGCTCGGAAAGTGCTTGTGGTTCAGAAGGTTAACGTATTAATCGTTTCTATATAGAGCAGAAGTCGCAAACTAAAAAAAGATAAGGTAATGAAAAACCTGACATCTCGTCAGACTGACTATTGTCTGGGGGAATATCTGCTCGTGCTGACATCTTGTCACTGTTTGCTCTGTCCTCACCTGATGCAGTGTTGTATTTCACAACACTCAACACACCTTACCACACCCAGCAGTCATGCTAGGTCTCACACTTGAAGCATTCAGTAGAGTAGAGGTCAGTACAGCAGTGCTTTATCTCCATATAGCATTTAGTGCTGATGTGGAAATATGTCATATGATTTTATTCATACACTAAATTCACGTCTTTCTTTAGTGTTTTGTTATAGGTTGGTCAATTTTAATGTTTAGTCCCTGATAAAATCTGATATGTTCTGCCATTTTATAGATGTCTAGAGTATTCTTAGTACCCTATTAGTGGTGAAAGAGAATGAATAGTTTTGCAAGTCGCTAAAGTGTTGCTTTCACAATTTGCATCACCCACTCATGAAAACTGGGCTTTAGACATGCTGCGATAAACATCTCGACTATGCAAACCATATTGTGTTTGCTTGTTAGTTTTCAGTCCATTTGTCTGCTCATGTCTACTGTGTGTCTGTTGTTTCACGCAGACGTCGAATCAGCCAGCAGCTCAGTTCACGAGGAGCGAGTCGATCCCACTTTACACACTACCCAGAATACCTGTGAGATTGAACACTATGACCAGCCAGCAGAGGGAGTGGAGGACAATGAGGGAGACAAAGCAGAGGAGCAGAAGGAGCACAAAGAGGACCAAAGTCAAGAGCACGACAACAACAACATTGAAGTAAACGCTGTCCAGCTACAAGAGGACTTTTCAGACCAAGAAGAGGGAGAAACTCCCAGAGACTCAACAGAGTCGGAAGACACAGAGCAGGTGGAAACGTTCTTCAGCACAATGAGTCACAGGTATGAAAATGCTACTCAGGAAGGTCACATCCCATAAGACTGTTTAGCTACTGTATGAACTTACTGTATGATTGTCTGTGATATTACAGTATTAGAATAAACCAATTTAAGCTATATGTAGTATTTTTGTCACAATGGCACTACACTAGTGCTGTATCTTTTAACCAAACTGCACAGTAGTTCGTATAAATATATTGTATTGCCGTGTTGCACAGAGTAAATTAATAAGAAGTTTGAAACATTTTAACTAAACCCATTTTAAGATGTCCTGATCAAGTGTTTTATATTAGTGTGTTCTCTCTTGATCACATGACACAGAGAGGCCCTCAGCTGATATTTGGGTTTGTAAAGCTTTTTTTGTTAACATTTCTCACTGTATTTCAAACTTTCTTTAAGCCATTGGAGAGTGTTATTTAAAAACTAGTGTGTGAACTATCATTTCTGTAATGTTCACTTATGAGATAACAGTATTATGATAATGAAGGAAGTCATTGTCCTACTTAACCAGTATTCAACTGCAAGATGAGAACTGTAGCACGTGCATTTTGGAGTTGGTCTTTTAAAATTGATGGGACAATTTTGTAGAAAAAAACAAAGTTTGTTTAGTTGCAGACACAGTAGCAGAATGTTCTCAGGTATCGTCAGGCCTAGAGTTGCATGACATTCTGTGTGAATCATTTCTCTGACTCGACATTTGTACCCCTTTTCTTTCTCTGTTTGATTCTGTAAAATAAAAACTGCAATGATATACTCACCTCTAATATATTCTCCTGTTGGAATCTGTTCTACTTTTTTTAGATTTAGTGATATAAGACTGGATGACGACAATGGTATCCCTACACAAGAGTTTTTGGACTCATGCTATGCAATAGTGCCTGTATTAGGTAGGCCGGTTACTTTCAGTCTCTCCTCATCTTAATCTGCTACCCTGTTCCTATTTCTCACCATGCCCATCTCTGGTGATTTCAGTCTGTAATAAGGACCACTTCTTCCTACTATTTCTCCTTTTACTTGTGCATGCCCTGTCATTCATATTTATCTGTAATTAATGAGGTGGCAGCTTTATGTCTTGAATTCTTCACCATCCTTCTCTTTCATGCCCCCATTGTTTCTTTCTGTATTTGTGTGTTTGTCATTAGCTTTATTTATTCATTGGAGCTTCACAGCATATCATATGACAAGCTTTATGAGGATTAGCTCCTGCAAGTTCTTGTGGCTGTGTGTGTTTGTGTACGACACACATATAGTGTGTATTACACAAGGATAACTCACAGTCATGATGGACACAAAAAGTCCTGCCTTGTGTGTCCATCATCATTTTTTGATATTAAATTTGACCCAATATTTAGTGGTTGGATTAGGATTATTGGTAATAAAGATTTTCTGTGTAGATGAGTGTCCAGTTAGCACGCATGTAAGGTGCTTATGATAATATTAACCTTTGTTTCATATGAACTGACATTTGTAAAGGGCTTAAATATCCTTAAAATTAGGAGTGTTCTGTCAAAAGATAAAATAATCATAGAAAAATGCATATCACCATTAATGTCTGTGAACTGACAGGATTTTTTTTTTTTTTAATGATGAAGCCTTAGGGGTGTACTAGGAAGCAGGACTTTACATATGCTGTGCCTAAAATCAGACATAGCTTTCTTTTAATGTGCTAGATCACAATAGTAACTCATGCTACAGAGTTTGACCTGCTCTGGAGAAGGTTCTGTATAGAGTTTGGGGTTTAAATCGGCTCTAAGAAGCCCCAGCTATTTACCAATTGTTTTCCTGGTGATTCTTTGAATGATATGGATTCTTAGCTGATCGAATATCTGCAAACCTGCTGAGCCACAAGCTGGTTATCCCGCTGAGTGGAAATGTGTAGCTACATTACTGCAAACTGCATGCATTGTGTTGTCAAGGGAACCTACATGCAATTATTTGATGATGTAGAAAATGCTACGTCCTGATTTGCTGCCAAGTGTGGTTTACACCGCTGGTATTGCAGCTAATAGAAAATTCATTACTCTGTCGGTATTTATCACAGAGAATATACAGTCAATAACAATAATTCACTTTGATTTGGCTGTAAAACTAATGTGATTTCCACGTCTCCTTTATTGTGGGACAGTGTTCGACCTAAATGCACTTGTGGAGTATCATGTTTAAATGTCTCAAGTTTAAAGTTTCCGAGCTCTAATGTGCAGCTGTCACGATAGAAGCAAGCAGCTGTATTGAGAGTGTGCTGAGTGGGAACATAAATCTATTGCAACCTACACGATTCACCATTTTCTACCAGCATTCCCCCCCTGTTGTCCTTTGCACTGATAATATTTTACATTTTTATTGTCTTTTTAATAGCCGCCTGGTCCTTTTCAGTCAAATGATTCATCAAACACCCTCTTTCATGGGAAGATGCTCAGTTTGATTTAAAAAAAAAAAAAAAAAACATAGATTACAAAGACAGTTTATAAACAACATCTTGATGTACATTATCTCTGTTTGATATCATTATATCTGATTGTAGTTTGAGGTTTTGTCAGGGAGCCAACACTAAAAAAAAAAGCCTGGCTATGTTGAGCTTGCTTCGTAGTCCACCCCTTTGCTCACATCTAGCTTTGTTTAAAAGTTTACAACCCGCATTGTCGACATCTCTGTTCTATAATCTTGGCACAGATCCAGACACCGGTGATATCTCCACCTTTATCCAATCCTTATCTAAATAAGTAATTTAATTTTATGGCTGTATGGCAGCGGAAATCTGGGATATCTTTTATGTTGGTCATGCAGCAGGCTTTCAGAAAAGAGATTTTAGGTCCTTTAGTGTACCATAACCCTTTTTTCCTTGTTACATCTACATTACATCTACAGCAAGAGGAAAAAAAACCCTCTCTAACATGTTACATGCCCCTTTCATTATTACTTAAATAAGACCAAGGCTGTATTGTCCATCTGTGACTAGCAAGTCTCATCATCATACACAAAACTGAGACTTTGAACTTTAGACACGACAGACAAATGATCATAGATTCTCTCTTCTCAGACAAACTGGGATCTACGGTGTTTGCACCAGTTAAAATGGATTTTGTTGGAAATATCAAGGTGAGTGTGCATGTTTTTGATATGCAGTGAATTTACTGATCAACTGCATGAATAATTATGAAGTCTCACTTTAAAAGTTGCTCTCAGTATTGTATATAACATATTTGACGATACATTTGGTCAATAGGGAGGCATTTGTTTTGTTACAACTTTAAATATTTTTGAAATCAAACTAGTCTCTTATGTAATATATTAATTTTCCTCTGATGCTAAACATAAATGATACATTGCAATGTTTATTGTCATTAGTTTTGGAATAATGGCAGAGTAGCTTCAGCATTTATTTCACATTCATGTTCCTCCGTCATTCTCTTGTTATTGTAGAAAATTCACCAGAAGCTGCTGTCAGACAACGACAGCTTCCCCACACTACAGTCCATCGTGCTGCATGAAGTTCAAACTAATGTTGCCAAAGTGCGCAACTCGGCTACCGAGGCTCTGCTGTGGCTAAAACGAGGCCTGAAGTTCCTCAAGGAGTTTCTGTCCGAGGTCAACGCTGGAGAACAAGACATCCAGGGAGCGCTGAGTAAGTCTTTATTTCTGCAGTGCAGAGTGGTGGCATTGTTAGGCCTGGAGGTCCTTATTTGGCATGTGAGCGTTTTATGTTATTGGCCGTGAAAGAGCACATTGGAGCCGGGGCTTGTCATTGTTTGGATCTAGTAGTCGTTGGTTAGATTGTTCATAAAGGCAAGATTTTAATGGCTCTAGATAGAAGCTTTTGGAAAAAAAATAAATTCAGTATGGGAAAGGCAAGACAAAAGGAGTTAAGATAAGTAATCATTCAGTTAAACTTGACTGATTTTTCAGTGTTTTTGTAATTAACACAGGCAGCAGATTTTGGGGGGAGATAATAGCAGTTATTTATTTGGGCTAATGTGTAAGCCTGCATCTCTCCCTTGAATTCTATCCCTTGAATTATTTAAACAGCAGGTCAATCAAATGGTTCTTGAATGAGATTATCATTAAAAATTTAAATAAATGTTAATAACCTATAATCTCACTCCAGCTGGTGACTAAAAGTTTACAGGCTATGTGAAAATATAATTTCCCCTTTAGGGTGAGATACTACAGGGAAAATATTATTTTTTCATGACCTATTTTGCTTATAGCTACGTAGATTAAACAGATTCCAAAGCACACAGTTTGAGAACCACTGGTCCAGCTAGTCTGCACTATTAATGTATTAATGTATATTAATGTGAGCTGAAACCAGAAAGAAACTTTGCTTGGAGCATAGTGTCTCACATTTTATGTTCTTTTTACCGTGGAATAATTTGAAAATAGTTCCTTTTGAGAGGTTAAAATAGAAAAATTCAAAATCCTGACAATGCCTCAGATGCAGTGTCAGACATTAGCAAGCTTAGACTACTTGATGCATGTTCACAGTCAAGATTTCTTCATGTGTTCTTTCACACAGATAATGCTTATGGAAAGACTCTTCGGCAGTACCACGGATGGGTTGTTCGAGGCGTATTTGCTGTACGTATTCCTTCCTTAAACCAACACTCATCCCTTCTGCTGTTCTTGCAGTTTGACAGTTGCGTGACTTTTTCTTTTCCCCAGTTGGCGCTGAGAGCTGCCCCGTCTTATCAAAGCTTCGCCGCTGCCTTAGTGTCCAGAGAGGGCGACGAGCTGACGAGCGGCTTCACCAGCGGCATGCACAGGGACCTGGGAGTTTACCTGCCCGCCATGGAGAGGCAGCTGGCCATCCTGGATTCACTGTATGAAGAATACAACCTGGAGTCTGATGAGGTGGTGTGAAGCAAGAAGTCATCGGCGTTCAGGGAAGGACAGAGCTTGTCCGACGGGGCAGAAAAGTGGCTAACTGCTAAGAGGAATGTGCCAGATGCTCAAAGAGCATCTTGTGTACAAAATAGTGTGAGCATGTCTCATGTCAATGTGAGGTGTTGTCAGAGGTTTTTAAACTCTACACCTGTAGAGGGTCTAGGTTTGAAGAAGGTATTAATGTCTGTATTTAGGAGCCCGCAAGGGGCAAAGCAGGCAAATAAGGCATTCTGGTTTGAAGAAATGTAGATTCCAGGTCTTGTTCAAAAGACCAGTGACAGTGTAGGAGTTTCAGACCCTACTATGCAGATCCAACCGCAATTATTCATTGTGACATTTGTTTGTGGTTTACATTGTTGTCGTGTTGTGGCTTTTTATGTACTCTATGTGTTTTAAGGTACATAACCACAAGGTTCCAGTACCTTCTCTGGAAGATTATTTGTGATTCCTTTTCAACTGATCAGAATGCCAAGAAATCTTTAATCTATATTGTCCTGTTTCTTTACTTTCACGAAACAAGGTTGATACTTGCGACTAGCACAAAGCACTCTTGACAAAAACAGTGTCAGATTGTTAAAATGCCCTACACTTGTCCTAAGTATGTGATGGAATCATATACTAGGCTAACTTTAAGTAACCTTTTTCTTGCACTGGCTATTAAAGTTTAGTGAAACTTCTAATCAATATTAATGTATATTTTTTTCCCTGAGAATTTGATCTAAATCCTGCAGGATGACAATGTATTGTTGTGTTTAACATCATCTCGTCGTACGTTATTGCTCTGAAATGTTTCCATGGGACCAAAAAGGAAGTGTCATGTGAATGGCTTTAGTCTCTGCTGCCTACAGTAATACAACACAAGAATGAAATAATGCAGCCTAGCTGTTGAAGTACTGACAACTGCTGTTTATGTAGACATCTTCTGCACAAACCTATGCATAGTATACATTTTCACAATGTCTATTTATTATGTCTTAAGTTATAAAGTTCATATAAATGACATGGAGTTCATTTCAGTAACTTTTGTGTGAATGTATGAACATGTGTCTCCATAGAGCATGCTTATTGATTGCATGTTTTATGCATTAAGTAAAATAGGTGCCAGTCAATACTGAACATAGGAGAAGGGCTTGAATTTAACCAAGTAAATGAATAACGTGAAACATAATAGATTGTGAAAGTTAACATGCATTACTTCTTTCTCACCTCTGTACTGACAGTGAACAGTTTAAATCTGCTTTCCCTCATCTCATCCGTGTTCTACATATAGTTGAGTGTTGTTACCAGGCGTACTTAATATTTTATGATGTCCATTCAGCAATGAAAATAAGTGGTAAGGCTCCACTTCCAGGCCAAGTTAAAGTGTGGCCAAAGATTCACTGAGCCATTTGAACAAAGCAGGAACATCGTCACAGGGCTTTTTTTAAACCGAGACTTACCGCATAGTATTTTTAACTTTATTCCTTGTTTTTTTTCTTGTGAGTTTTCAGGAATGCAAACATTAGAAACTCTTGTACAATAAGGAAGTCACTGGCAGTATGTAGGTTTACATCTCAGATGTGCAATAGGCTGATTTCCAGTTGCAGATGAGTTTCAATGTAAAGCCTGAAAGCATGTTATTGTAACATTACAGCAAATATTTAAATTTTTTTCTATGGATGTATATAAGATGCTATTTGATTTTTACATAATAAATATAATTAAGTTGTCTTTTCATGTTTTTTCATGCTCTGTTTTGCTTCCATGACTTGTCTTCTTTCAGACAAATTTAATGAAAATGTTCAAAATACACATTTATGTGTTCATAGTCTACTTACAAATGCAAGTAACCAACAAGGGAGGTTTCATGATAGTATGTATTAGTTGTTTTTCTATTACTTTATCCTTACAAAAGGAGATTTTTAGTAAATTGACATTTTACTAAAGTTTGTCATACTCTGAGCCAGAAAATTCCACTACAGCAGCACTGATACTCCAAAGGTTTGTCAGTGCATCACTCCTACCCTGATTTATACATTTTTAGTTCTGTAAATATTGCAAAAAAATACATTTCTTCTAGCTATTGAAGGTAATTTTTGTAGTGATAAAGGTGATAACCAAAATCTGCTGAGTAAAAATCTTTGGCTCTAATATGACAACAAAACAAGACAGGAATGTTGAACCTGATTTTACCCAATGTTCTGATTTCTGTTCTGGAATTATAGCTATTTTATTTGCCTACTTGATCACAAAATTGAGCAAAACCATGCAATAAAGAGAGTCTTTTTCTTCATATAAGTAAATGTTGAAGTGGACAATTTCGTTCAAAATAATATATAGTGTAGAAAATCCTTCGGAGCCCCTATGGTGACATGGTAAAAAAAAAAAAAAATCGTGGCCATAATATAGCTATAACGTGGGCACGAAATACTAATTCGTTCGCATGAAATACTAATTCGTGGCCACGAAGTAGGTTTAATGTGCGCACGAAATACTACCTGATACTATTAACAACATTCCTGGACAGCTGAGTAAGCAAATCGAGCGCACCTCAACTGGGTAAGCAAATCGAGCGCACCTTCTCTAGGGTCTAAGGCAGAGGCATTAGAGGAGCAAAAGCGACACGATGGACAGGGTTTGACAATTAATTGTTGCGTGCCTTATTGAATCAATACAGGGCGCAAGTTGTTCCGTATTTTCATAAATGCCCCGTACACGTCTGTCACACACTCATCAAAACTGCATAATGAATGAAATAAAACACAGGCAATATTAAGGGCAGCCAATTTCATCTTCGTAGGACCCATGTAGCGAGGACCCGATGCCAGGTCCAGTGGACAGACTTCAAACGTCTCTGTGTGTCCCGTCCTGTCCGGTCCTGTCTCTGGTTGCCAGGTTACAGACGCTGCTGCACCCGCACGTTTAAAAATGTCTACACCTGAAACTCCACCACGTCTAAAGAAGCAAAAACGTTTGCAAATGTACAGACTGGAGTGGGAGGAGTGGAACCCCTGGCAATGGATACAAGGCAAACTGTGTTTTCTGTTGCTCATGGACTGGCTGAAGTAAGGCAGCATCAGGAGACAAACATGGAGGAAATATGAGAACAGAGAGAACCCAACCAGCAGGTCACAGTTTATCATCATCTAATCATCTCCTGAAGTCGATATGGTAAGTGGACATCATGATGAGATCAGCTAGATTTCCTACAGTATATGGCTGTGAATTTACCAGAGGATGCTTATAATAATGCTGATGTGGCCGGAGACTCTACACTATTTTAGTGACTCAGTAAATGCCTAAGTCGGTTATTATTTTTTAATGCTTTTTAGTTTTTAATAAACATTTATTTAATAGCCTATATGTAATCAAACATGGCCTTTGCCTAAAAAGAATATTTCATTGCACAAGTAATAGTAATTTTTAAAACTGTTCAAATTATTATAATATGTTGCTAAAAAACAAAAAAACAAACAAAAAACACATCATAGTAATATGTCAATTAAAAAAGCCTATAGTATAGCATGTTGCCCAACAAACGTCCATAGTATAGCATGTCGCCCAACAAACGTCAAAGTATGGCCTTTGGTCCAGAATATGTCCATAGTATAGCATGTCGTCCAAAAGACATCATAGTATAGCATGTCGCTCAAAAAAGTCATCATATAGCCTTTGGTCCGAAAAACATCATAGTATAGCATGTCACCCAAAAAACATCATAGTATAGCATGTCGCTCAAAAAAGTCATCGTATAGCCTTTGGTCCAACAAACGTCATAGTATAGCATGTTGCTCTAAAAACATCATAGTACAGCATGTCACCCAAAAAACGTCATAGTATAGCATGTTGCTCTAAAAACATCATAGTATAGCATTTCGCCCAAAAAAAGGTCATAGTATAGCATGTTGCTCTAAAAATGTCACAGTATAGCCTTTGGTCCAAAAAACGTCATAGTATAGCCTTTGGCCCAACGAACGTCATAGTATAGCATGTCGCCCAAAAAACGTCATAGTATAGCCTTTGGCCCAACAAACGTCATAGTATAGCATGTCGCTCTAAAATTGTCATAGTTTAGCATGTTGCTCTTAAAATGTCATAGTATAGCATGTCGTCCAACAAACGTCATAGTATAGCATGTCGTTCAAAAAACGTCATAGTACAGCATGTCACTCAAAAAATGTCACAGTGTAGCCTTTGGTCTAAAAACGTCATAGTATAGCATGTCGCTCCAAAAAAGTCAGAGTATAGTCTTTGGTCCAACAAACGTCATAGTATAGCATGTCACTCTAAAAAGTCATATTATAGCATGTTGTCCAACAAACGTCATAGTATAGCATGTCGCTCTAAAAAGTCATCGTATAGCCTTTGGTCCAACAAACGTCATAGTATAGCATGTCACCCAAAAAACGTCATAGTATAGCATGTCGCTCAAAAAAGTCATTGTATAGCCTTTGGTCCAACAAACGTCATAGTATAGCATGTTGCTCTAAAAACGTCATAGTGTAGCATGTCACTCTAAAAACGTCATAGTATAGCATGTTGCTCTAAAAACGTCATAGTACAGCATGTCGCTCTAAAAACGTCACAGTATAGCCTTTGGTCCAAAAAACGTCATAGTATAGCATGTCGCTCTAAAAATGTCATAGTGTAGCATGTCGCTCTAAAAACATCATAGTATAGCATGTTGTCCAACAAATGTCATAGTATAGCATGTCGCTCTAAAAATGTCATAGTATAGCCTTTGGTCCAAAAAATGTCATAGTATAGCATGTCATCCAAAAAACATCATAGTATAGCCTTTGGCCCAACAAACGTCATAGTATAGCATGTCGCTCTAAAGACGTCATAGTGTAGCATGTCGCTCTAAAACGTCATAGTATAGCATGTCGTCCAACAAATGTCATAGTATAGCCTTTGGTCCAAAAACGTCATAGTATAGCATGTTGCCCAAAAAACATCATATTATAGCCTTTGGTCTAAAAACATCATAGTATAGCATGTCGCTCAGAAAACGTCATAGTATAGCATGTCGCTCTAAAAATGTCACAGTATAGCCTTTAGTCCACAAAACGCTGTTATGTCCTGGCTGTCTGAAGTAGGTGAGGAGCAACACAAACACAGTCCAAACGCTGGTTTCCAGAGGGTTAAACGAGTATTTATTTGAAAGACTAAGTTTACAACAACACAACATGTGAGGGGGTTAAAAGCAAATGTGTGTTAGTAAAATAAAAATAAATAAACAGAACTAAAAGTGAACTTCACATTGACATTGATGGGCATTCCAACCAGGAACAAAGTGAAAGATTATCAATACGAAAAAAAAACCTCTTCCTGTTCACCTCTTAAAACCCAAAAACACACTGTAGTAGCACCCTAAACTAAAACTACCAATGGGTTCCCTGTTTTCCTTTCTGAACAATTCAAAGGTCCCTCTCTATCTCCCCACACATCCACCAACCACTGGAACACATCTCCAAAGTTCTGCCGGGCCAGCTCAGCTTCCCCTCAGAAGAAGTGGCGCCACCTGCCAGATGAAGGAGCCTTTTGAGAGGCAGCTGGCATCGTGATTGGACTGTACTTTGGCCTGTTCATATCCAGCTTCAGCTCCAGAGACGGCAGGCGGGACGAGTCAACGGAGGCCGGGTGGACGAAGGCATGCAGCTGAGTACAATCCAGAAAACAACAGAGGAGGAGTGCAGGGCCAGAACAAACAGAGTAGCATCGTATGTCTCTTAGAAAACATCATAGTATAGCCTTTGGGATGAAAAAACACCATCATATACATCGTATATTGTACAAATAACAAGTCAAAGGAAAGAGGCATACATTGTAGAATTGTAGTAATTCTGGGCTGACTGATTTACTGATTATCAGTATTTTATTTTTTACTGATTTATGGTAATAAATCAATTTAAAAATGGTGCTACTTTGGCTCTGAACCTTTATCTACCTGTGGTCGCTCTGTCTTCTGGAGTGATTTGATTGGTTATACGTCACAAATAAAACTCCTTTAACTTAACATCTGTAAACAAAACAAAAACGTATCAACAAAGTTTTCTGTTAGTTTGTGTTCTTCTAAGTTTAACTCAAGATTTTAAATACTTTCATTTACTGCAAATGAATATACTCCAAGTGTCTCACTAATAATCATTATCAGCCTTAAAAACCCACACAACACCCCTCTATACTCGACCAAACTTAGTACAGTCCGGTTCCCCCTTCTATAAATCTGCTTGGAATCTTCCACTTCCTGTTTGTCAAAGTGGCCTTCTACCTGGACAGGTTTTGTTGGAGCTCATGCAACAAACATTTTGGGTAACTGCACTTTAATATGGATGGATGACACTGAATTAGAGTCTGTTTTAATGAGACTGAGTTCAGATGTGTAGCTCTGTCATTAAATAGTAAATTATTTCTCAGAATTCACAGAGAAAAGTCTGAAATGTTTGCTAGGTTAGCGTCCCACATGTTCTTTGGCTCAGCTAAAGCTAACTCTCTCCAACTTCTGGATCTCTTGAGTTGTTGTTGTTAAAATATCTTGCTAGAGGTGCTGAAGCTCAGAAAGTCTGAGATGTTTGTTCAGAATAAGCTCATTCTCAAGTCTTATCTGAACTGTCCTCTTTTGTTTGAACTTTCCCTAAACTTAAGAGTTAATGACAGAGTAGCACATCCAGACTCAGTCTCATTTATGTAGAGATTAAACTTCAGTGTCAATCATTGATGTTAAAGTGCAGTTTTTCAAATGTTTGTTGCACATGCTCCCGACCAAACCAGTCCAGGTGGAAGACGATGTGAAGAGAAAGCTCCAGAGGATGAATATCACACATTTACGTTGGAAATAAATGTCCTTTAATTAGACACTGTCATGCAAAAGTTGGATTTCCCTTTAATGATGTTCAAATCTTTGTTGAGTGTTTTGTTGATGTTGGTTTCTCAATGTTTTTTGACACTCGGCCCCAAAGATTAAAACCTTTTACGGCTCACAAGCTGCAACAATTCACACATTATCAACTATCTTTCTGACTAAACTAATATAAAAAGTGAAAAACTGCCTGATTCCTGCATCATGAATGTAAATCTTTTTGGTTTTTATGACAGTAAACTGAATATATTTGGGTTTGACATTTTATAAACCAAAACAAGAAATGAATTACTGGAGAAAACAATCAACAGATTAATGGACAAAGAAAATGTGTTTTCCAACATATATGGCTGAATTACTCCAACATTACAAGATACATACAATTTTAATTCAATTTTATTTATATAATGCCAATTACAGGTCAAATTGTCTCAAGATGCTTTATTTTTATATTTTGTCATATTTAAAATATGACAAAGTAAGAAATTTAAACTTCTTGACTAATCCAATTTATTATTTGGTTTTTAAGAGACTAATCGACAAAATAACTTTCTCCACAAAAACTAATAAACATGAGGTCAAATAGAAGGAACAGTTTTAAATACTGCAGTCCCATGACGACAAGAATAAAGTTTGTCAACAAAAACTAAATCTGCTGGTGGATTCCATTAAAGTCCTAATAAATGATAATAAAGTGTGATACCAAAGGTTTGTGGTGCTAAAAATGTCAAAGATATCAAGTTGAACATCTGGATGGAGGTTGATAAAAGTTGACCTCCCTTCATTTCTGTGGAGTGACTCCATGGATTTCATGGATGGTAGTTAAAGGCCTGCTCTTCTAGTGGTCTTCCTTCTAGTCGCTGTAAAAAGTCAGTCCATCCTGGCCGACTTCAACACCTCTTCATGACAACTTGTTCTGCCTCCGACCTGGTGGAAACTCCAGAAACTCGGGAAAACCTGTCGAGACTCGAGGAACTCGTGGAGACTCGAAAAACTCGTCGGGCGGGGGAAGGTGTGGTGGGTGGTGGAGGGAGGTGGGGGAGTAGAGGGGGGAGGCCGCCACCCACCTCTCCACCCACTCTCCGCCCTGACTCCACCCAGACTCCGCCTTGGCTCCACCCATGTGGTCACTTGGAAACTACGATGACAAAGGGACGACGAAATTATGTTATTTTATCTGATCTGTAGCTCAGTGAGTTAAGGATTTGCCTATGGAGCTGCAGGTCGCTGGTTCAAGACCAGACACTTCTTAAATTTTCTCAAAATCCTGACAAAGACAAAGAAAGAAAAAGGCCGGTGGTGGGTCTTGAACCTGCGACCCTCCGCTCTGTAGTCTCTCCTCTTATCCCCCTGAGCTACTCGCTCAGATACTAATTCTTCTGGTTTTTGCGCATTTATCATCTATTTTTTGTCGTTTTCGAGTTTTTTTTTAACTTGAGTCTCGACTCGACTGTTTTTCTCAGGAGGTTGGACTTCAGCCTTTGTGCTGGAGGGTGGAACCCTCAGTTCCAAGACTTTCCAAAGCCTCCAGACCTCCCGAGTCCTCAGGACCTGAGCTTTCACACAGTCTGAGGGCTGAAATTTTCTAAGTCCCACAGTAGTTCTCTGTTAGTTCGAACCTTCAGACAGTGTGAGGACTGAAATCCTCTAAGTTCCTGAGTAGTTCTCTGTTAGTTTGAACCTTTAGACAGTCCAAGGACTGAAATCTTAAAAGTTTCTCAGTACTTCTCTGTTAGTTTGAACCTTCAGACAGTCTGAGGACTGAAATTTTAGAAGTTTCTCAGTACTTCTCTGTTAGTTTGAACTTTCTGGTTAACAGAAGCCTTAAAACTTGTGACCATGAGTCTTGATTTCACATTTAGACCATCCATCTGAGTTCTTCTCAGACCTTCACTTGTGAGTTTTTTAGAAATCCTTAAACTTTGATTCTCTTCACTGAGCAGTAAAGTTTGTGGAGATCAGAAGGTAACATTAGTTTGATCAATGCCTTCAACTACTAGTAGACTTTATCTGGAAATCAGTTTTCTGAAATGAGTTCTTAGTAAATCTGTCCACAATCAAACCAAGAACATAGAAAGAGGAAATGTTTGAAGAAACAACTTGATGTTTTGCTCTTTTTCATCCTTTTATTGTCTCTTCTGTTTAATTTGATCTTCTAAAGTTTAACTGGTGTCTTTTCAAATGTTTTCTCTTTAGTTTGATTCTTCTTAAATGTTTAGTTTTGCTCTTTTCTCACCTTTTATTCTTTTCTAATGTCTGATTTGATTTTGAAATGTTTTGTCTTTTTAATGTTTAATTGTTGTTTTTTCAAATGTTTTATTGGCTTGTTTGAAAAATTCCTTTTTCTTTCCCAATGTTTAATTTTTGGATTAAATCTTTAAGGTTTTTCTTTTTAAATGTTTTACCACCTTTTAATGTTTCATTTTCTTTTTAAATGCTTCATTGTATTTTCTGTTTAATTCCTATTTGAAGTTTTATTGTCTTTAAGATGTAATTTTCTAATTAAACATTTAATTTTTAAATAAAATGTTTGGTTTTTTTAAAGGTGTAATATTCTAATTAAATGTTTTGCATTTTTTAAAATGTTTAATATTCTTCTTGTTGAATTGTATTTTTTAAATGTTTAATTATGGAAAATATTTTATCTGTAATTTTTAATATTTGTATTTTAAAAATTTTGTTTAATTTCATAATGACATGTATTGTATCTTGTTGAATTATCTAATTCAATATTTTGTCTGTTTAATATAATTTAATTGTATTTAATGTTTAACCTTACCTTTAACCTTAAAAATGAAATAAACCCTTAAATCACAATGAAAATACTTCTGTTGTCACAATCATGAGTTAGTCAATTATTCAGTTTATCAATTCAGCTTTATTTGTTTGGCACCTTTTACACAGATGACAAAACTAAACAAGCAAAGAGAAAAAACTATGCTAAAGCTATGATTAAAACTCAAAAACATTTCAAAAAAAAGATTTAACATGGTAATAAAATATGTTGTGTCCAGGGGATGGAGGGAGTTTATTGAAGTCTTCTTGGGCTCACATAGATAAGATAAGATAAGATAAGATAAAGTTCTTTATTTCTCCCCACTCCAGGGGAAATTTACATTGTTACAGCAGCAGTTTTATTTACAATATATACAAGGGTGGCAAAATTTTTAACGGAAAAAATAAAAATAAAAATAAAGTTTAAAAGTGCAAAGATGATGGGAAATCATTTAAAATATAAACTTGATATTCAGTCTAAGGAAACTGCAGAGCGACAGAAGAAGCAACAATATCTCCTGTTTTCTCCTTTAATGAGTTGACTCTTCTTGTGCTTTCAGACCAAAGAACTACAGACTCTTCACAACCTGCTCAAACTCTTGGTACAGGACCTCACCACACGGGTCAAGAAGGTTTCTGTCTCATTTCTACTCTGAAGCTCACCTTCTCCTGCTCAAACTGCTGACAAATGTTTCTGCTGCTCTAAAGTCTGGTCTCCAGAACTTCCTAAAAACTCTCAAAGTCTCTTCTGCTGCAGGTTGCTTTGTAGAACTGTTCCAGAAAACCTCACTAAACCACATGGAGGGGCCTCAAGATAGTCGTCCAAATGAAACCATACAAAAACCAAACTAGCACAACCCAAACGCTAAAGTCTCCTGCAGCCTACCAGAGAACCTCTGAGAACAGAGAATCAGGACAGGAACTCTTACCTTCTGGACAACCAACGCTGGTTCACAAACAAGAATACAGAATGTGTCTGACCAAAAACCTCTGAAGACTCACTACAGCCAAGATAAAGACACAACTCAGCTGGACCAAATCCACTAATCACTGCACACATTAGCACCATGTGCTAACTGTGGCTAAAGAACCTCATTTACCAAGACAACTATCCAGTACAAAGCCCTAAAACACACCAAGAAACACATTAAAGACGATTTTACTGCTGGAAGCTGCAAGCCAACGCCTAAAGAACAAATTAAAGCAACAGAGCCAAACCCGGTTCAATGGTGAACAGAAGCAGAGGAAATGTTTGTCTGCAGCTAAATAAAGCAGGAAGACAGTGAGCTGCTCAGGTGTTCCTGATAATACCAAGCAGCCACCTGGACAGCCAATAGGAACACAGCTTACTGGAAGTCCAGAGGGCTGGGTTAGTGAAGGAAATTTAATTTAAAGTTGAAGCAGAAAGTTAACAAAGAAAGTTGAAAACCACCTTCTGATACCTGAAATCTCTGAGTTTTCACACAAAGAACACCTGAACATGTCAAACTGGTTCCATAGTAGAACCCTCATTGTAAAAACGTCATAGTATGGTGTGTTGTTCAAAAAACATTATGACCCGGCTGTCTAGGGTCGCTGAGGAGCAACACAAAAACAGGACAAATGCTGGTTTCCAGGGGGTTAGGAGGCTATTTATTTGAAAGAGGAAGTTTACAACAAAACAACATGTGAGCATAAAAATCACAGTCTGTCTTTAGTTCAGCTGAAAATATTAGTTTTTGTCTTTTTTATTGACCAAACTTTTCAGGAAGTAGATGAAGAATAATTAAAGCTCTCATGTAGAAGTCCAACTTATTTTGGATCTTTGTGGAGAGTTTAATCTTAGAGTTTGTAAAGCTGTTGAGTTTTTGGAGTCACATGGATTTTGACATTTAATAACCGAGTCCTGAAATAAAATTACAGTTGTGGATTTCTGTCATTTAGTCTGGACTAAACAAGTAACAGCAGCATAAATCTCAAACGTCATTATGAAGAGTCTGGATTGAGGTTTGTCACTTGATAATGATCAAAACATGAAATTCAGATTGGTTTAAAGGAATATTCCACCTTAAATCTTTGAATGTTGACCTAAAAGGTTGGTTTCAGGAAGTATTCCACCTACAAGGTCCTCAAACATCCACATTAAAGGAACATTCCACCAAAAATCCTTGGACATGCACCTAAAATGTTGGTTTAACCGAGTAGTCCATCCAAAATCCTCAAAGTGACCTGAGGGGCTGGTTAAAAGGAATATTCCACCTAAAACCTCAAATATAGACCCGAAAGGGTGGTTTAGAAAAGGTTCTTCAATGTAGACCAAAAAAGTTAGTATGGAGGAATATTCCACCTGAAATGTAGACCTGAGAAGTTGGTTTGGAAGAATATACCATCCTAAACATCCTTAAATGTAGACTAAAAGACAGTTTGGAAGAAAAGTCCACCTAAAATCCTCCAATGTAGACCTAAAAGGTGAGTTTAATGGTATATTCCACCTAAAATTCACTACTGTAGACCTTGGAGGTTGATCTGATGGTATATTCCACCCAACATCCTTGAACATAAACTTAAAAAGTTCGTTCAAAGGAATATTCCACCTAAAATCCTTCAATGTAGACTAAAAAATCTTGGTGTAAAGGAGTATTCCACCTTAAATGTAGACCTAAATGATGGTTTGGAGTAATATTCTACTCTAAAATCTTCCAATGTAGACCTAAAATTTTTATCTGATGGTATTTTCTACCCAACATCTTGGAACATTTACCTAAAAGGTTGGTTTAGTGGTATATTCCCAGAAGAACCCTTGAACATCAGGCTTAATGGTATATTCCACCCAAAATACTTGTACATATACCAAGAAGTCAGTGTAAAGGAAATGTAGACCTAAAAGGATTGTTTAAAGGAATATTTAAACGATTATTTTCATTATTTAATAATCTGTTATCAGTCAGAACCCTGGCAAACTTATTTTCGTCAGTTTTTTAGTGGAAGTCACAAATAAAGGAGCTCTTGGTTTTTCCCAGCGTTAGTGAGTCCAAAGCTGCTGTTTCAACACAGACACGTTCACATGCATCCACAAACCTCTCAGCACTCACCCACAGACAGGAGGCCGGCTGAGCCGAGACTCAGCGGCGTCCTCAGACCCACGAGTCGGGGAGTCGGTGAACTTGTTGGTCCGGTTTGAAGGCCTCTGTGTGGTCTAGTAGAAGTCCACGTAGTCGGTGTTGGCTTTGAACCGCAGCGACTGGCCTCCATCAGGTGGACCGGCTCGTCCTCGTAGGGCTCCTCCTGTAGCCTTGAGGGGACCACAGGAACATTCAGTAGCTGTTGGAGTTCTTCCTGTCAGGCTCGTGGTAGAATGGCTCTGAAGTATCTTGTACTTGTCTTATCTGGAACAATCTAACAGCCTAAACTGTTAACAGCGGTGTAAAGAAGCAAACACACAGGCATAGATTAGGACTCAAACTAGATTTATTTTAGAAAACAAATCAACTTAGAGGCATTTGTTCACACGTGGCTGAAAAGGAGGCCATCCAATCAGGTTAGAGGTCTTCACTCTGCAGATTGGTTGTTTGGTGAGACCCTTGGACCTCCATCAGCTGACGTGGATGTTTGATGATCTTCCTCTCTCGTGCCAGATGACTCATCCATGAATTCAGCAGCTACAGACTGAAATGAAGCTCATGCTGCCGTTATTGAATTCCTGTTCCAGATCAAATGTTCAGAGCTCACCTTGAATGCAGCCGTCTGCTGTCTGGATAGTTTTTCTCAATGTAGTTTTCAATAAAGTCTCTTTCCTCATGTCAGGATGTGGTGAGACTCTTTCTCAGTCGCTGTAGCGGCCCCTTGGATTCATTCAGCAAGACGCAGAGTTTCAAACGGATGTTGATTTATTCTCACTCTCGACCAGCACGTGTACCATAAGCACTCTGCAGAAAACTACAGAACAGAATACAAAATGCTTCACTGTAGTATCACAAACAATTCACATATAAATCATGTTCACATCCAATACAAATAAACGCAACTCATCTGATAATAATGCATATTTAACATTTTCATACCTCATTCCGCCGTTCCAAGGGCGCTAATTTAAGTGTTAGCCATCAGCTAGCATGCTCTCCATCTCGATATACACACACACGTCGCTGTTCAGAGCTACGAATACAGGATAATGAGGTAAATCACAATGTAAAAATTTCCTTAATACAATTCAAACAGATAAATGTGATGTATAACTACCGTTTTCAAACAGCTTTTACCGTTTCTCCGACGATGCGTGAGCACAACGTTGTTTAGACATACAAACAGGAAGTTCGGCGTCACAAAAACCGCAGAAGAAGAAGAAACGTGCACTTAACAAAATAAAAGCGGAACAGACCACAAGGTGGCACTGCAGGACTACAATGTCTTCTTAATACATAAACAATACTGTGCAGGAGAATAATCACAATTTATCTAGACATATTTTGGGTATTTTAAACTCACTTTTTGTCTCTCCCACAACGCCGATTACAATTACATGCAAACGGGAAATTATGCAAATTAGGCGATGACATCATTTAGCGACTTCTAGCGACTTTTAGAACAGCCAGTAGCTACTTTCCTTACTGAGGAGTTGGCAACACTGGTCAAAACATAAACGATGCCTCTTTCCCATCGTTGTAAGGTAGACAATATGCTACAAGCCCAGTTTTATCAACAGTAGCTGTCTTTCAAGCTGCACGAATAACATTGATGTCTATGGAGTGAACAGGGACCATCTGCAAATTGCAAAACTGCTGCAACAGCAAAGAGAGACACAAATATTCAATAGCTTCTCTCTGATACACTGTAGTGTCACCAGAATCACTGCAGCCTTCAACTGGCTCCCGTTGACACCAATGTTTTTTCTGCAGGTTGAAAGACAGCTACTGTTGATAAAACTAGGCTTGTAGCACATTGTCTACCTTACAGCGATGGAAAAGAGGCATCATTTATAATGAGTTATTGATGGTGGAATTCTGAATCTGTGAATATCTTTCCGATTTTACTGAACTGTGGCCCCAAGGAGCCGTGGTGGGCATCCTTTATTTTTATTTCTGAAAGGTGGCAACCCTAATTGAGAGCCAGGTTGCTTTACCGGCGAAGGTACGACTTGGACGCCGGGATAGATTTCATTGTTGACCATCTGCAAGGCCCTGGAAAGGATCACGGTTACCGGTGGATGTTTACAAAGTGTAAACAACACGGTATTTCTATCAGAAAAGAAGACGTCGGGATCCTCCTCTCTCTACTGGACCCCATCGGTTCCCAAGTTCGCCAGACCAGACGTCTCAGAAGGAGGCAATATTTTGCTCAGGGACCCAACTTCGTGTGGCACATTGACTCATATGACAAACTGAAGCCATATGGGATATGTATTAATGGCTGCATCGATGGGTTTTCACGCAACATCATTTGGCTGCGGGCTGCCTTCACTAACAGCGACCCGAAAGTTATGGAGGGGTACTTCATGGAAGCAGTGGAGCGCTGTGGGGGCTGCCCAAGGCTCGTACGAACTGACATGGGCACTGAGAACATGGTGGCCAGAGACCTTCAGCGGTATTTACGGAGAAATGACGTGGATGACAGAGCAGTGGAGAGAAGCTACGTCACAGGAGCAAGTAACGCGAACCAGAGAATTGAGAGCTGGTGGGGAGTGATGAGAAAAGAAGGAATCGAACCCTGGATCACGCTTCTGGCAGAACACAAGGACGAGGGATTCTTTGCTGGGGATTTCATTGACAAAGCTCTGTCGCAGTTCTGTTTCATGCCAATCATTCAGGTAAATAGCCTATATCATGATCACAGCAACAAATCCAGGAACTGTACCATCAACTCTACATTACCTTCATGTAATCTTAGAGATTTAAGCCACTGTGAGTTTATTTAATTTGCGTGATGTATTGATTCTTTAGACTGTTGTGAAAGTAAGATACATCACAATGTAATTTAAGCTACTTTTATTTGCTTAACACAAACTTTTGTTTTTCTTACTCACTGCAAAGGCAGAGAAGAAAGAGGACTATATTTCACTTATAGGCCCTAATCACTGTTTAAAAATGCACTGCATGCCAGCTGTGACTGAATTGTTCTTGTTTCCTCAACAGGAGGTATTAAATGACATCCGGGGTGTTTGGAATGCTCACCGTATAAGGCCGTGAACTTTCCCCACTGTGGGATCAATAAAGTTTATCCTTATCCTACTGTATCAACATGTATCTGTGAGCTCTCAAAATGAGTTGAATAGTGTGAAAGACTTCTGCTTTTTTTTTGGAAAGGCTTTTGGGGAAAAAAGATTTTCAGCCATAAGTTTGATATTTGCCACTGTTTTGTCTTTGTCAATCGAGAGATGCCTCGTCCCTCCACCACTTACAGACTTCACCTGTTTGAACCTCTCCTCCTCCTCATCAAAATCCATCCAGCCAACCTCAATTCGTCTCACCTTCCGTTTGGCATTTGTATTTCCTGCCCACTTAGATGTTCTCTCTTTTGGTGGCATCCCCTCAGCTCCAGACAGTCTTTGTCGTAGCCTTGAGAGTATGGATTCTTTCCTGGATTGTGAGTTTTGTGACAGTGCTGCTTGTCGGCAGAAGGCCACAGTGGAGACTCTATCTCCAACTTTGGGGATGTACTTTGCCAGGTCACTGTCTGTCATTAACGGAATGACAGTTTCATCAATCTGAAAAAATAAAAGGTACCCCAAGTCAATAAATAAATGAATTGATACATACAAATGCATAAAATAGAATGCCAATGGATATCTAAAGGAAGTTAAGAATAGCTATATTGATGGTATAAGGGTGTAGTTATTCACATCATTAGTTTTTCATTTTATGCATCCTACTTTTGATAACATTTACTTTTGGTGCAAATATGATGCAAATATTTTTCCAACTTAAGATGATGAAGAATTATTTAAAATTATTCTGTAAACACAGTTGATGTATTTGATTACATTAAAAATTAAAACATAACATTTTAAGATTGTGCATCTGGATTTGTGCATTGAGCCTATCTGTTCTGGTGTGACCATGTTCTACGCAAACTTTCAGTAAATATTAATCTTCTGTTTGGAAAAAAATACACACACACACACACACACACACACACACACACACACACACACACACACACACACACAAGGCAAGCAAAGACGGCAGGTGCAGTGGCTTACATTCTTCTTCAAGTTTGTGCTCCATCAAAAATTCTCACAGCCGAGTATCCATAGTTGACCTCTAAACCACAGGAAAACAAAATTAATAAACAAGTAGCCTTACCAAGCAGTAGATTTTCCAGATTCTGGATCTATAATTCCAAATCACATATTGCCCCATGTCCCTGCTATAATGTTGCAAAAAGCAACACTGTTTCTGCAAATACAGTGTAAATTAATATATTTATTTTACCACTCGGTGCACTCTCAATGCCTCCTGTTTATTTCTGGTGACAGCTGCACATTGTAGAGCTGATTTAAACATTAAGCTCTGACACTGTCCTATGAAAGCACTTTAGTCTTTGTCAAATCGAAGTGGAATATGTTAGGGAAGGACAAATGTCCAGAGGACACTACAGACACATTCAGTAGTTCAATCAGAGCAAGAACAACCTGCAAAGTAATACAAATTAGATTCTTATCACTGAGGCTACAGGTTCCCTTGGGAACGTATAGTGAGCGCTACCGTAACTGCACGGTTTCGTCCGGTAGCATCATTAAACGCTGCGGTTCATATAACCTCTGTATTCCCTCAGCTGAGAGTCTGACACACGTGATGCTACTTTCAAAGGCGATGATCAGTGAAAAAGGCACTTTTTAAGATGATTTCAAGCTGAAGCTCTGAACAGAATGTGGTCCGGACCAGGTTAGGTCTGCAGCATAAGTTAGCATGGTGATTTAGCCAGGTTAAAACAGAGACACCTTCCTGACACAGAAAACTCTGGTTTTATGCTCAACATACCTCGCTTAGTAGTAGCCTACACCTCTCAGCTGTTCTTGAAAAGTGTCCTGATATGTGTGCAGGGCTGCAGCTTCTACAGACACAAATGAGTTTACGGCTACATATTAGCACAACAAAACAACGTGTCGTAACAGGATGAGGATAAAAGTTTGTAAATCGAGTGACACGTCAGCAGATAGCTACCCGTTGCAACAAAGTATCAAACACAGGCCTAAATAAATAACTGCCTAAATGCGGGATAACAACATATTGACTAAAACAGCTAAGAAAAGATACTCACCTTAGGAACATCAAGCAGGGTACGGGGCCCCGTACACAGATTATTGCAGGTTGTAGAGTCGGTGCGCTCGATTTGCTCACCAATCTGTCCAGGAATGATATTAATAGTATTAGGTAGTATTTCGTGCGCACATTATACCTACTTCGTGGCCACAAATTAGTATTTCGTGCGCACGTTATAGCTATTTTTTTTTACCATGTCACCAGGGGGGCTCCGTAAAATCCAGATGGGAGTACAAGAAAACTTTTATGCAAAAGGTAGTAAATAACTTACAGGTGTAGTGGTTGGTCAAGACAACAGTGGCACTGAGCTTAAATCATATCCTGCATTCCCTCCTGTCTGTGTTAAGTGAGTATTTTGCAGTGTGTCCTCTGCCAGCACCACAGCACCCTGCATGCCAGTGATTCCTGCCTATAGGTCAGGGATTTTCACTTGGCCGGGGCCAACAGTTGGGTCCCTGCCTGCTTCCTGCCCATGTGCCTGCCTTTGCATCGCCTCTTGTGCCACAGCTGTAACGCTACACCGGCCAACCTGCACTAAAATAACCCCTTTTGTTGGAAAAAGTATTTGATTTCACCTCATCAGCTCGATACCTATGAGAGTTCAAAATAGACCCACGCTCAACTCCGCGATCGAAATCTTTGAGTGGAAAAGTCAATATGAAATGTAACTTGTTATAAATGAAGTGTTTGAGGTTTCCGAACTCCAGAGCTTCACTTGGGGGGTGGGATTCTCAGATCTTTTCATTACAGAGTCAGTAGAATCCGGTTCATTTGCAGAGACATTCAGTGCTGTACAAATCTGATTGTCCTGGTCGGGGGGAATGCGCATGATGGGATAAATACGCCAAGGTAAGCTTTTACTCGGGCATCTCAGCAGACAAATTGTCCTGATGTGATTTAGGAAGAGAATACAGCATGCTAATACGGTTACACGGTCGCATCCAGCCTCAAACATCTCGGCCGGCTGCCCGTCCTCAGCCTGTATCACCGAGGATCATCTCCAGGTCCAGACTCAGCTCTGAGGGGCTTCATTAAGGCAGACTGAAAAGCTGAAAAAACCCCATTGCCGTGTCTGAGAAACGTCAAGAGTTCACGGTGTGGTCTGTCAGTCTCACACAGCACTTTGCAGAGAAGCTGCTGACAGCGTCTTTTTTTCACCTGATAGATATCTGTGGGGTTTTTTTCTGTACATTTAGTGCTCTGAGAGAACATCAATAACATCTCCATCAGTGTCAGTTGGCTTTTTGCACAGCTTCCAATCAAAGCTGCTGACTAAAGTTTAAACTTGCACATCACACACCAGAAAGTCATTAAGGACTCATGTCACTACCAGTGCAATATCCAATACATATACAATATTCAACCTCATGTGCAAAACCTTTACGTGCAATATTGTAATTTAAATAATATTCTAATTTATTACCCTGGTTTAAGTGAATGTATGTCTTTTTTTTACACAGTACTTTGTTTACACTTATTTTTACACAGTACTTATAGTTATGCTTCTTCTACTTGTAGCATTTCATATTTAGAATTCTCAGATTTAGATTTGTTTTTTTATTCTTTTACTGTCCTTGTGTGTACTGACTTGGCAATAAAGGCTTTTCTGATTCTGATTCACATGCAAAACAGAGTGAGTGACTTAAATTCCCTTTTCTTTTATTATTTCCATTCTCTTTGAAATTGTCCACAACTACTGTAAAAATCATATCAGAATAATGAAACACAATGCCAACTACCCCGGTCACAGTGAATACAACACTCCACAAAGCCTTACTTACAGTACGTTACCACATGCATGTTCCAGCATCGTTGTGCATACACGGTAGGTACAGAACAGAGCACAGCAGCACAGACACGACATTTAACACAGTCTCCAAAAAAGTAATTTCAGATTTGTGCATGGCACAATTCACCACTATAAGGTTTGTCATACATACAGTACTTGGCTACACTCCGACTGACACTTCTTAAAACACCTGCTATGCTGATAAATGCAATAATGATTTACAAAACAAGGTTTGGCAAAGTGGAAGCATTTCACACCCATTAGCAGATTTTCACAAGCATGCGGACGCAATATATTAACAGTCTCTATCTTTTGATTGCTTTTGGACATTTTACAATACATCTTCAGTGTAGCTGAGAAAAAGGTCTCCCCTTGGCACTGCGACTCATTACAGTAGCTTATGGAAAATGTCAGCTTATATCGGCATTTTTCAGCACTCACAGCAGACTACGACTACACCGTTAAGTTTGAGTTTCTCTGTTGCTGTATATACTGTAAGACAGAAAGACTGGATAAAGAGGTATCAGAGTAAATACAGTAATGACCATAGAACAGACTGGAATTTGATTCCTCCCCCCTTTTCTAGCAGCTACAGCCTCGTCCAGCCGTTTGTGTGCGGTGAGAAAATTAAGAACATAACAGTTTCAAGCCTTCACGTACAGGAGGTTTCTTTTCTCACTGGAGCACAGGGAAGGAGTCTACAGGATGGGCTGTTTTAAAGCTTTTGTTGGGGTACAGTCACTGTCATCTACAAAGAGAGTGATACAGGGATGTGTGTGTATGTGTGAAAGGTTGCTGCGTGGAGCTACATTACCTGTGAGTTCCTGAGAAGTTTTTGGATTTATGAGACCTTGTCCAGACCGAGTCTCCCTGTCAAGTACAGTACTGCTATAATCTAAAAGCAGGGGAGACTTCAACTGTGGTCTCCTGTTTTAACAGTCTCAGTCAAATATGATAAGTGCATAACTCACTATACATACTGCATATAGTGCACTATAACCGCCCCTATCTCTGTCTTTTTACTACATCTTGCTATATACCTGGCTTTACCTTTACGTCAGGCTTTCTTGATATTGAGAGTATACAGTACAAAGGTTGTTGTGACAATAATAAGTAAAGTGATAGGTTACATGCTTGGATAGTGACAGCTGCTGCCGTGGTCTTAGTAATCCCACCCCTCATGCACTGTCATTCACACTGCAGCAGAATACCTGTGGCCACGACTCTGGATGTCCCACTGCCTCACTTCTTCCCAACAGTAACTAGGTCAAACGTTAATATGCCCCAGCTACTGTTCCTCTGCAACATCTCCCACTTAATTAAGTCTCTGCATGGCTGTCACACAACTGCTGCATTCAGGAGGCTGGTTCCGGTCCAGTCGGGCATTTTTGGCGAGGAGGCCAGTTAGGGAATCCGGCTTTTTAAGACAGAGTGCAGGTGTGGATTCTCACCTTCACTGACTGACTCTGTAACTCCGGGAGCTACGTGGCATCTCAGCAGCAACACAAATGAGTTATATGGGGTTTTTCCTGTAATAAGTTCTGCTCTTGTGTCTTTTTTTCACTGTAGAATCGTCGGCTGCCTCCTCCGTCAGAGTCTCTTTCTTGCTGTTTCTTGGTTTGCGTGAAAATATTCCCGTCATGTGTGGAGCAAACGACACACAGAGGATCCTGCTGCACAGTCCAGACTCCTCCTCAAGTGAAGTATTTGCAGTTTGTGGAGTCAATAAAGCAGTGTGGTGTGCACTTGAGGTGACCGTATGACCTGAATATAACAGGAGAGGCAACATTCGGTCAGTTTCACATCTCTGTCTGTTCATGCAGCACAAATACTGTAGTCGTTTACTGTGCTTACCCTGGAAGATATGAGTTACATGTCTGGTATCCAAAGTCTTTCCCATCACACTCCTCAGCCCCTTCATAGCGGTATCCGTCTCCACAGTAGGCATGTTTACACTCTATGGCAAGAGGAGACAGCAGGGATGTGTTCTCATGTTATATGTGCTCAGCAAAGTACAACTAACGAACTATTAAAGACCATCCAACACGGAAATGTAACTTACTGACACAGCCGTCTGTGACAACTCTGTTCCTGTCATCACACTCCTCCCCATTGGAGATCTGCACTATCCCATCACCACAGTAACCTTCATCATCTGGTGCATTTTCCATGGACTGGAAGGGTGTCAGCTGGAATGGAAAAGTCTTCAAAGGAGGTGAAAACACTTGAATAAATAGGAAGTCAGCATGTGCAAGAAAAATAGAGCTGCAGTATAATATTCCTGCATGTACTGATACCTGGATTGGCAGCCAGCCGTCGATGTCTTTGAAATAGAGAGATCTCTGGTCTTTTCGGAATGCAAGAGCATTATCTGTGCGGAGGCGCTCCAGTTCTTCCTCATTGCTCACCACGAAGATCTAAGTCAAAAGCAAAAAGAATTTACTGACATGTTTCCAATATTTAGCACATTTTGAATTATAAACTTTAGCCCTGTTGGACTGAAACTCTGAAGTATTGGGCATGAAAATTTAATATCCCGGCTGGCAGCATGTGTCTCAAAAGCAATATCTGTCTCCCCAGTAGCAGCGCTTTGATCATCCAGTACTCAGTTATTTATACTATAGCTATTAAAATGCAATAAGTCAACGATTTCTAATAGATCACAAGTGAAAACAGCTGTATGATATCAGACAATATATGTCTTTGATGAAAAACATTTCAATTCTGATTTGTGGTTTTCACTGATGTGACAAATGGTTGTGTAAGCATTTGACTGCAACAAGTGAAGACAAGTGAAGTCATCATTATATAGCACATTTGAATACGATAGATGGTGAGGCATAATAGTTTCCACTGGAGAAACAAGAAAAATGCAACAAATTTACCTCCCTAACAAGTTTAAATATTAATATTAAGAATCCAAAATATGATATGTAACACAAATTTACCTGACTAATTTATTTATTAAGGTAAAGACCCTACAGTGTTTTTGTTTTTTAGAGTTAGGCTTTGTTGTTTTTTTTATTGAAATGTACCTGGCTAATTAATTAAGGTTAGGACCCTACAGTATCATATATGATACAAATGTTGTGCTGGTGCTGGTGGTGTTGTTGTTATTGGTGTTGGTGGTGGTGATGGTAGTATTGGTGTTGTTGAGGGTGGTGGTGGTGTTATTGGTGGTGTTGGTGGTATTGTTGGTCTTGCTGTTGTTGTTGTTGTTGTTGGTGGTGCTGCTGGTGTTGCTGTTGTTGCTGTTGGTGGTATTGTTGGTGCTGTTTTTGTTGTTGTTGGTGTTATTGTTGGTGTTGCTGTTGGGTTAGCCAACCGTAACCCTAACCCTAACCCTGACTAATTAAAAAACAAGATTCAGACTCTGCAATATTATTTATTATATCTATTTACCTAATCAGTTAAAATATTAATGTTAAGGCCCTACAATGTTACATATAATACAAATTTAACTGTCTAATTAAAAAAAAAGAAGGTTAAGAATGTTAAAACTACAAGTGAAAAAACTGAGCAAGACCACAAATTCCCTTGAAGCTGGCATTTTTGGACAACAGAGAGGAAAAACTTCTTTTTCATATTTTAACAAAAGCAAGACTAGTCATTCCTCACCGCTGGCACTTTGGGATAGTTTCCTGCAGAGGCGTAATCATCAAAGGGAGAACCACTGAGAGAGCTGCAGCTACACTTTCCTGGAAGCCCCGGTGGACCACGAGCTCCCTTTGCTCCGACCATGTAGACTCCTGCACAAACAGAGAGAGAAAAAACATACATGAAAGGACAAAAAGGTTTGAAGAAAAGGGTTGAAACAAGCAGAGGCTGCACCTTCAGTGGAAAGTAACAGAATAATGCAGGTTTACTGAGCTAAAGGTGAAATGCTGTTTCCGGTAGAGGCCACAGTAGCTGTTATGAACACCATATGTCATTAAATGTTTGATTTATCTATCAAGAAGCAAACACAATCAGCTTAATTCCCACAGAAACCTGATCAAGATAACAAATGTCCCTTTAATTATGTGGTGACATAATATTTGTAAAACTGCAGAGAGGTTTGCCATCTGGGAACCCATTTTAGCCACATGATGTCATGATGAGAGCATCCTGTTTCAAGTGAGGAGATTAGATTTCTCCGGTGCTAAATAAGACTCCCGGTGTTACCTCCTACACTGGTCTAAAGTGTGCTTCCTTCTGCTGACGTGGAAGTTTGCTTCCCCTGTCAGTGGGTGCAAAGCTTTTCACACACTCTCAGAGAACAGGAAAAGAACCGACTGAACAGTATGTCAGTGTAAAAGAAAAAAAAAGAAACAGTCTGAATCCTCGAGGGTTTTGAATCTGCTAGGAGTTTTCACCTGTGGCAGGTGAACCAGGAGGACCGGGGTGACCTGGAGTTCCCTGTGGGCCTGCGGGTCCCATCGGACCAACGTTTCCTGGGTCTCCTTTCATCCCCTGGAAATCAAAAGGATACAGGGTGGTCACATTTTCCTTTCACCACATTTCTAAAGTTTTTTCTTTATTCTGCACAATAAAACAGCAGCAGAAACACAACAAAAGCACATTGTACAGGTGAGACTAAAAAAAAAGAAAAACCCTCAGGAGCCTTACAGAAGAAATCTCACTTCAATATGCATTCACAAAAGCAAGTAAAGAAGAAACCATGGGGAAAAAACAAGCAAACAAAGTACATCAGAGATGAACATGTGTTGTATTATAGTTGTGAACATCACTGTAGGGGCTGTAATAATTCATGGATATTTATTAATAGTGTGGATATTTAATTTAAATATGAAAAGTGCATCTTGTGCTGATTTAAAACTGCACTATTTGGCATGTCTGCAAAACTTTTTTTTATTGCAAAATATAAAGTTTATGAAGGTAAGTGTGATAACCCAAAATAATATTGCATTACCTATGCTAAGTATGGATAAATTAGGGTTGTAATAAACCTAAAAAAACACTTCTAATGAATCAAAGTCTGAATTGCCAGTAGATTAGCATATTGCAAACACAGCAAATATAACATTTCCAACTAAGAGTTTCATCAGTCAAACAGCAGGAAACATACACATAAAACCTGAACATTTGGGTTATCTCCAATGGATAGACAAGAGCTAGACTTCTGATATTTTTATTTTATTAAATTTTTTACTGTAAATTGATGTTGATTTTTTTTAAATTTAAAGATAATTTTCTGAAATTTTACCATTTGGAAGCCAGAGTTCATTTAAATGGCACATTTTGAACACAGGTCAATATTGTTGATATGCAAAGAAATAATAATTTAATTTGCGCAGAAATCTATTCTTTTCATAAATGCATTTGCATGTTTGGTGCTATACACATGACCACAAAATAATAACCTCTCTAACAAAGTTTTACTAATTCTCTTTACTATTCCAAACTCTCTACGGTTCTCTTGACATCTCTGCTGTGTGTTTTCAAGTTTGCCTGCATGCTCACTGTGTTTTTCCCAAAACATCCTTGATTTTTTTCCCCTCTAAGCAGGTGTCCACTTGCGTGCTCAAAATTAAGGCACAAATACAACAGTTCAACCCAACTGCCCACAAACTTCTCACCTGCTTGCCTCTCTTTCCTGGTCGACCTGTGGGTCCTCTGTTTCCTGAGATTCCAGGTTCTCCTTTTGGACCCATTTCACCCTGCAGCACAAATCAGATCAATTCAGTTTTCAAAATCTTTTGTTTATTTAGTTGGGTAATAAATTGTATAATTCTAAAGCCAAACCGATGATTGATTTCTTGAATGTGTTACTCACTTTTTGTCCAAGCATTCCTGGGAAACCCATCGCACCCTGCGGATAAAAAACAGTTAATATTAACTCAGATGTCATACAGTGTATGTACAGTATAGCAGATACACTCTACTTACTTTGTCTCCTTTAACTCCATTCTCACCGCGGTCTCCTCGAGAACCCTGATGGAGCAGAGATGTTATGAAGTTGTTGATCGATAAATCCTTTATTTCTTACTGAATAGTGACAGCTATTAAAACAGCCACATACCTTTTCCCCTTTATAGCCAGGTAATCCCTAGAATTAAAAATAAAACAAGATGAAGGCAAATAGGGCAAAGTTGACATGGTTCCAGATCTGTGTAGTTGATAAGGAGATCTTACCCTTGGCCCAATTGGTCCTCTGGCTCCAGGCAAACCCATCAGCCCCGGGTCACCTTTCTCACCCTGATACAGATTAAAACATTAGGATTTAGACAGAGTGGATTGGCTCTATTTTAAAAGCACATCCCCCAACCCAAAGAAGAAATCATGAGTGCAGATTTTAAACTTGGAAAGGATCCATATAGAAAAGGTTGTTTGCATGTAATGTAACAGTATTTCACTGTACTGTAAATCATACTCTTTTACGCTGCTTTTTTCTCGTACTTACTGATCTCACGTGATGCCACATTTTATATGGTCCACATTATGAGGTCTGACTTACTCACTTTGGCCCCACTTGGTCCCGGCCATCCAGCTGGTCCCTGTTTCCCAGGAAGTCCAGGAGGCCCGGTCCGACCCTAACAGGAAGCATCAATTTTAACACAAGTCGAGCGGCAGAAATACCTCATAAAAACCCAATAAAACAATTACTGCCACAGCTGAAGAAGCAGTTAGCTCCTTATGAAATCAGGGGCCTCTCGTGGCTGTTTTGCTTTACCGAAATCCAAGTGCAGTATTTGCTGCATTAGCTGACAGGCAGCTCGCCACAGTATTTATCAGACGCTGCTGCACATGTAGGGGGAGAATGGCTTTAACGAGCGCTGTCACTTTGCTCTCTTTAATTAAATGATGGGCTGTATATAGAACTGGAGTCTGTGCTTGTGGGAAATAAAATGATTAATGACCTGGCTGAAGCACTAAGCTAAATTGCACTGCAGTGCTGCAAAGCTGCTCAGTCAGGCCACTGGCTTGTGGAGCTCACCCACTGGGCTGCTTTTACTGCTTACCCACCAGAGCAGCCGATCATTTAGGAGGTCACTTCTCTTCTACCTGCGCTCATCAAAAACTGTGTCCTGAGCTTTCAACAAGGCTGTGCTCTAATAGAGAGGGAGAAGAATCTGACAGGGAGGCCTGATGCTTGGATAGAGATGCAAAACGCTCCTCCAGCAGCATCCCTTGGCCACAAAAACAGCCTGTCTCAGCAGCCCTGCACCCCCTTGCATCCTGTCAAAGTGTCTGCTCTGTCTCCTGTCAAGGTTGCCCACAATTTCTTGATGCACACAGCCAGGCAGTGGCTGCTCTCTGACATACAGCTAGCCAGCGGGCGGAGGCACTGTATCTCATTTTTGAGTAAATCCACTTAGCAAAGAATATGGAGTGATTAATGGAGACTCTCACCTTTTGCCCAGGTCTTCCGATTTCTCCCTGACAACGAGATGTGAAGGAGGGGACAAGGACAGCAGCCACTTAATACACTTACAGAAAGCATTTCTCACTCATGTGCAACACGTCTATAAAAATAATGAGCAAAATCAGATGAGACTAAGCTGCTTACCTTTTCTCCTTTAGGCCCTCCAATCCCAGGTAATCCAGGTGGACCCTAATGAACATTAAAAAAAACCCAGAAAATATATAATATATGCTCATAAATCATACAGATAGCCATCTAAATTAGTTTTATTGCCCACAACATCCCACTGCAAAGTCACGACTGCTTCTGGGAGCCCACAGCTGCAGTTTCAATTAGCTAAAGGCTGGGAGGCCTCTATTGATTTTAAGAGTGCCTTGTGGGTGTCTTTTCATTTAATGCTAAAATGCTGCTGTGGTCCAGCTGGTGCTGTAGCAGCCTAAGATGAGCAATGAAAGCAGAAGCTTCAACTGACATTATAAAAATCCGCTTCTTCACTAATGAAACATTAGATTAGATGCACCAATTGGACCTAAATGTCTTTATATCTCCCATCGCCAGCGAACACAAACACATGGACACAGGCGTGTGTTGGTAATCCCTGGAATTTACGCGACACAGTACGCCTTTCCAAGCAGACAGCTCTTCGGACAGTTTCTGAGAATGATGTGTGGCACACTGGCAGGCAGTGGAAAAAGGCTATTTGTGTCCCAGCTAAATGTAGAGCGTTAATGGGCTGCTGTGTTGCATGGGCCAGAGAAATCCCCATCTCTTGCTCCGCAGGAACTATCAAGTTGGAGAGGAAGATCGAAGTAATATGTTGCCAGAGGACTAATTCTTAACACCTTAAATCTATGGAGACCCCAACATGAAACGGACAGGCTGGGATTTCGCCAAGCTGATACTGGATGTGGATGTAGAAGTCAGATTGTTGGAGTTGTGTTGGAACTGAATCCCAAATCTACACTAGATGTTTAGTACTAGGATAAGCGTGATGTTTGAGAAGAGCCTGGTGTCCTACCTGAGGTCCAGGTGGACCAGCAGGACCAGGGAGGCCTCGGACGCAGGCAGAACCTTTGTCCTCATTGCCTGACTCAGACTCACCACCATGATGCGAAATGCCTTCATGCTATAAAAGAAAAATAAAAGTAAAATACTGTATTTTTTTTTTTTTTTTTTTTACACTTCTGACAAATCTGGATGGAAACACAACACAGCACTGTCTTTACTTTGCTGAAAAAGTTTGTCTAAGAAGTGTGAAATTCATCCCAATGTTGGCATAACATTTCACAAGCTATTTCTTCCTGTAACCATCAGTAACCTCATTCGGGGGTCAAAAGGCAGTTGAGTGTAGGCCTATTTGGACAAAACCCAAGGACATATCAACAGTCTGATATTCCACAATAGAAAGTCACATGACTTTGACTCACATGAGCGTGGCGGCGCCAAAGTGAAGGAGGTGGAGGAAACAGTGGGGGTGGAGGCGGACTCAGTAAACAGCACGGGTTGAATCTCTTTTGCTGCTCCTGGGATCTGAGAGCTGTGTGCGGTATGCATGCAGTCACAAATTACAGCCGGAGTTAAGAATAAGACAGACAGATGAGGTCATGTTTGTGTGTTGTTTTAACTTCTGCACCACAGAGTTGAATCCTGACCTCACCACCAACATGAGAGGAGAAACGGCTAATTCACAGACATGCATCTGTGTGACAACAAATCCATTACATGCAGTCAAAACTGGACAAATCAAAGAGGCTACAAGATGCAGGAGCAGCGCAAGCAACAGGGAAACAGGTGCAAAATATCAAATCATGACACCCATCCAGCAGAATTCCTAGAGCTGGACACAGATATGAAGTGCCTGTGCCTCTCGCTGAAGGACTGGTCTCGCTATTTATAGAGGCATTTCCAGTCTACCTCATGGACACCAAGAAAATAAAAACAAGTGCACTGTATGAGGACAACAGGAAGCTCAAAGCATGTGGAATCCATGCTTTTACAGCCCCTCAGCACCTGTGCATGCATATGTACAGTACAGTACCCACACCTACACACACATTAAACACATGCAAGCTCAGGATCACAACATTCCTACCGGCAGGGAATGAAACAAAGCTGTCCAGAAAGGAGGACTGAACCAGGCCATAGGAAAACCACAGTGGCAGATAGAGTCCAAGTGTTAGGAGAGTCATGCTGCTCCAGTTGTAGTTGCCTGACTTTATTTCTGAGCCACAGCAGCCCTCACACGCTGCCTTTCTCTTCTCCCTGTCTCCTCACCGTCCTCTCCCTCTGCTCCCCTCCCTCTCCGCTCGCTCAGCTCTGTCTCCTTTACGCCCTCAGAAGAGGGTACGCTGACCAATGCCCATTAAATCTTTCCTCCGCATCAGTGTGTGCTAAAATTACAGGAGACAGCCCGCCAGCTGCTTCTGGTGCCAATATTAGATCTCTACTACTGTAGGGGGTGCCTTTTGTTTTTTCCACCCCTCTAGGGATACATATCAGAGACGAGCTCACAGTTTCTGCAACAGGATTCTCCGTTTAGATGCATTTGTGCATCCTGTGACAACTTTACCTGCATCAGATTTCAGCCTCTATTGATCAGTGCATTTCTTTCATTCAGTCCACTGTGCATCCTGGTATCCCTGTAGTCCAGTCTATATTGGTTTTACTGTGGCACAAAATTAAATGTCTACATTTCCAAGGAGGCTCCATTGAGAGCTCCTGTTACAAAAAAATCCAGTAAATACAGACATCACTTGTCAACAGCACCGTTGTGAGAATTATGTCTCTATTATGTGTGCACAGATTAGACAGACACAAAGGGAAATCACTCATATCTGCAAGAGACTAAATGAGTGAGTCATGTAACTTGATAGAAATTAATTCAGACACTTGGCTTTCACTGCATACAAAATATGTAGATATTGCACTTGTTGTCGGAGCTGTTAGAATTTATCGATCTAGGTGTGAAATTACAGGATGTACACTGTTTAATTGTGTATATGCAAATTAGAAAAGTCTGAGCAGAGCTGGTTTTAGCACTGAGATCATGAAATTACATCTTAGTTTTCTTAATATTACACTAGATTGTTTAGTAAAACCATGTTCTGTATGGAAAACATGTTATTTAACTGGATTTATTATGATGGAGCAGAGCTTAAATACTAGTTGATTTAGGGCACACAGGCATATACTGCATAGTATACAACAGAAGTGAGTGCATCCCTGTGTAATATCACGTCAAATGTTTCAAAATGTAATCACCTGTCAGTAAATGCATTATTTCTAAGTAGGTTGTTTCCTTTTATGAACAATCCAAGACAAATTCTTTAGAAAGATTATATGCAGACTCCACAGTCGAAACTCAGTGCAATAAAAGTTAATACATCTGTGATAAGTGACACATAAGCTAGAAAGCCTGTCATCACTGAAACTAAACTGAGTACACCTGTGATTGCCTATCAGCCTTACTGCATGAACATGGTAATAAGATGACCTGCAACCATGACAACTTTCTCAGTCGGACCTATGGACCGTGTCTATCTGTATGTCTTCATCAAGGCTGGAACTGACAAATCTGATTGTGAGACTTCACAAAGATGGAAAAAGATACAGGAGGATCAGTGACCAACTAAAAATAAGTGGAAACAGTTGCAGCAGTAATCAAACATAAAATGAGTCAAAGTACCACTAATCAGGGCTGCCGTGGTCATCCTCTGAAAACAGCGCTATGGACAGGACAATAGTTGTACCATCTACCTCTGAAAAACATTTGGGAAAGTGTGTCAGACATGGCACAGGACCTATCAGTGGAAATTAGAATTTTTCTGACAGTTCAGACAGTGTGAGGAGACAGTTTATGAGACTGACCTTTATGGCAATCGCTCTTTGACAAAAAACTGCCAGATGAGACTTTGCTAAAGAACATTTAAAAAAGCCTGATAAACACTTTTGGTCAGATGAGACAAAGATCTTATTTTCTGGCTCAGATTGGGTCAAACTGATGTGAACCTGGCCAGGACCACCACAGTGAATGCATAGTCCTGATAGTGAAGAACGGAGGTGATAATATGATAAGGTGTTGGGGAGATGACATTTATAAATGCACCATAAATGCCTGTGGACAAACCAAAATACTGGCTGACAAGACGACCCCTAGTCTGCAGAAACTTGGCAGAAGAGGGATATTCCTGCATTTTAATGATCTAAACCCCACACGAGTCTCTAAAGAGGAACAAAGTGTGTCTCCTGACGTAAATTCAATAGAACATCTTTGGGGAATCTTAAAGAGAAGGAAAGAGCAACACAATCAATCCAACAAAGAGCAGTCTCTGAGGAATCGCAAAGCATCTCTTGGGAACTGGTATCTTAAAATGATGATGGGGATTGAGTCGGTCATTACAAATATATCTCCCTGACAAGGTGTGAAATTAGAAGGTGTAAATGTGTGAATGTGCATATGTAAATTAGAAAAGGCCTAGCATAGCTGTTGTAATTTTCCCATTATTGGTATTTATGCTTTAATATATTAAAATGGAGTAAAGCTTAAATATTAGCTGATCAATTAATAGGTTCGTTGACAAAATTATTCTGCAACTATTATGATAATTAAATATTTTGTGGTTCCAGGTTTTCAGTTGCAAGGATCTTCATTTTTTTGGTCATAGTTTATATTCATGTGAAAGAGAATATCTTTTCTTTCTTTCTTTTAGTTTTCATCTGTTGAGACAAAATAAAACATTGTGTGTTGTAATTTCCCCTTTAGGGAATTGTGAGTAGTATTTTTTCCATCATTTGTTGACATATTAGTGACTATACAATTAATTAAAACAATAATCATCATAATTTCAGGCCAGTCAAAGATGAAAAAAATAAGAGAGTTGACATAAACTACATTCATTGGATAATGTGTACAAATGTTTTATTGTGGTGTTATTTAGTTGATTTTGACAATATAGTGTAGTAAGAATCACTAAAAATGGTTATTTCACAGAAATAATTACAAAAAACAAAAGCAGCTTCATAATTTCCACTTTCCTGAAGGAAATCTTCACTGTTGTTCTGATAATGTTCTGGACATTAGAGGTTGGAGCGAGTGAGCCAAGGAAACTCCTGCAAGTACAGACAAAACAAAATTACATTAGACCTCCTTAGATGAAAAGGCTATTTAGCTTTTTGTGACCTGGATGGATGTTGGAATCCATTTGAGATCCACATTTACTCGTGCAGGAACAAATAACAGCTTGTCTTCAGTCAGACTCAACCTAAAGTCTGGTCATTGTCAGAGAGCAGCACATCTTAAATAAAGGATTCTGCTGGCCACAGAGTGCACAGGCTGGAGCTCAGCACCATGGATACAGTCCTCAATACAACCTTCAGCCGTGTCTGCGGAGGGTTGCGTGGATACATTCAACATAAACACAGAGGGCCGTGCTTTCTAATTATGGGAGCCTTGAAATAGAAAGGTCAGGTTGGTGTGAGGTGGAGGGATTGTGAGTGGAATACAACGGTTCTGGGGTGCACCTGGAGGGTATGGATTACTGCTCAGAGAGGCATGTTGGTCACGTAACCAAACGGGGATGAGACAAGAGTCAAGTAAACAGTGAGCTCCTCGTTGCAGTACACGAACCAAAACGCTGTTACTTTTAATCACGGCTGGCTTTACTGCTGTGAGGGTCAGTGTCATTCACACTCTGATTTACCTCCTGCGGGACACCAGGTAGAAATACTTTAAAAAAAAAAAAAAAAAAGGTGCTGATCTGACTTTGGTCATTTATATTGTCTGTTGTCACATCAAGCCTGTAGGGACACTGAGCTGCAAGGGGATAAAACCTGGTATGAGATGAGGCTTACATCAATTATGACCAGTGCCAAGTTCTTTACCCTTTAATCCTGATTTTCTGGAAGTCTAAAAATGAAGTGTCCACATGTTGCGGATTTGGGTAGCCTAAAGGCCGTCCAGATTTTACTAAAGTGTGCGTGAGTGCACAGAAATCTGGACATTAGGATTCAGCCACAGATGTTGTTCTGGGTCTGAGAAGGGCTACAGTTTCAACCTCTTGCCACAAGGTGGAGTCTGCTTGTTTCTTTGAGTGTCTATGGTTGCAGGCAGAGAGGAGTTTCCAGAATGCATTGCTGCTGCAGAGAGTGGAGACGTACATATTCAGCATGTATCATTTATAAGCACATTAAAGCTATATGGCTGCTTCTTGCATGTTTGGAAAATTAAATGCAAGAAAGCCTGTAGTAAAAGATGTGCCAACAGCTAACTCTAACAGTCCCTCTGCTGTGGTTTAGTATAAAGTTACATATTAAGACATTTTTTTCATGCAAATAATCCTATTCCTATCTTAAAATGGCTTACATTACACTCCAAACCCCCGATTTCTAAAAGAATGTACAGATCTATTAATTCCCAGCCTCTCTCTCCACTACTGGCTGCCGCTAAAGCACACCACCTTACCTACAACTTTGCCCAAACACTGTAAAACTACTTTGTTACACATTTGCAAGCTGTAATATTGAAGGAATCCAGCCAGACATGTTCGAACCAGGAACAGATTCTGAAGAATATTGTTACAAAAAGCTCCACCCTGCAAGTTGATGGTTCTTCGGATTTCTTACATATAAAACCCTGGAAATTTAATCTGTTTTTCATTATTATGCTGCTTTAAGTCAGATAGGATTTGTGTGTTACATTTATATTTTGTTCAGTGTTGCATCTGAAACTGTGTTTTTATTTGCAAATTGTAGTTTTATGAGTTTAAAGTTCTGGTACTCTGTGTTTAGATAAATCATTTAATGTATCTAGTTTCAGAAGGATTTTCTTCAGTAACCAGAGAAAAGGCATTTACTGTGAATGAAATGTGTCTTGCCAATAATCCGTATGGCTAATTCTGTACTGATGACACAGACGTAACATTTAATATTTATCCCGTGAAGGCACCGTGCCTCTTAATGAATGAGGATCTTATAATTAACCTGTTAATCTAGGGAAGCCTGAGGGCCTTGAATAGGGCCACTGACTAAAACTGAGGTATTACAACAGAATTTAATGCAACAGAAAACTGGCATCACAGGTTAAATGTTAAAGATTTTCTGTCTGACATTGTTTAAAAAATCCATTCAGATGAAAAACCTCTTAATTAAACTCCAGTAGATTCTTTCATTTTGAGCTGTACAACTCTACTGACGTATATTGCTGAAGGCCCCGATTACCTGCTGTTTTCTGTCTGAGGAAGGATCAATAAGCACATTGAGGAGGCTTGGTTTTTCCCAGTCGCTCAGGCTAAGCTGTAAGGCACTGCGCAGCTCCTCCACCGTCCTCACCAGAAAACCTCGACCTCCGAACGCCGTCATGACCTCATCATAGCGGGCCTCAGGGAGGAGGGACACGGGAGGGGCTCTAAAAGGGAAGACGAAGATACGAGATCCCTTTCATTACAAAAGCCATCACAGTGAATGTACTCCGTTATGATCATGTGTGACTTACATAGAGGTCAGATCTCCCATTTTTGCCATTTCTTTCCATGTCTTAGGATCCATGCCGCTGTATATGCCATTATTATTGACCACAATAAGGACCACAGGGAGATTATACCTAGTAATAGAAATAAAAAATAAATCAGAGGGGTTGAACTGTACATATTGGCTAGAACCAGTGGAGCTCACTCTACCTGCACATAGTCTCAACCTCCATGCCAGAGAATCCGAAGGCGCTGTCTCCTTCCACACAGACGACCCTGCGGCCGCTGTTCTCGCTCTTCTCCAAGGCAGCTGCAGCTATAGCAAACCCGAGGCCCACTCCCATCGTCCCGAAGGTGCCAGCATCCAACCTGCACATCACCAGGAGCAATTAATCAACTACAAACAGACCTATAGACTTACTTAAGTCGTATACCAAATGTCAGCTATGGCTTTATATTTCATGTAAAAAACTCGTGTTTGCTGTGAATAAACTGCTCATCTGGATGCAACATTAGGTTAAGTACATGCTTGTATTTTGAAAAATAATGGCTTATCTTTTAGCAAAGGTTACAGAGTTCATGTTTTTCACTTGTGATTGCACAGTAGCCTGCAACTGGATGAGTTTAAATTTAGTTCTGAACCTTGTGCATACATCTGCTGGTTATTTCACCAAGGATCACTTTGTAAATTGGGCGTAAGTATACAACCTCTGTATGTTCACTTCATTAAGCTTTTTTTTTCATATATCTAACCGTGTGCTATTACTTTTTAAACATTTTTCGATGTTGTTTTTGTTAATCTGATGGCATCTTAACATCACACTCACATGGCTGAATGAGATCCCTGCTCACTTTTCTGTAAAATTCATAACAGCAATCTTCCTTGGTTGAATTAAGTAACATTTCAGTATCAGTTCCAACACCATACAGGTCTGAACTGCAAGCTGTTGCATTACCTAATTGCACTCACGAGTGATGTACTTCAAGTTGTGTTAAATGATTTGAGGAAAGCTTTTTCAGCCTCAATATTGATTAATTAAATTAAAATTTTTACAGCAAGTGTGCCAAAGTCCCAAAACACCCTTCTTTTTCCCTTTGCACTATAATTTCACATCTATTACAAATTGAAACGTCCACAAAACTGAAACTTTGCTGCTATAAAGACAGGTCAGGTCAAATTAACAAGACTCAGGAATCTCACCTGGGTTTTCACAAAATATTAACAGGAACTGAAGTTCAGTTTGTCGCTTCCAGCTGTTTGTAGGAGTTCTTCCTCTGAGTTTATTAAATACCGGCAGCATCAGACAGCAACAGGATAAATATGAGGGTCTCCAAAGAGGAAGCTCTGCATAATTAGCAAAAAATGCATAATTTTGCCTTCAGAAACACTGGTTCTAGAATTCCTGTGATCCTTTACTCCCTTATATTATCACTGGATGAGGCCTCTGTTAGCTGAAGCTCCTGGACTCACACTCATGTCTATGAACCATCCTGCAGCACCTGCACTTTTATGTTGCTTAATACATCATTAGCACAACTGAGAGGTGGGTCTTTAGCCTCTGCTTGAAAGAGGCAGCCTTGCCTGTGTCGAGGTAGGTAGTTATTCAGCATTGTGCGCCCGATGTCCATGGTGTTTGCGCCCTCGCTGACAATGATGCAGTCGTGTGGCAGCAGCTGGGAAATGTGATGAAACACTGTGTAGTAGTTCATGGGCAATGTTTCCTTCAGAGCAAGTGCCTATTGATAGAACAAGAAAACATGTAAAATCAAAAATCAAACAAGATACAACATAAAAATGACTTACACGCATATTTAAATTAAATAAAAATCAGAAGCAGGTGGCAAACAGTTTCAGTAACCCCACACAGTATTGCCCAGCAGGCTTTCCATATGTGAATCAAACCCACCTTTGACATTTTTGCATTTGCAGCTATCTTCTCCTTCAGTGTGCTCCACCACTCTGTATTAGAGGGATACTTCCAGCCCTCTTTACGAACACATGCGAGGAGCTGAAGGAAAAAGGAACTAGAATTACTACCTCAGGGCTGTATGTAATTGCAAACCAATTAGGTCACAGTTTACATCCAGGTCTGTCCTAAAATATGTAAAATAATAATATCAGTGTTCACAGTCCTGGATGTTACTCAGTTTTTAATTTTAGGCCAAATTTGCACCTTAACGTACCTGAGTGACAATAGCGTTGATGTCTCCCAGGAGAGCAGCAGCTGGCCTCACATTGTTACCCATCTCTTCAGGACAAAGTTCAACCTGTGTAAGGAGCACAACTCTATGAAGTGATTAAGTTATGAAAGAGGGGACAGGAGACATGAATGAAGAAACGTATGAACTGCACTCCACTGACAAAGTATTTACATCAGTGCCGGTTTTAGCAATTAGATCATTAGCTTTATAACAGGTATTATAACGTTAGTTTGGAAGATCTGAAAGGCAACACTGATTTTCCCCAAATCACAGGCGCTTTGTGTGATCATTTACATACCTGAATGATCTTCACATCAGGGTTAAATCTAGGTGGCAGACCAAAATGTAGAATCCAGTTGAGCCTGGCTCCAAGGAGAAGCACCACATCAGCCTGGAGAAGAGCTCTTGGTAAAAGAAAAAATAATACAAGTGCTAAAAGTTGGCTGGAGATTCAAAGACAATATGGAAAACTGAACAAGTATTGCTTTGCGGAATACATGTTCTAAATTTATTCATATTATGATCATTCAAAATTCTATATTCTAATTTGGTGTGGGTTAACTATTAGTAACCATGATGTTGATGTTGTTTGCTGTTCCTAAATTCACAGAACAGGAGCTTTAAAGTGTGACTCTGGAAGTCCAAATTTACACGAAATCAAGCCATGTGGAAGTGTGTAAGACCAGTGTGATGTTTGGTTCTGTAGTGAGGCAAACCTTGAGCGGGCAGCAGCCACACAGTTGGGGTGGTCATCAGGTAGGACTCCTTTCCCCATGGGGGTGGGCAGGAATGGAAGGCCACTCATTTCCACAAACTCCTTCAGAACAGTCTCCGCTCTGCCATAGGCTGCTCCTATTGGGAAACAACATCATCTCTGTGATTATGATTTGCACCAAACTGATTCACCAGTGATGAAGGAAAGTGAAAGCCTTCAGTAATTCTTCATAATGATTACAAAAGACACAACTTTGTTTGTTTTGTGTTACCTTTCCCAATGATGATTAAAGGTGCCTTTGCTGTTTTTAAGACAGAGATAGCTTTGGTGATTTCATCATGATCAGCCAAACTCACTGGTGGAGGTGGACAGCAGGACACTTCTCTGCAGGAGAGGCACACTTCTGTAAATACTTTTACAGCTCTGGAATTACAGAAGTGATACTATGCATTAAAACATTTCTAAAAAATATATGAATGTCAACAAACCTGACTTTACTTCTGTCCACTTTGGCATTGACCATGTCTCCCGCAATGTCCACATAACAAGCACCTGGACGCCCATACATGCTTGTGCGGGCCGCCTACAAGCAACCAAATCCCATAAAACTTCAGTTAGATTTGTGCTAAACTATACAAAACATCTAACATAATCGGTAGGATACATTGCTAAGTTAGGATGGAGGGAAACATGGAAGAGCAGGTTGATATGTTACCTTCTCTATCACTGAGGGGATGGCTTCTAGACTGCTGGGTCGTGCAGCAAACTTGCTGTACAGGCGGCATGCCTCCACCTGTCCAGCAAAAGAAAACAATGTCAATGTAATAAGGCAGTGACAGGAGAAAATCCAAAAATAAGAACGATAATAAACTTTATTTCTGCTGCATCTTTTAAAACTGGACGTACAATGCATTTATTTATTTTTTTTAAAAGAAGCAATAAAAAAAATACAGTAAAACATTTGAAAAGTAACTAAAAAGTATTATAAATATGCCTGTCTGCAAAGGTGTCTTAAAAACACTAGCCACTTGACTGCTGCATTTTTAAGGTGACTGAATACTGAGTTACAGTTGTCCAAGAGGAAGAAAATGAAGGTGTGAATAAATTGAGAAGCTGTGTTTCCAGTAAGAATTGGTTAGACAGGTCCAGGTACTCAAGGTGGGTTTGAAAAGTAAAACAACTGTATTTCAGTGAGACAGAGAAACACACTAATGTGTCTGCTTGCACCTTCTTCAGGGTGTAGAGACACAAAGAAACAGCAAAACAGAGATACTATAGCTGCAGTTATCACAGGTGTGCCCAGGTTGACTTTGAGTGCCTCAAAAAAATTTTTTATATCATTTTCTGAAAGCAAATCTTCCACACTCTTTAATCATTGTGCCCTTCAATAACGGATACCAGCAGCGCTTCTGTCACTTGTCTCCACTAGGAAGTTCATCTATGAGTGACAATATCTGTCCACCTGCTGCTGTTTATTTTTGGAGAGCGGTCTGCATTTTCAGTTCCTGGCTTTTCTGACCTTTGATAGTTTGCTAAACTATATTAACACTGCAATGTTGCAAACAGGGAGTGATCATCTGACCACCTGACCAAACAGAGAACAAAACACGAGTCCAAATTCTCCATTAATTCTAATGGAGATGCACTGTTACACAAACTCACACACTACAGCTGTAATGTCAGTTAAATTTGTGAGTGTTTACTGCCTTGATTGATAGGAATGGGGCCTTTAAGTACTCTGTTTGACAAGTGGAATCATATGATCAACCAACAATCCAAATAAAGGCATGCATTACCTGTGGGAACTCCTGAAAAGCTCCAGTTGTTTCCTGGTTTCGATCCGAGGACCCTCCAATCACAACCACCGGCCTGCGAAAAGAAAACACTCACTTATAAAGAATACGCAGACAAACCAGTGGATCTAAATGTACAAACGACCGGTGTGATTTTGGAGTCCTACCAGCAGTTTATGTTTGCGTTGGCCATTCCACCCAGAGCATGGATGAGTCCAGGCCCAGACACCACCAGGCAGGATCCTGGTCTGGATCAGAGAACCGACAAAACCACAGCAGACATATGAGTTGGAAAGTGTCACAGCAGCTGTTCATATTGTTCTGCTCAGCAACACAAAGTCTTACCTGCCAGTCAGATAACCGATGGCAGAAGCTGCATAACACGCCTGTTGAATGACAGAGGTTATTAGATGTTTATTACACATTAAACTGTGGTTAACAGAAACCTAACAGTGAGAGTTTTACCGCTTGCTCGTTGCGCATTCCCACATATTTGATGCCTGCAGCCTGAGCAGCCATGGCCACTTCAATGACAGGAACACCCACTATCCCGAACATGTACTCCACTTTCTGGAGAAAAAAACATTCCTCTAATGTCATAAACCAAGCTGAAATCAACAAATTATATTAAGAATTGGAACTTAACTACATTTTGGACCTGAAAAGTTTACCAATGACCTCGACAGCGCTTGACTTGAACTTTGACACACTCTCAGAAGCACAGAAGTTACACATCAACACAGCAAATTCAGAATATTTTGCAAATATTAGCGGTGGTAAATGGTTTTAAACGGTCTTACCTGAGCCTTTAGAGACTCAGCAATCAGCTGAGCTCCTGTCACTTCTTCCATGTTTCTACAGAGCTCCAAAACGTTACACCAAACCGCTGCTAGACCTGCTAGCTACATCAACGAAGTACTGCCTCTTGTTTAGATTCTGCTACAGGCTCCGCCCACTTAGCTAAAGTTTGGCGTCACTTCCGCTGGATGTAACGTTTTTTATTATTATTATTATTATTATTATTATTATTATTATTATTATTATTATTATTATTATTATTATTATTATTATTATTATTATTATTATTATTAACAACGACAACAATATAATAATATTTTTTTCATTTACAGTCTGCAACTACAGTGGCTATGATGAGATAGAATAAAATATTTAACTAAACAGATTTCATGGAAGATTGCAAGAGGGTGTTAGATTGGATTAGTTGCAAAAACTAAAATTATTTATTCTGTGAACAATTTAAGTTTGACGATAAAATCACTCATCACCAATGTTATATTTGGATTAATTCTGGTGTCTAGGGGAACTTAATTGAATTGTTTATAGGCACAGACTTTAAGGGGAAGCAGGACATACTACATCCACCTCAAATATTTAAAACGTGTATCAATATACAGTACACTTAAAAATGAAGCTATGGGGTTCCTCTTTCTTTACTCCCAAAACGTTAATATGAATTATGAGCTCATACAAAGCCGGAATATTTTGTGGAGGAAAAGGAGAAGCTTTGATATTGGAACTCTTTTTTCTGAAAAAGTCTCAAATGCAAGTAGGTTGTAGGCCAATACAGTAGGACAATATTTACTTATTTTGTGTAATAGATTTCATTCTCCAATAAACTTGATTTATGTTTTATGGTCAAAATTCTTATCTTCAGTCAGCTAACAGTTGAGATGTACATGTTTTGGAAAAGTTTTTTTCGTCTTGCTAAAATGCACACATAATAAAAACAATACATCATTCAAATGAGATGAAAAGATGACACACACGTTTGAAGAGGTCACTTTCCTGAACACACGACACATGAGGACATAAGAGGGGTAATATTAATTAGTTGATCTGCATTTATACAAGTTGAAGTGAACAAGTCCACTTTTACACTTCAAATTAATAGCAAAATAAAGTGTTAAATAACTGATAATACTGAACTCTGACCTATGTAGGTGATAAAAAATGTGGAGACTTTGGCTTTAGAATTCTCGTGAAAAACTGTATGTACTAGCATTTTAAGTTCCAGTGCAGATATATGAGGTTGAAGCAGAATTTGCACATTTTCAATAACTTACTTGTACGATCTAACTTCAAAAATGTGCATTAAAAGTTCCCAGAAGCCAAGACAAAACTTTTTTTTTTCAAACTTATGGGGCAAAACCATTGTTTCATGTGTAGATATATTTATTTCAATTTATTATTAAATATCACTAATAATACCTGACAGAATCAGCCCATTGTTTAAATAATTACTGTTATGGAATAAGCATGAGCTGTGCAGCATTTTTCATAGGTGGAGAGAAACATTTCCACAGCATGAAGAACAGCAATTGTACGTCTTAATGGCCATTTTCAAATGACATAATGGTGAAAGTACAGGTGTAGCTAATCATAGCAATTATATGTCTTTATATGTAATGATAGTGGCCAGCAGGCTCAGAATCAGGGGTATTAAGTATAGGCTAACAGACACCTGTGCTTTTCCCACACTGTGACACGTCAAAATGTAATTGTGAAAACTCCCCATTCAACTCTGTCATATATTTAAACACAATTAAAGACAACACTCCACAAAAGACTCATGTTCAGTATTAAATAACTCATTTCTTTATTACTCATAAAATATACAGCAATCTCCGTACTGAAAGAATTCATTGGAACTTTGAATTCACAGTCATAATTTCTATATACATGCTAGTTTCACTCCTCAAGAAAAAAAGCAAGGAAAACAAAAAAAAAATCTTTTTCCAATCTAATGAAGCTAGCAAATGTATTGTACATATTTCCAGTTAAAAGAAATTTCTCAACAGACAAACTCGGAATTTTTGAATCATGGTACAATCGAGCGGTTTTTCTTTTTTTTTTTCTGAAGTTAAAGCAAGCAAAACTCGTCAACATACATTGACTAATATAAGAGCAAACATATCATTCAGACAGAGGAAAATCAAATGCCGTCTTATCATTGGTTTACAGTGTTTCTCCTCACAAAAGCTGAGCCTCGTTACCTCAGTAATGGATCAGTGCTTCTCAAGTGTTTAAATACTTACCTAGTGTGCATCACTGTACTTTCACAGCTGCCTCTACAAACCCATCTCTTCTCAGTAACTAATGAAGGCACAAAATGAACACATAAAAAGGAACCAAAAGTACACAAATAATTTATTCTTCAAAGACTAAACCGCAACGGACAGGTCAATATACAAAGGTAAGGTTGATCAACTTAATTTTTAACCTGGCGCACGTATCAAATCCTTTGAAATGACTCAGGTCGGTAAATCAGATTTAGTTTTTTTTCTAGAGGATAAGGAGTTTAAGACATGAACAAAGGTATATTAAAATTTTGATCTGAAAAAATAAATGATTTTCCCCCTGTATGATTTACAGACTTGACAAGTGCATTCTGACGGATGTAGTGTGCAGATATCAATAAATGAAAAACTGCTCCCCTGCCCAAAATACTCCGCTAACCCAAGACTTCTCAATCTGGTTTACAGTTAAAACTGGGTTAAAATGCATCCATGTCTTTTGGTCCCTGTTGGTTTAGCTCTCTGTGAAGTGCAACCACACATCTTCAGCATGTTATTGCCGTAAAAAAAGGCTGCCGTCTGCCCAACAAGTACTGTTGTTTTTTTTTTAATAGCACTCAAGAAGTCAGTGTTGGTAAAGCAGTGGTTACCGAGGTCCAGTATCAGCTCCAAGGACACATAGCGCTGGATGAGGTCGGGATGAGTGTGGGCCAGCCTGCTGCACCTCCTCCCTCGGGTGGACTCTTAAGGCTCCTGTGGGGGGCTCGTGTCTCATTCTGCCCTCCAAAGCTTGCGGTGGGTGATTTTTCTTAAGACACAGTGTGTGTGTGTTTATGGGTTTATCACTTCCTCCCCCGTCCCTCAGTACGTCTCTGAATCCGAGTCATTGAGCTCCTCGTCCTTGTAGAAGCCGTCGTGGTGGCTGATGTTGTTGAAGCTGCAGTAGGAGCTGTGTTCGCCGCGCAGCACGGGCAGGCTGTCGAACGTGACGCTCTTGGAGGGGCTGGTAGTGTAGTGGTTAATGGCACTGAAAGGAAGGGTGGGTGCCGGGGTGCAGGGGGACACAGGCATCATGGTGGCCAGGATGAGGGCTAGGCAGTCTGCCACATCTTTGTTGGGGGCACAAGCCAAGGCAGGTGTGTAACCTGAAGAAACAGCAATGCACCAGTGTTATACACTCCATAAAATGAATGCATATTTGCATGTTTTAGGACAGGCAATAATTGCATGGTTAAAAAAAAAAAAAAAAAAAAAGTGCCATTAAGGTGACAACTGAACAATTATTTACATAAACAATTTAACCAGCTAAACATTTTCTTGATTTGCTCTCATTTACTGTAATTTCCGGACTATAAGCCGCTACTTTTTTCACACGCTTTGAACCCTGCGGCTTAAACAATGATGCGGTTAATTTATAGATTTTTACGGGCTAACGAGCTTCATGCCGTCAATACGTTTAGCCTCGTCACATCAGACCAATGAAATTATCGAACAGGTCACAGTGGACCAATGAAACTGTCTGAATTAAATCAAACACACTCACACTAAATCCATCAGATCAGTCATTTTGCGTTTCATGCACACACCCACATCATGGAACACATGAAGAAATGCATATGATGCAGCTTTTAAGTTAGTTACCGTTTTCATCGACTGCAAGGACACTGGCTCCCTTTGCAAGCAGCTCTTGCACCACCACTGTCAAGCCATTTCTTGCAGCTACGTGTAGAGGCCTTAAAAGAAAGATAAATCTCAGATGCGATGACAGGCAATTTGTTCTGTACATCTTCACAGTAATAATTTCAATCTCCACAGAAATCTGACAACACTACCACTGCACTCCATCACTTAAATGTACCAAGAGACAAGATACTGATGTGATACATACGTCTGTAAGGCGGCATTTGTAGCATTTATGAGGTTTCTGTCTGTAATCTTCTCCAATATCAACAAGGCACTGGTTTCATGTCCCTGCAGAAAATAGACACAGTATGAGGGAAGATGCAGAAGCTTATAAACATGCAGCAGACACATATCGTCATATAGTGACAGAACAGTGCCACCATATGGTAATACACACCTTACTGCAGGCCAGATGAAGTGCAGTGTTCTTCACAGCATCCTGTAGAGTGAGATCTGCCTTTGCACTGCTCACCAGCAGCTCTGAGAGTGAGATGATGAAAAGCAGGGAAAAACAAACTCGAGTTAATTCAATACAGCGCCGATTAATTCAGTACTGCACTGATTAGTAGGTCCCGCCGTGATATTTCCCAGGCCGGTAGTTAAAGAAGAGAAGCATTTGTACCGACAGCGTTGGTCTGGCCGTTCTCAGCGGCCATCATGAGTGGGGTCTTCCCTGCGGCGTCCACACTGTTGACCTGAGCGTTGTGGCTCAGCAGCAGCTGGAGACACTCCACATGGTCAGTGAAGGCTGCCGCATGGAGGGGGGTCCTGCACGCATAACATCATTCTTAATTAAGCAATGCTATTTATGGCATAAGCTTTTTAATTCCATGAGTGTTTATGGATTATGAGGACATTTTATTCATTCATGCAGCTGTGACCCTTCGGCCCGTGGACATTATTTATCACTGTGCATTAAGATTTATTACTGGTGATGATTACAATTCTCATCCATATGAGCTGTATATTAAGGCAGGGTGACCTTAAGGCACAGGTTTTTTTTTTTTTTTAAATTTTATAGGGCCTCTACAGTTCTTTTACCCCCTTATGTTACTTCATTGCTGTCTCTTACATGTTAAAATGATCAGATTGCACTGCAGGTACTGTCTGTTTTTACTGATCTTCAGAATCAAGTGTCAAGCTTGACTCATTGTTATCCTTAAGCTAGTTAAAACTATTAATTTTCATCTGTCATCTTATTTTCATCCATTTTAAATGTTCAAGTTGCTGTTTTTATTATTTTACTAACTCTGTCTTTTGATATGTTAATGTCAGTGCTATCCAAGTTTATCTTTTATTTTCTCACTTGACTTCATTGTAGCCGAGGACTGAAGCCTTTGCACCGAAGTGCATTTTGAGTTTAAATAAAGGCTGAAAGAACTGAATGGTTCCCGGAATTAGGTGCGTCACAAAATGTTTGACGCTGAAATTACCGCGGCACTTATCTATATATAACCTCATGTACCTGTCCTTGCTGTCTTTGGCATTGACAATGGCAGGGCCCAGAGTGTCGATCAGCATTTCAGCAGCACCTTCGTTGTCATGGATTCTAAAGAAGACGAAAAAGAGCATAATTGTTAAATTTGTTAGAGGTTCTGTTCTCGTCACAGACATTGATCGAGAGAGAAGACAGCTCAGGATCTTACACAGCACAGTGGAGGGGGCTGAAAGAATTGCCTTCGGCCTTGTGAAAAACCTCTTGTTCCAGCAAAACCTCCACACACGTATCGTGACCTGCAGGAGAAAGAAGCATTATCAGCATCATCGCAAAGTGCCCACAATCACGGCTCTCTAAAACATTTGCCTTTATCAGCTTGTGAGATAAAATAGCGACAGGATGCATAAAGAAATTGCATTAAAGAAATGCATAAAGAACAAGCATGGAAATAAAGTGCATGCCTATTTTAAATTCACATTTGCTCAAGTGCTCCATTATGCTAATCTGCTCTATTTGGCAGCATGCTTGCATCTAAGAGCATACATTACTAAACATCAGATGTACATTTCCATAACTGCATTGATTGCTTTTTAAGAGGCCTTCAAAGCCTCTAATCTGTACCATTGTAGCAGGCCCAGTGCAGTGGGGTGTAGCCTTGGTTGTCTGTTAAGACAGGGAGTGTTTCCACTGATTGGGCAGCATGCAGAAGGCCTCCCAGTACCCCTATGTGTCCGCACGCTGCCGCCAGGTGGATCGGCGTACGGCCTTTACAGTCTCGCACCAGGAAGGTGGCGCTGTGCTGAAGCAGGGCCTCCACACATTCCTCGTGACCGGTCACCGCCTGAGGGCACCAAAACAATGTTTACTGATGATTGTTTGTAACTTTGTATACCAAAGTTTGGACACCCCTGGGTAATCTGCATATTTTATGGAGTTTTTTTTAAATTAGAACAAGCAGTACAAAAACACCCTGCAGGCAGAAGACATTAAAAATGACACAAAAGACACTCTTCTAAGAGTTCTGGGACACTTTCAGTCTGGCACATGCAGTAATCTACACACAGGTTTTCAATGATATTCAGGTCAGGAAACTTTAAGGGCCACTCAAACAGCCTGAGCTTGTGTTCCTTGAAGTAGTTTGTGGTGCATATTGAGGTCTGCTTTTGATTATTGTTCTGTTCTAGAAGCCTCTGTTCACTTTAGGTTTCTTGACAGCCGCTGGATGTTTGCATCAACAATTTGCTGATATTAGCGGAAACCATTGTTCCTGGCTGCCATGCAGCCCCAAAGCAGAATTTGTTAACACATCCATGCTTAACAGTTGACAAGGTGTTCTTTTCATTACAAGCTGCTAAACATACCTTTGGTGAATGTGGTCAAGAAGCTAAAGTTGAGCTTTCGAAATGTTGACTTGCATACTTTAGATTACACTGAGTTTTGCGAAGTGAGTCACAGGTAAAGTTTCGATTCTCGTAACTCTTCATTTAGACCCTGTTTATTAAGGCGACTTTTTTGTGCTGACTGCAAATTATATTCTCACAATTTGAAAACTTATCAGGTCAACATAAATCTTTTTGTTCCTCCTCGTGAACTGATGTAGAATAATATTCTAATGGATTTGTTGTAATTAATCAGATGATGATGAGCTTTGATAGAAGGAAGAGTCTCATTTTCTTCAGCAAACATGAAGGAAAACAAGTCAAGCAGGAAATCAGTTATGCTTTGAAATGTTTTGTTTCCTTGTTTAAAGTTGGAATGAATGAGCACCACCTTTTTTGAGTCATACTTCCTGCACCACCTCTACAGTCCCTGCCTTGTCGGCATCGGTTAACTTCATTTTCAGATCTTTATTTAGTTGCTTAGAGGAGACCGTGTTTGTTGAGTGTTGCCAAAATGTCTGAAGCTACAGAATTTATCAGCTGCTGAAAAAGGCCTGATCTGTTCATGAAACCAAAAGGTGACTGCTACGTGTTTTGTATGCTTAACTGTGCAGAGCAATACAGAAAAGATAAGAACATTCGAGGTGAAAAACATTAAGCAAATAATAAAAGAACAGTCAAGATAAAATTATACTTAATTAGATCATTACACAAACTATGCTACGTGAAGGTCATACATTCATGCTGTTTCATTGCAGCATATCATGTTTGGTGGTGACTACAAAACCCAAGTATCTACACAGAAAACTGCCCCATAATATCCAGCGTAAGGTACTGTATATTGTACAGAAGAACAGGAACATGCTTACTCCTCTATGCAGGGCCGTTCTGCCCCACTTGTCTTTGGCTTCTACACTGGCTCCCTTATTAAGCAGAGAATACACACAATCTGTGTGTCCACTCAGGACTGACAGCATCAGCGGGGTTCTGAGAAAGAACAGATAATAACGTCAGTGCTTACTTTAGAACATAAGTGGAAGAAAAAAAAATAGCCACAAACAAATTTGTACTTACTGTCCGTTCCCGTCTTGAATGTCTACTGCACTTTGAAGATCAGCATTTCCAATCAGCAAACGCAAACATTCTGAGTGACCATTAGTAGCTGCAGGAAAAGGAGAGGCCATTTGAATTGGTCATTATATTGCAGTTGGGTCAGACATTTTACATGTAGGCAAACTCACGAGTCTTCATACCTGCAGCGTGTATAGGGGTTCGCTTCAAAGTGAAATCTTTGACCAAGATAGAGGCTCCCTGGTTGATTAGGACGTCCACACACTCTACATGGCCCTTGAAGGCAGCCAGGTCTAGGGGTGTGCGGCCTTGGCTGTTTCTCACATCCAGATCCAGCAGAGACTGCACCAGAACCTCCATAGCATGATGGTGACCGTGATATGCCTGAAAGGTAAAATCACCGTGAAGAAGTTAAGACTGATGGCATGTCCGTCTCACGAGGAGGCGGCTGATGGGAAGTGATACTCACAGCGAGGTGCAGGGGGCTGACGGGGGCTCTGACATCGGAGTCATTCAAGATGTCTGTTCCTGAGGTTTCCATTAGCTGAACAAACCAGATGCACAAGTTAGAACTCACTTCAGATAAACAGGGGGCCCTCGGTTTATGACATCATTGATCTATGGCTTTTCGTCGTTACATTGCGATTGGTTATGGGCCGGTCATCAGTTTAACGTACTGTGTTTTGTCGTTATGTCCAAAGTGAATACGTGGAACTAGCTGACAAGCGGAGTGGAGGAACACTTCATCACGCAGCGCTATAAGACGGATTTGTTTACATTCACCGGTTGTACGCCACCTTGCATTGTGCTGCATTCGCTAATTTTTTGCCCGTCATTGTGGCTCCCAAGCGTGAGTCAGACTCTTCTGATGACAGTGCTTTAAAGGAAAGGAAAGCCATCTCCATGGAAGTGAAATTAGAATAGAACGCTCGGAACAGGGCGAAACACCGACGAACATCGGTCAAGATGTAAAAATAGTGCAACATATTGTAGCAACAATCTGTGATGACTGAGTGAGATTTTATCTTGTTCTCTTGTTGTTTATTGAACTTTCACACAGGTTACTGTGGGCTGTAGCCAACGCCAAAATAACTCCAAAACCCTATAACTTAGCTCTAGAATTAGCTGCCGTTTCCAGCTCTCTCTCACTCGACACACACACCAGCACAGCACAAAGCAACACACACATACACACACACACACACACACACACACACGCACAGGCATCGCACAGAGCAACACACACACACACACACACACACACACTACTGCTGACTCTCAGTCAATCAGAGGTGAGCTAACTAAACATGCCATGTTCATTGACATTAGGTAAATCTCAAACTGAACAATAAACATTGAAATCTCAACATCAACAACAATATCAGTCTATTACAATATTCTGTTATCTGCTTGTAAAATGATTCATACATGCATGAAGGTCATTGGTATTTATGACTTTTCCAAAGAACCGATCATAACGTGATGCATGTAACGGCTTTGTTTACATTTTTGCCATGTCTTGACACACGTAAGGGCTTTGTTTACATTTTCGCCAGAGTTCCGACTGATGGTGAAAATCGACTTACATCACACCATAGGAACGGAAGTCTGACGTAAGTCAAGGACCCCTGTAATGACTTGTTTAGCCTACTTATATACAGCAATATGGTCTATTTTATATGCATGAGAATTTCAGACAACCATAGTGAGGAAAAATACAAATCAACTCACCACATCTAAGGGCGTTTCACTTGCAATCTGTCAAAGAACGCAGGAAAAAAGCAATGCATTAAGCATGATTTTGAAATATGAAAATATGAAGATGCTGATTGTTAAGTAGCATCGACTCTGGAGTAAAGTTCTCACCAGCTCCAGACAAAGGCGATGTCCGTACGCCGAGGCGTAGTGCACAGCATTGTAGCCCTGATTGTCCCGGATCCCTGGATTTGCATCATTTCTCAGTAAATATTCCAGGCACCTGTAGACACAACAATGAAGCTGTAGTCAAGGGAACAACATCCTGGCTTCCAGTATTGAACTGTTACTCAGCAGAACCGATGATGCAAGTGATCTTTTATTCATGAAAAACATCAGTCGCCTCCCACACAGCTAACCACATTCTTTAAAATACACACAATTTTCAAAGTAGTACTGACTTTCCATCTGTGTCGGAGGCAGCAGCGTAGTGGAGAGGAGTGCAGCCCCGCTCGTCTAGGTCGTTGACGCTGGCCCCAGAGCCCACCAGAGCAAACAGGCACTGGTAGTTACAGTTGGCAGCAGCATAGTGCAGAGGGGTCCTGGAAAAGCAAACAAGCTCAGTTCCCTGTTCACATTTGACTCTTGATCCAAATCCAGCATTAAAAATACGACTAACCTGCCGAAGCTGTCCTTTCTATTGAAGTCTGCCCCAGTGTTGAGGAGAAGATTGAGACATTCCAGGTTTCTGAGGGTTTAGAGCGATTTATAGCAACAATTAAATTTTTGTTTCATCTTTAACGACATGTTAACAATTACAGGTAATGTCAAGCATAATATTCATCCCTCCTGTACTCACCCTCCAGCAGCTGCAGCATGTAAACAGGTCCTTCCGAAGTCATCAGGAGTATCAATATCAAAGCCTGCACAGACAAAAGGATTATCAACAAGATCCTGCATGTACTGAACATTTTTGAACATCAAAACAGAAAACATTGTCAAGAATTTTGACGTATTAAATGGAAACACCTGACCCAATCAAGTGGTAAAACTTGCATTACTGTGTACTGCCACGCAATACGAGTTGCTTACCTGAAGACAGGAGCTTTCGGCAGCAGTCAGAAAAGCCACTGAGAGCAGCCAGATGCAGTGGAAACATGCCATGAACACCTCGTCTGAAATAGACAATCATATTGATTTACCTTATCATATAAATTTACATAACATATATAACATATTTGCTTTGTAAAGTTTTGAACTTCTAAATGCCTCCCCCTCAAAAAATTATTCTAGTTACACTATTTAGCAGAACCACACACTGTAAAAACAGAAAGAGTTGTCAGATTATCAACGGTCCATGAAGTAATCACGTGATGAGCAAAACAGACCAAATTTAAGCTGAAAATTGTGATATTGTCAATAACTTTACTGTTCATGTCTCATTCCAAAATTTCTCAAAACAGGGAACTGCTTGCACCAGATCCTCTAAAAAACAAAAAATCCTGTTTCTCAGCACAACTGAGAAGACAGTGGCATGGTTGCTACCAACAGTCACATGACAAATAACTCAGAGACTTTGTTTAACTGCAGGCTGTGTTTATACAGAACTAAAGAGAGACAAGTTTGGAAGCAAATTAGAGCGATTGAGATGAAAATTAAACATACTTGGGCAATAAAAACAAATGCAGAATGCTTAGAAACAGTATACAAAACAGCAAGTTGTTGGAAGATACATTCAGCATGGTGAAATAGCCTGTTAGAGTTTATGTACAAAGTAGAGTGAAAAAAATGGAGATTGTAGAAGTTTCAGTATGTAGAGATGTATTTTTTCCCCAACACTGGCTTTTCTTTTTTTTTATGAATTATGGAACTGTAACTGTATCATGCTGCACAAAGGACTTTTCTGAGTGCTCTGTACTTTGAGAGATGGTCATGCTGTTTCCGTAGAGGTGTATAACTTAATATTGCAGTGAAAAATGAGCCCAAAAAATGGCCAGAAACTGCTTGGACTCAGTGGGTTAACTGTGTGGCTATTTCATGATGTATAAGGTTAAAACAGTTACTGTCGGGCAGCAGAGAGTCACTTACTTTGCTGTGTCAGCTCTGTTTGTGATGAGGGTGTTGATGAGGAGCTCGTGTCCGTATCGAGCTGCGATGTGTAGTGGTGTATTTCCATTCTTATCTTCACAGTCAATCTCCGCACCTACGGGAAAAGACGAAGCAAGCGCTTAGCTCCTGTCACGCTAAAAAGCAGCTTTTACTTTTTACAGTCTGTCGTGAGAAATAAAGTCAATGAAGCTGATTATGTCTTAGGAGGAGCTCACCATTCTCAATGATTGCTTGGGACCTAGAAAACCTCCCGTGGATGGCTGTCATGTGGAGGGGAGTCTTGCCATCTTTACTCTGAGGTGAAACAAAATCACAGGTTTATAACATTCTAGCTAGAAAGTTTATTGTCCAAGCAACCGATTTACCTAAATTTTACATTATCAAACTATTTAAAAAGTAGAGAAAAAGCACAATGAAGTTTCTACAGTACTAACAAAAACTTTTTTTGAGTAACAGCCTTCTAAGATTACAGTATGTAATCAACTCATTCAAGTGATTGGCTAATGCTTGAAGTCACACGTTTACTCCAAAAACGATGAAAACACTTAGCTTTTCTGCTGCACACACTTTGAACATTGTGTGGCAAACTTGAATCAAATTGAATCTTGGTGCAGCTGTATCTGTTGATAAATTTAAATCCATGATCATAGACTACACTGCTTCTGTATGTGACTGTTTTGAACCGTGTTTCTTTCTTCGTTTTGTCGTTGATTGCTGACTTTGTTCTGTTGACTGTACTCATTACATCACTGTAAATAGGGTTTGCCCTCAATGAGTCCTCAAGGTTGAAATAAAGGTTGAATGAATGAAAAAAAAAAATCAGATTCCAAGAGGAAACTGTTTTGGTCTTTACTCACCTTGATGTTGACATCTGCTCCATTGCACACCAGCAGCTCCAGACACAGCGCCCCGTGACGTGAGGCGGCGGTGAAATGTAAAGGTGCAAAGCCCTTCTCGTTCACCTGGTTGACATTAGCCCCACACTCTATAAGCTCGTTCACGACCACGTCTTGCCCGTTGTAGCAGGCCACATGGAGGGGTGTGTTGCCATATGCATTGGGCTCATTGATCTAGACAACCACGTGAACACAAAACAGTCATGGCACAGCCGGTTCCACCAACACAAAGTGGTACCAATACAGGTTTGGTACTCTTACAACACACACTATAGAGTCATTATCAAAGCATATTTCTCTTTATCAGATTATAAGATCTAGCAGTGTCCACAGTGTAATGACTGAGTAAGATTGTGGGTGGAACCTACATCCACCCCCAAGTCCAGGAGGTATTTGACAACGCTGATCATTCCACTAGAGGCTGCTGCATGTAGGGGGGTGTAAGATTTCTTATCTTTGCAGGCCACCTCAGCTCCATGAGATGCCAGCAGCTTCACCACTTCTATGTGTCCTGAAAACAGAAAGAGGGAGATTTAATCACAAAAATATCAAGATATCAAATATTATACTTTCATATCAGAACATGAAAACTCACTGTAACATTTGAAAGAGCTTTATATTTAGCTTTGCTTAAACATAAGGGGGAAAAAAAGCGTTTCACCTAAAGCTCTGCAGATTTATGTTTACCACAAGAAGCACAGAATTCCAAAAGTTACATAAAGAAATGAATTATTATGACTATAAACATTTCTAAGGGAGATTTTTATTACCCATGTAGGCTGCCCAGTGGATTGCACGCCGGTCCTTCTTGTCAAAAGCATTGATATTGGCTCCTCTGGAGAGCAAAAGCCTCACCATCTGACAGGAGAAAAAGGGGAAAAAAGGCAATCAGGAAATACATCAGGAGAAACTGCAAACTTTCTCAGTTAGTATAGCAACTTATATAACCATTGTACCTTTATACTGGGTGGAACAGACCAGTCACTTTGTCAACACCACATACATGCATCCAGTTCCCTTCGATTTACTCTAACATAATCCAGTAGACTAACTTCCAGAAAGCTATAAATTATTTTTAGATCTCTGTGTTAATGTGGATGGAAAAACCTTTTGCATGCACTCAATACAACTACACTAACAGAACAAAACTGTCAACTCCCACATAACCTGTAATGCACAGGTGCTATTGTAGCAGGGTATGTTATCAAAGGAAACTGTTTATGTTGAACCTCTATGTTTGTTGTGCGTTGTACTGGAATATTTCTATATAACTAAAAGGTTCTCTCAACAGCTTTTCAGCACTCGATTTGCATAAACATCATGGGACACTTCCACTGTTAAGACAACCAAGTTGCATGCAAATATGTGACAGGGAGAGCATATAACATCCTTGAGTGTATAACCACAATTTATGTATCAGTCTGCAGCCATGTCTGAAAATGTGTTGCGCATTTTTTATATATTTCTATAATGCATTTTTAAAGTGTTTTTAGAGTTTGGATGACTGAACTGGATTTGCGTAACTAACACAAATTAAGAGGCTGATTATTATCATCCCATTAAAATTCTACTAAAAACAAACGCAACTCAGCTTAGTGTTGTTGTCTAAAATGGCGTGTAAGAATATGCTACAGTGTACATCATATAGTTTGTTGTTAAAAATGTATTCTTCATTAAAGGGTGAACTAAAAAAAAAAAATCCAAACGAAAAACATCAAAAGCTTTGTATGAGATAATAAAAGCTAAATGACTTCTGACCACATGTCTCTAACTAATGCAATGTGTGCATGTGGCAAGCTATATAATAATACATGATTTGCTGTGGTCATGTAAGTTAAGTTGTGGTTGTCATAGCTGCTAATGGAAGGTACAGAGCTATATAAGAAGGTTTCAGCTTACACGGCTTAAATAGGCAAAAATGTGGCTCCGTGTTGCAGCTGTATGTGGTACAATGCCCATTGTTTTTACACATTTATGAGGCAAGCAGAAACACTTCCTTTTAGTAAGAGAAGGAGATCAGGAACAATCAGGTAAACAAGCCCAGCTTGACAGTTTGACAATAAAAACTGTGTACGTGGTATGTAATCTCTAGAGAAGAAAAGAACACCGTATCTATCTATCTATCTATATCTATATATATATATGAGCAGTACTGAGGTGGTTATACTTAACAGAGACACGAGAGACTGTACAGTCACAACACATCATCGATGCTCTAACGTCAAACATGTTTTTCATCTTATGCCAGCTCATATTCAAATCTTCTCCCATTTCTATTCATTAAGGTGCAACTAAATCGATACTAAAGACATTAAAGCACTTCCTTAAGTGCAGCTTACTGCTGAATCAAACAATACTTTAGGCCTACCTCCAGATGACCGCTGAAGGCTGCATGGTGCAGCGCAGTCCTGCCTGCTCTGTCAGACACATTCACATTGCTAAGTAATGGGACGAGGGCTTCAGCACAGCGGACGGCCTTATTGGCGGCGGCGATGTGAAGCGGCGTCTGCCAGTTCTTGTCTCGGGCATTTACGTCTGCAGAGTGTTTCAGCAACACCTGCACAGCCTCCTGCAAGAAAATATAACATGAACTATTGCAGTGCTTGGATGTGTGTGCAGTAGTGTGTATGAGAGGAAACCAGAGGAACGTTCACATACCTCACTGCAGGAGGCCACAGCCCGGTGCAGAGGAGTGAGCCACTTGTTATCTTTGGCATTTACTCTTGCACCTACAAGTTAGAGGACACTGACTGTCAAACAGCTAAAAGTCGCACAGTTTCACGACATCTGGTGTAACATTTGGAAAATAATGAAATAAGCCTTTGGGACAGATATTTAGAAGGTATGAACAGGCTGGAAAGGAGTGTCTAGAGGCATTTCACCATATTGAATGCAGATGCACCATCTGGCCATAAACATTCCACTCGGTTTCACATTTCAAAGGTGTCATTATGTTCATAGACTTGTTATCACTGGTCAATCACCACCACTGTTAGTCCAGAAAAGAGGAACCAGTACATCATAACCTCCATGAGCAGCACAGAGAAGAAAAGTGATGATGACTTAGCCTGAGATGATTTTCAAGGGTTTAAATAAATGCAACTGGTAAAAAGAATTGGGTTTCTAGAATCAGGAGGGCCATCCATCCATCCATTATCTATACACCGCTTAATCCTCACTAGGGTCGCGGGGGGGCTGGAGCCTATCCCAGCTGACTCGGGCGAAGGCAGGGGACACCCTAGACAGGTCACCAGTCTGTCACAGGGCTACATACAAAGACAAACAATCACTCTCACATTCACACCTACGGGCAATTTAGAATGATCAATTAACCTCAGCATATTTTTGGACTGTGGGAGGAAGCCGGAGTACCCGGAGAAAACTCAGGATGGCCAATATGTATTTTTCTTTATCATGTCTCATCTTCATACATGCCCAACTTTAAATCACATTACATTCTTTTATGTGGCTTCCTAGATAATCTCTCCTGCTCAGTATTTGTTACTTAAAGCATTTTGCTTGCAGGCAGACTGCTGGATGCCTGACATTAATGCTGAGGATAAAACATACCTGAAAGAATCAGCAGCTCTATAATTTCTGCATCTCCGAGATAAGCAGCAGCGTGCAGTGGAGTTCGCTTCTCGTTGTCCTGCAACAAATGAACAAAAAGACACTGCTGTGAATAAAAAACAAACAAAACAGCTTGCTCTTAAACTCTATATTCTGTCTCTACTTTGTGCAGGGAAATGTGGTCTCTTGTGACAATAAAACCACACTTTTCATTTAGTGTTAGCAGCGTTATAGTGCCATAAAGTAACAACTAAACGTTGACAGTTACCATTCGCAGCACAAAGTGAGTTACACAAATTCTGAAAAGGCTTCCAGTAAAACGCCAGCAAGTACAAACCAGTCTTATTTTGAAACAAACACCCCCCACCAAAGCAGTAATGGTGAGGAATGCAATAAAATAAGCAAAGCCAGATCATTCAGTGGGAACTGTTTAAAAAAAAAAAAAAAGACCATGTGCTGTTTTGTACTGCAAGAGGCCTTTCAAGGACAATTATTCTTTGGAGGTTTAAATGCTGTGATGTTTTTTAAAAATATAACAAAATGTGAGGAAACAGATGCAGAGATTTGTGACTGTTGGGATTACCTGTGCATTCACATCCTCTTTTTTGAATATGAGCGAGCGTACTTCATCTGGGTCCACATTGAAAATAGCTTTCAGCAAAGCAGGCTGTAAAAAGAAAGAGTGTGTCACAATCAGCATAGTTTCAAAACTTTTCTGGCTAATGTGTAACGCTAGCTCAGAGTTCCTCTACTAAAATTTACATATAATCAAAAACAATTGTGACCTTCCAGACTTTTGAACTTAGACAGACTTCAGGATCCTCGTCGTCAAGGACCACAATACACACACGACTCATTTGCTCATTTAAAACCATCTAAAAAGCCCAAAAGTGAATGAGAGCAGGCAACAACTCCACATATTGCAGTATGATGATGGCAGGCAGTCAGATCTGATACTGACAAATGCTGAGGAGCCACTCTCCAAAACTGTTCTGTGTTTACTATTTGCTGGCAAGTAAAACCACATATATTCCATAGTATAGAGATATATAACACAGTCTTTTATGAGTACAGGTCCAGCTGTGTTCTCCAGATGTCAGATGAGCTGTGCATCTTCACTTTGCCTCCAGAAAGACTTTAAACTTCAGAATAATGGGTCTCTTGTGATTGCATCTTTGACAGAGATGAAAAACGGGAACAGTATGTCCACAGATGATCCGTTTCATGCCGTCCAATATAACAAGTGGCGAAGATGATACAAGTCGAAAAAAAGTGTCGAAATATAACTCAAGTGAAGGAAGTTCTTTGTGAAGTCAGATTCTTATGGATTCTGTCAATCCTGCCTTGGCTTCTTAAAGAGTAGCTAAGTAAGCCCCACCCTTTTTAGGGGTGTGTACATACCCCACACAGGGAAAGCACTACTGTGCATTTTACACATCTGGGGCTGTGCTGTACAAGCAATGCTTATTTCAATGTTTCCACAAGTATTCATATTTGTACCTTCTCCAAAAAACAAAAAAGACTACCAGGAGTAACTGTGATTAAGACATGTAACTGAAACCATATTAAATTTTTATTGTGAAACATCGCCGGTGGAGCATTTCACCAAATGCTTCTCATAAGACAAGCCTCCGTCACAACACTTGCAATGTCTTTAAAAAATGAAAGAGTGGAACTGAGCACCCAAACTGCTTCAACATGGTCAACTTAAACCGTAACAGACATATTGGCCACGTAGTTGCCCACATCTTCACAACAACCGTCAGCACTGTGAAAAACTCAAGGTACAATTTCAGCATTAGACTGCAACTACAAGAAAATCAACTACTATAAATTATTCGCTTGTTGGGAAAGCATAATTCTGGGTCTCTGTAAATGACAAAACTGACATGTTAGATGTCCGGATCCTTCAGAAAGCATTGAGCCTGCAGCTGACTGTCACTACACATGGGCTTGTTAAATTTCTACAATCTTTTCTTTTGTTTTTATCTTTTTTTGGTCAACAATCAGTGTTACAACTCTCTAATGTATTGGGAAACAATGATGAAATCAATGCCCCTATGAAGAGTTACTGCTGTATTATTAAGTGCAATAATAGACCTCCGTGTGTCATGATACCCAGCTTAACACTGCTGCACTCCCCTCATCTTTTGAACCAAAACACCAGCACAGTCTTTTGATCAGGCAGTTTTCCACTGCCTGTGGGGAGAGGCTGGTATGGATGGGGACAACAGTGAATGGAGGGGATCCCTTCCAGATGGAACATTCCTGGCTTCCATAAAAAACTTAACTCTTCCCTGACTACAGTCATGTTTGCAAAAAACACAAGTTAACCCATATTTATTGCTCTTGCAGCTGCAAACACAGTTAAAAGCTGTTTTCCCAAATAACAGTTGTGTAACTCGGAGACTAGCACGATATCTGAAAAAACTAATGTGCAATATTATGTTCCTCTGCGATATGAAAACAAGAACAATTTTCACAAGCTGATTTCAATAACTCTGGTGCTGATTTAAATGATCAAACAAATTAGTTGCGCTGCCTCATGTAGGGGCAGCAATTGCAAGACATTACTGCAAAGTGCCTGTTTTTATTCACCATAATCCTTTCTGTAGCTACAATATATTCCTGTACATCTGACTTCTCTTTCCTAACAAATCTTCATTTTCAGCGCTTCTCTCCTGTTCATTGTGCAGATGTGGAGCCTTCATGCAAACCAATTCTGTGTCAACTGAATAAAGTACAGAAAATCTTAAATCGGAGTAAATTACTGACTTCTCTTGTAGATTAGTTGTGAAAAATAAAAACTGTACTAGTTGTCTTTCTGTATAAAGCAGCAAAAAGAAGTAACCGTATTTGAGTTAATCTGCCTTACTTTGATTCCTCACATTGCAATGTCAAACCTCATGCAGTCCTATTTCCAATATTTAAAAGTGATGTGATATCATCTTGCACTGAGACTTTATGTTAGCAATCATAACCTTTGAACAAGCGATTTACACAGTTGTATCCAAAACAAAGCATTAGATGAAGCAGCAAAATGGTCCTTTATGAAAGGGGGCAGAGGATACAGGTTTTAAAATCATCTAATCTTACATCATTTTATCTTTTATTGATTTTTATCTGCTCTTAACGTACCCTCTGCGGAAGACAATGGCTAAGCCTAATATTTATTTGGAATTATAAACACTAACCACATTTCTTAAAACTAAAACAGTCCATTTTTTTCACACAATCTTTTCCACAATCTGATTTCTTCCTCCATACAGTTGAAATGATGTAGTACGCAGGGTGCATTTATTCATTAAGACTTCACCCCTCATTTAACCCACCAGGCAACCCAGCTAGTCAATTAGCTAATGTGCGACCATGCAGTTTGTAATACAAAAGACGCCTAGTTTGTATGGCATAGCTTGAGCCACATTTTTACAAATGAAATCTAACAGAACTAGCTATTTGGGCCCTACTTTTTTTGTACTATTTCCCAGTATGTTTCAGTGACTCACCCAACCACTCACCTAAGCTTGAGCAAAGTTGTGCACAAAACTAAGCACTTTCACCTTGAGCTGACAGAAATACTTTGTGCTGTATGTCTCACTCACAATAAAGCAGAGTTTCCTGACGTTCAACAACTCCAAAAGCAAAATATTATAAGCACAGCTATTTCTTTTTCTCCCAAAAAATGAATTTGCTATAGATAATAATACTGTAGTTTAAAGAGACACATGGTGGCATGGGTGAGATTACTTGACTTGAAGTATAATGAAAGTGTTCAGACATGATCAGCTATGCCCTTGGATAAATTAGAGCAACATCATGCATTTTAGCTGTTGAGTTGATGATCAGTAAGTATTTACAAAAAGCAAGCTAAAAACTACCGTTGCCATCCAGGCAGTAAGAAGCATACAGTCGCTTTTTAAAAACACTGAACAGTCCTCTCATTTACTTTTGTCCATGAATACTTGCAAGGCACAATAAAGTCACTGGGGATAAATTCAGGCTAACAAGGCAGCAGTTGTGCCTCTTACACTAACGATTTCTGTATTTAAATCACAATGAAAAAGGAAGGACAGATCTGCGTTTCGTTGTTTTCACTTCTCCAGTCCTGCATGAGTGGTGTAGGAGATTTTCTATGCTTCCTCTCTCAGCTGCTCGACTGTGCACCTCCTCTCCTCATACAAGCCGAAGCTAGTTAATACAGTCACCATGGAGACAGCTCTTTGGCAACTCCAGCGGCTCACAGGAGCCCAGGCACACGATCATTCAAGCACACAGACAATACGAGACACATGCACATACATATGTGACAAGAATAGCAGGCGTGTGCAAAAACAAAGTCCTTAAATGATAACAGGCCGCTATTCTCGTTTCCGCAAGTAGGTGTCAAGTGCTTAATATATTAAAAAGGGCATGTGTAATGCTGTCACATCAGTACTGATCTCATACATTTAACATAAGGATTACACAGCAATTTACCTGCATTTACCAAACAAAAGTACTTCACAGACAGGTAACAGGAAGAAGTCAGAAGTAAGGTCAAGCTAATGGTATTTATATAGCACATTTAAATTGAGCCAAAGTGCCTTGTAGTAGAAGAAACGGACTGATGAATTAGCCTAACAAGCTTTAATGTTAAGTTTAAGACCCTACAGTGTTTTTTGGTGAGAATTTCCTGGAGTAATTTAAATATAAATAAATAATACACCACAAAATATTATATAAACTATAACTTTACCTGACTGTAGCAAATATTCAGGGTGGAACCCTACAGTTTTATTACTTATGGATGTTAATTTAATTTGAATCTAAAGGATAAGACCCTAAAGTATCATTAACTATGCAGAATAACCCGACTAATTTCAGACTGAAGGTATGATTCAACTAAAATATACAAGAAAACTAAAAAAATCCAAGCATTTCCTGGATTCCCTCTGAGCAAGCTTTGTTTTTATTTCTATTTTTAAGTGTAATATATTGTGCTTTTTATTATTACTATTTGTAAAGGTAGTAGTAATTGCAATATTTATATAGAAACACATTCTAAAGGCTTGTGATCACAGACATAACAGTTATAAACTTGCTCCGAAAAATTAATATGACAAAAAAGTAACAATAATCATAAAACTGGTACAAAGCTTCTGAGAGAATCCTACTTTTCGAGTCCCATACCCTCATTACAATAAATCCTGGTGGTACTAAAACAATATTAAATATTTAATTAGGAAAACCAGTGCATGAAAGCTATATTAATATTGAAGTGTTTACATGTTATCTCATCTTACGGCTGACACAAACCTTGCTACCATACAAATGTGTCACAACTTGTCAGTAATGTCACAATCAACAGATCGCTTGGGCTCTTGTGGCACTACAATAAAGAGATTTAGAAGCTATTACTAAATCATAGAATCGCCTGTAAGCGGTTTTACGAGCATAGTTTAGTGTTGTTTTGTCAAAATATGCGAACCAGTCACTTCCCAAATGCTAGCAGAATTCCATGCAGGCTCTGTCTAATTGCTGGAGATAAACACAGTATCATTAGCTGGTTACAACTCAACAGCCGCTTGTGTTTGAGTGCGAACGTGATGCCAGAAAACAAGCCTCCGAATGCGATTCACCTAACTGTACTTCACCCAGCTTTCACCTCACGACTGACAATTGAATTTTCAGCTTTAAGAATCGCTTCCGTTTTAGAGACGAGCTGGAAAGACTCGAATTACATGCCGTTGGCGAATGCTGAAATCGGGGCTTGCTAGCTTAACGTTAGCCTGCTTAAACTTGTGCCAGCTTTTGACTCAACGGTCACTTACCTGGTCTCGAATTTTGAGAACCACCATATTTCTGGGATTTTAACTGTTCTCATGCAGTTTCATACGGGGATGTTCGTCTCCTTCCGAATAACAAGTGTTTGATCTCGGCGGCAGCTCTCCCGCTGGTCTGCTGGAGGCCTAGCGTGACTCTAGCTTAGCTCTCTTGCTAGCTTCCTAACCTGATGGCATGAAAGCAGAGGAGTAGCGGAAACTCCATAACATTGCCGCCACCATATTTCACCTCCCAAGAAGATGCGATTCAATTGGCAGGGCGCGCTATACGTCACAGTAAGGCTGTTAGCAATTGGCTGTTGCTAACTGCGCTCTGTGACAGACGACTGTGTTTAATATTGCATTGCTGTCTACGCTGATGTAAGTATTCGTAATTCATATTTATTTATCCAACGAGACAAAGGCATATAGGTATATATGTATAAAGAGTCTGTGGTATTTACCGTTGCCTTTGCTCAACATAAAAGGTTATACGCTGGTAAATATATAAATATTAAGTTTATAAATTTGAGTTATTAAAATATTATATTATATTATATTATATTATATTATATTATATTATATTATATTATATTATATTACATTACATTATATTATATTATATTATATTATATTATATTATATTATATTATATTATATTATATTATATTATATTATATTATATTATATTATATTGCCAGGGGGATGAGGGGAGAAACAAATGTAAAGAAAAAATGGGTAAAGAGACAGGAAAACTGATTATGTAGCAAAAGGGCGATTTATTTACAATTTAAAGCAAAACTTAATTAAAATTCTTAACAAAAACGTTATGTTATATTAAACTGTATTATAATATTAACCAAACCAGTCAGAAATACACATGAGAACTAGTTTAGAATTCTGAATTATATATTCTGGAAATTATTTTCAGGTCTGTAAATTGCAGCTCTGTTCACTGTAACCATAACACATGAATCAACAGTAAAATCATTTAAAAACAAGCAAAATTACTCAACACTTTATCATCATATACCACTGTCATTGATATAGGAGAACAATTAAAATGTAGTTTTAGTGAAAATGTAGTTTAGTGTTGCTTATTCCGGAACTTTTTGTTTGGACTTATGAGGCAAATGTTTTTCTCCATAGTTGCTATTACTCTCATGTGTACTCTAATACAAAGGCAGAAATGATTCACATCATAGTGCGCCCATGCTGCACTCAGTTGAATAAATATATCAAGCTACATGGCTCACTTGGCTTGTTTTAGTAACAGCTGATTATTATTCTATTTGCATGCTGTGACTCATCTTGAATTTGCACAAGTACGAGAACCATGTTTGCCCTGGACGCAAGTCAAAGGGTGCCACTGAGGGTCAGGTTGACTGCAGTTGCAATTTTCTTCAAGAAAAAAAGTGAAAATTCTTTGATTCCAGCTTTCTAGTTTCTTCCCACCTCTATGACAGTAAACTGAAAATCTTTGGGTAATCTTTTGCATCTTGGGCTTTGGGAATACCTTTCAACATGTATCATTGTTTTCTGATACTTTACAGACCAAAAAACTAATCAACTAATTGGGAAAATATTCGATGATTAATCAACAATTAAAATAATAGCTGGTTACGGTCTTAAACAACAGCAAGCTATTCTCCAAGGAAGAAGAGATAGTTGTGAGTCCCCCGTCTTAAATAAGGTAGCTAAACAAACACAAAAATTGTATATAATTCATTTATGCATACATTGATTACTTGAAGCAGTTGCGAAATTTTGTGCAGATAACACAAGCTGCAAGACTTTTCTGTAACTCACAGACTGGTGGTTTTTAAATGCAGCATGTTTATCAGGTCCTGACAGCAAAATGTGGTAAAATATGGCCCTCTAGTGACTTTCTCTTCAACTACAAGCAGGCTTTGGAAGTTTAGCTTCTGTGCATCAATTTGATGCATTCACTATTCAACAGACACAATAAGAATTTGAGTGAATTTTTGACCTGTGATTTAAGAAACCTTTTGTAAATGTTAATGTGATAAAAATTAACAATAATTTGCATTGAGGAAACGCCTCGGGATCCCCCAGGAAGAGCTGGAAAGTGTCGCTGGGGGAGGGATGTCTGGAGTGGCCTGCTTCGCCTGCTGCCTCCGCGACCTGGCCCCGGATAAGCGACAATGGATGGATGGATGGATGTGAGGAAATGCCATTGAAAGACTGTCACCCAAGTAGGTATGGAGGACTAAAAGTGCCAAAATTAAATAAATAAATACATCATTAAATAATTAATTAAATATGTCATTAATTATTAAAATTGAAATCAAATATGTCATTAATTAATTAAAATTGTCATATTGTCATATTAGTTTGCACAATTTCCATCCATCTGATGCTGGCCTGGCCCGTCTGTCGAATTTCAAAACTCAATGTGGCCAAAAAGTTTGCCCACCCCTGTTCTAAATAGAAGTTTTGTGAATGATTTAAATTTTTGCGATACAAATCATAACTTTAGTGGGAATGCTAATTTTTGTACTTCTTTTCCATGGAAACAAACATGAAGATGATGATGTGCATTTTGTTTTCCTAAACCAAACCTTTTTTGGTGGAGAAAATGATTTCTAAGCGTCTCTGTGGCACCACAGTGCATTATTTATGTTGGTATATTTCAACACATTTTACCTTCATTAAAAATGTGCAGCTAATGTTTGCTAATATAATATCTATGATAGCATTTTGATTAGGTGTTCAGCCCCATTGGAAGCTAGACAACATTATTAATGAATTTCCTTTCACACAAAATTCACACAGAGAGAAGTATGCATTAATAATCATGAAAATAAGGGTGTCTCTTCTTGACTGTTTAAATCATTCAAGGAATGTTCAATGCACAACAGCTGATGATGTGGGACAGTAATTTCCTCTGTTCAGTGAAAGTACCAGAGACGAGACAGGCAGGAATGACATTATGGAAAAGTGCCAAAAGGCTAGGACACAGAACTGTCTGTTTGTGGTGTCTTCAGTGACTCAGTGGTTCCGACACAGACACAGACTTGTTACAGTTAAATGCTATAGTTCACAGAGTACATAACAGTTCAGTAATGGAAGAACTGCAGCTACAGATTAGGAGTGCTGTACAAGCACATCTTATTGTGGCTATTGTAGTCATTTGATGCTTGCAATCTAGCTTATTCAGCTTTAACAGTTCTGTAAAACAAGAACATATGTGCTATAGCAGTAAAACATTAATAAAACTACTCTCTCTTGCAATATTCACCACATAAACCTGTTAGCTATAATAATTTACTGTTACTTATTCACTATCTTGGCAGCTACCAATCTTAAGCTTGTATGCAGGGTGCAGCAGTGAACACTCCCAATGATTACCATCCACTCAAATAGCACCTGTGCCATTAGGAGAAAAAAAAGCAGTTTGGCAAATTAGAACAGTTTAGTGAGCGAGGGAGGCAGCAGGGCTCTTGTGAAAGAATGTGGGTTATGTTCACCAACTTTTCAGGGCAGGGTCACGTTTCAGTGCAGTGGGGAGAGGGAACGGGCTGCTGTGGTGGCAGCTATGTAGATGATTTTGGGTATAGGCTGGTCACCTTTGCTGGGGGGGAATGTGTGTGTGTGTAGGGGGGGTAATCCTCCTGGATCTGTCTCTAAGCCCCCCTAAAAGGCCAAAGTAACCCCAGCAGAAATACTTTCTCACTGGAGAGGCTGTGATGGAAAAGGGTTTCCCACAAATGAAATTAAGAGGAGAAGAAACAGCGGAGTAAATGCATAAATGAAGAAAACAGATGCTTACACACATACCTCCCAGCATCCACCCTGCTTTAAAACTGCACCCTGATCCCGTGTTTACGCCATTTCTTGTTTACAGGACTCTTAGTGTGTGTGTTTGAGAGGGACAAAAATATATCTAAATAAAACCTTATTTTTATTAGGAAGAAACGAGAATGTTTCTAATAAACTGTAGTAAAATGCTGGCAGTGCTGCCAATTAAACAGCTGATTACTGTAATATGGATTACAGTACACTCCAGTAGAATATAAGGTTTAACATCTACTGTTGTTGCACTATGAAATAATATATTGTATTTACATAGTGTTGCCACTGTAATCAACATTAACAGTAACTGTAGTCACTTGTAAATTACAACATTTTCTTCTTTTAAAATGTGTAAACACTACTGTGAATTGCTGACATATACCATAAAAAACACAGTGTTTTTGATCTTTATGATGCAGAATCGATATCTACCAACTCACTTTCAAAAATGCATATATCAATAATACATATAAGACAGCTGTAGTAGTCTATCATACATATAAACAAAAGAAAAATATTTAACTTAATGTTTTAAAGAATCTGCATAAAGAAATCAGTATAAATTTAGCAATAATATCTTTAGATGCTGAAATCTAGTCGCTAGTGTAAACAGCTTTCTGAACTGTTGTGTGTGTTTTTGTTTTTGTTTTTTCCAATTTCCAGTTTTAATAGCCTTTTGTCAATGGCCATTCTTGTTTTGGCTCTAAAAAAAGCATCAGATTTTACATAATTTAATCATATATTGGGAAAACAGAATACTGCTGTTAGAATTTATATGTATTTTTACAATAATTTATTTTAGTTTATGCACTGTGCATGATCTGAATAAAAAGCTACATGCTGGAAAAAGGTTGTAAAGTGGACTTGCAAGTAATACTACTACTATCAATACTGTTTACACTACTTATTTATCCCTACACATATACATACATTTATCCACCTTATATTGTATACACAGCTATTATATCTACATGCTTAGTGTGTTCACCCCACTTTGTTTAATACTGTTCATACTGCGTGTATCCATACTGTATATAATGCATTTTACTGCTGCTTTTGCACTCCCGGTTAGATGCTAAATTGCATTTTGTTGTCTTAGTAGTTGAACTATGCAATTACAGTGAAGTTAAATCTAATCTAGTTTTTAAAAATAACCAAACCAGTCAGAAATGCACACTACAGCTAGTTATAATTTTCATTTGGGTCAATTTGGTTTATGAGAAAGAGACGGGTGTTGTCCCTATCCTACAGGTGTAATATCCTGACAATTAGATGTTTGTACATTTGCAAAGCTACAAATCTCACAGCATTCTTGTCTGAACATCTTGCTGAGAAATGACACGGTGTTTAGTGTCCAGATGCCAGCTGTGCGGTCCTGCACAGGGCTGAGACGGCCACGGTGACGTCCGTGCAGGATCACGCCTTCAGATGCGCTGGTGTTTTAGCTGTGCCCCCATCTGTCTGGATGTCAGGATGAGAGATAGCGCACAGCTGGACGCTCAGTATCCAGGGATGAAAGCGGTGTCACCCACTGGGTCAGTCCCAGCTGCTGCAGGACAGTGGCAAGAGAGTTTCAGCTCTCACATTCCCACCACTGCTCCTGGAGTGCTGATGTAGAAGCAAAGGTCACACGATTAACAAGTTCATGTCATAAGCTGTCTCCTAAAGAGCATAATAAGGCAAATACAAACGAGGCAAGGTTTGAATTTTGAACAAGACCAAACTGGGCTGCTCCTAAACACATTTACTGAGCAGTAATGTGGGAAACGGGTGAGAACAGATGATCGGTGCTTTGTTCTTTCCCTCTGAAAGGGAAGACATTTGTCCACTGGGTCTAACTAAGGAGAGGTACCAAAGAATGCTTTGAAGTGACAAATAAAAATGTGAGTCCGCCGACAGCTGTAGATTTATGACGATGACAAATCTGCATATAATCTCTGCTAATCACATAATCAGTCAGGCATTGTTCCTGGTGGAGATAAAAGCATCTGTTTTATTTTTTACATTCTAACCACTTTTACAACCAGAAGAGTGGGAAAGTGCACAAATTGAAGGTGCAGCGTCATTGCTCCTTCTTGGCTTTAAAGAAAGAGTGCAATGAGAAACAATTTGCTCTTTGATAGCTAGTATTGGATATGTAAGTTTCTAATTTATTGCACATTAATTGTGCAACTGCATGTTCTCAGTCTCAGCTGTGGGCCAGCAGATGGCACTGTCTACATTATAATGATCCTATTTGTGCACTTTGTGGACGTTACAGGTGCTATTTATAGGAGGGTGCATCATTGCAAAGTATATGCAGCTGTCAAAACATGCACATTTGGAATTTTGCAGTTATGCAATAACAAGAAAATGAGAGATTTTTTCGCAGTAAGTACCCCTTGTTATCATAATTCCCGGTGCTTTCATGCAAAATGGTTAAAAAATCTGTCCATAGCCTGATAATTAAAACACTAAGAGAAGAGTTTAAATCCATATATTTGGATTTGAGTGTAGATTGCATGATGCAGCAGCAGTAAAAGTTCGCAGCAGCCCTGCCTCGCTTCTCTTTACGCACAGGGGGATGATTGATGAACTCGCAGCGCACCTGCTGAGGACACTCAGCGGCCGGAGCTGCCCTCGTCTCCCCGTCAGAGGACAGTGGAGCAGACGGTGTGACACTACCTTGGCTGGGATTTTATACCGTCCCCCTCCTCCTCCTCCTCCTCTTTCGAGCAAGTAAGTCTATTTATAGGTCTGTCCTCAAAGCGCTACAGGCATGATTCGCATCCCTACCCCTCAACCCCGCCTTTAAGTAGACGGTGACGCTTCCGTTTCAGTGTGTTTGTGCAGAAATTATACGGTTTCACATAAAATACATATATATTACTGTGTGTTCTACAAAGGATTAACTAATATTTAAATTATGTAAAAACACTGAGCTTCTTGAACTGCACCGTGAGGTCAGCGCATTAATATTTCAACCTGCGCTCGGTTCTGCGGTCACAGGTGGTCGTTTTTCTAATCGATTGTAAGTCCGCCAGGAAAAGTGGACCGGTAAGTGGTGACATTCTTGACGCCACCACAGATCTGGTGATCTTTTTTTTTTTTTAAACTAACAGTGACCTCATCAACACTGGTTTCACAAGCTGTCATTAGGATGTGGGTATTGTAGTGCAGTGTAGTGTGGCAGATATAAATAGTCCTGCTTGCGAACATATGAGCTCATCAAACTGAAGTGTGAAAGTGCTTATTGAAAAAGTTGTTAATCAGATGGCAACACCCCTAAACATGGGATTTTATGTGAGCATTAGAGAGGGGAAGCAACATATTTAACCTCGGGCAGTTACTGGGCCTTCTTTTTTTAATTAAAACAAAAAAACAAAAAACAAAAAACATTAATGTTTGGCTTTTGCTACATATTCATTCACTGTGGATTTTTAAAAAAAAACTTTAATACAAAACATATGAATCATTTTAAATTCATTGAGGTCACTTCCCCTGCTGCAAGTAGAATATATCTGCTGCAAAGGAAGCGATACTAAAAAAAAATAAAAATAATGACGGTCAGATAGCATGACAACCACTTGTTCGCTCCAAAGGTAAGCAAGCTTTTCTACAACACAGACACTTACAAAAGTGGAATAAAGTTATAGGTAGTTATTTAGACAGTACGATTTGGCTATAAAAACCGTTAAATCTATAAGTACAGTAAAAGTTTGTCTCACATGACACATTCATGAGCTGTCGGAAAGTTGAAAATGTGACATAAAGTTTTCTCTAATATTACAGTTTTTTAAATGGTGTCATTTGGACATTTAAAAAAAAAAAAAAAAAAGAAAGCCTGTTAATGCCTGTTCTAGAGTTTGAACTAAATCCACACCTAAACTTAAATCATGTACACTTAAACTAATAAAAGCACGTGTAGTTTTCAGTGACAATAATATGACGTCTTCGAATTGCTACCAAATCAGTAAAAGCACGGATTGCTCATCACCCCTGAAATCTACACCTTTGACCCTTAGGCACAAGCTACTAATAAATTAAATAGACTAACATTTAAATATAGCTTATAAGTAAGAAAATGAAGTGGACACAACATTCTCCTGGGCTTGGAAACAACAACTATGAGTCGCCTAATTATAGCCATGAATACTTGTCTCAGCACAGTACTCTACCTGCATAATTCTCAGAGCTGCAGAGTTATTTGGATCATTTGCTTACCACACAATATACTGTAAATGCTTCATTGCAAATAAAAGTCCTGCAGTCCGATTGGTAACGAATAAAGAAATAAACCAAACGAAAAATGTACACAAGTATCAAGAATATTGATGTAGAATGGCTCATTTCACAGTCATTAGAACACTATTAGATCATTATTATTGGCTTTAATGCTGCATTTGGTCATGATTGAGCTCATTTAACTGCTTTATTGTGACATTTAGTTTTAATTGCTTTTTACTCCTGTATAGTTCATGTAGAGGAACAACAGTGTAAGTAGCATAAAAAAAATTATTACTCAAGGAAAGTATTTTAAAATTGGATTTAAGTAAGTGCGCTCAGTTACCTCACACTTGAGTTGTGCATTTTGTTCTGCGTTATAACCCATATTGCTGAATATTTTATATCCCATGTTCCATATCTTTTATTCAGTTCATACATTCTTGTGTTTACTTCATGGCACCTGCTTTCTTTTTCGTTCCTTTGTTTTTATTTGTTACTTTAGCCAAAATTTACTTTACAAAATGTTTCCATCCTGAGAAATCTTATATATTTTTCTCAGCTTTAATGTATATGCAATGTGCAATATATGTGGATATAAACAGTTCACAGCTCGCTGAACTGTTTATGTGACAAATACATCTTTGAATCCTACATATTTGATTTTTTTTTTTTTTTTTTTTTTACAGATACTGAGGAACCAAGACTGCAACATGTGGCAGATAAACATGGAATAGAGTCAAAAGTAAGCAGTGTGTTTTTTTTCTGTCATATCTTTTTAGATGCCGATAATTAATGAAAGGTAACCAACAGTGCAGATGTTGGAATGAGGGTTACGTTTAGTTTGTTTGGTCGTCAGTTGCTTTTGCTGTTCACACCAGAACTCCAACAAAAACTTTTCTCAGATGTGGTGTATTTGAAATGGCTCTTTATTTGTATGATGGCTTTGCTGAGCAGTGCTCTTTCCACAGGTGTCATGCGGTGACAGCATTTCAATCTTCTCTGAGCAAGGTAATAGGAAAACACAAAAACCACAGGCCCTGCAGTGTACACGCGACATTTTCACTTAGTGACACAAGAAAAACACAGCTCATACTTGACATGAAAGCTTTTCACAGCCAGTCCAAATGACCCTTCAGCCGTCTTTCCATTTCTGAATATTTATGATGATTTTACATTAGACTTGTTCTTGGCAGGTTAATGCTCACAGATGTCTACACTGCTCAGATGGCTTGAGGGGGCAGGTACCATCTGAGCTGTGTCAGGGAGAGAAAGTCATTTTAACAGCACCTTACACTTAGCCTAACACATAATTTCATAGTACCAATGAATGTGTTAATGAGACAAAATGTTTTTCGATAGAACAAATTTTGGCAGGCATCTGTGAATTATTCACTGGACCTGATAAGTTACCATGTTCAGCTATTCAAACTGGCAAGAAGGGTTCACAAAAGCAGCATGCAGCATGACATCCCCGCTGTGTAATGCATGTTAGCTATAGTGGATTATTATTTTTGTCCTGAAGTTGGCGTCTGGCAGATTTGTATCAGTAAAAATATTCTGTACACACTGCGAAATAATCTGTCAGCTACGAGCAGAGATGACATAAGAAGTGGGAGTGAGCTTGTTTGTCAAAGTGGAGAGAATACAATGCCTTTTCCTTTTTTCTCTCCTTTTTTCACAACTGAAGTGATGAAAGTGATGAATTACGCTTTGTCACTGTGGATTTATTTCCTGTGTTTGAGTGCCATCCTTGACTGACCGTGACAGTGTGAAGGCAGCCTTCATGTCACGCAGAAATTACAGTTCCAATAGAGAAAAAAAGAGAATGCTGTGGTGTTTTGTGCTGGGTGACGGAAAGTATGACATGACAAAATGATTGAGCCAATCTTCTGCCTCAATTGGGCACAAAGGGATTGTAGGAAAAACACAATTGTGAGCGTGTGTGTGTGGGTGTGTACATGAGTGTCTGTGTACAGTTATGCCAATGTAACAATACATTATAACATCCAGTACACAGCTAGAATACAGTGGGGAGGATAGAGGTAGGATATTTGCTTTGTGAAGGATCTTTGTCTCAGTTTTCGGCGCACAATGGAATTTAATTATTAGCTGATAGCGGAGTCACCTTTGAAAATGTCGGCGCTGCTGCTTCGCTCGCTGGTAAAAAGCCGGAGCCTCAAGGTTTGTAGCAATGAGGCAAGGTGGTGTGTTTAATTAAGAGATTAAAAGCCTCAATGGATTTTTGTCTTCCCCAAATTAAACAATCTAGTTCAATTTGATTTGACGTTTATGACAAAAATGTCATAATACATTAATAATGCACAATATATCGTATGCTGACAAATTTTTAAATTACTGCATTTTGTATTTGTTTGGTTATGATATATTTAAAGCACTCATGGGCTTAATTGTATTGCCTTATTTCCCTCACAGTTTGTTATAGCTTAATATGAGCTTTGTGTGGTGAGATTATGGCCATTGTCAGTGATAAACACAAATCTTTAATTTATTCAATATTGTAGTAATAATAATGAAGAGGCTGTGTGTGTTGTACCAAACAGTCCTTTATAGCTTATAGCCTATGGTTGTTAGTGAATGTTCTTATTAACTGATGGTTTATTGTTTGACTTTATAATTTCCATTAGTTCACAAGAATCATGAAGCCTATGAGAGACATTCTGGGAGATTAAAGATACTGTTCAATGAATACTGCCTTTTTGCCAATATGTGGTTTTTATTTGCAAGAAGACTCATCAGAGATGAAATAAACATTCAGTGGCATAGCTGAACATTTTGACCTTAGAGCTGCAGTGTACTGATGACGCACTAAAAAAAAAACATTGATTCAGACTTTCATATTTAACAAAACGAAGGAACCAAACTGGTTTCTTAGGACTGGGGTTTTCTGTATCATTAGACAGTTTTCTACTGCAGAAATGAGAAAGAGGTGCAAGGTTGTGTTTTTACGAACAGCCGCATTATTGGCCTTTTTAGATTTTCTGTTTCATTGTGGTGTAGGATACAGCAGCTTTGACTATGATGTTAACTCCAAATGCGCCAAAGCAATGAAAAACTGTATTTATGGGAGGTAGCTTAAATTTTGTTACCATGTAGGAAATAAAACAATGGAGGTTTGTTGTGTTAGCCTATATGGTAAATTTTATTAATGGAGAATTTAGAGAGAAGACTGCTACTAGAGAAGGACATCAAGAGGGAAGAAAAAATGTTGCTTGTTAGTTTCTACAAGTTAAACCGATAACCATTTGTCTTCTGTCGAGTTTAACCAATCAGCTTCGAGGCAGTAATTTTCAGGACTGCTCAGAAATACCCTTTTCTCAGCCAAAAAAGGCCTTGAAAGAGGCTGTCACTGGCATGCTTCTGAAATTGTTCAGGCCTTTCTCAACTGGTCAACAACATTTTGTGGCCATGCTGACCCCTCCAGAGTTGACAATTGTTGGCCTGCAAAGCTTATTCCCAATTGTTTTCAGTCTATATATGATGCTACTCTGAAACAATACTAGAAACTGCAACATCAATTTCTATATATGCAGATGATACCCAGGTTTACATTCGTATTGATGATGATTGATTGCATGCTTATCTGACAAAAGTCTGTACGAAAAACTTAGAGCCAAATTGGGACAGAACTGAAATAGTTATTGAAGCAAAATGAGAGAAAAATGGTTTGACCACTTAAAATTGTTTGTACTAAAGACCAAGAAACAAATCAAACCCTTGGTCTTGTCATTGGTCTACATTTTTATTGTCACATGAGAGAACACAACTAAGCTGTCTTGTCATTTGCAGAATATTGACAGTTTTTTTTTTCTCCCAAGCAGAAGCAGAAAAATTAATACATACTTTTATCTCCAGCAAACTGCTGTAATGGTCTTCTGTCACTGTGTTTGGAAGATGCGTACAGGTTCAGGCTGCCCTAAAACAGGCTGTAAGTTCATGCAGTGGAAAGCGGCTTAGTAATTGTCCTCAGAATCGGTTTGTAGTTCAAACATGTATGGCTGAATTACTCCAGTATTCCAAGTTGTGTAGCAGTTTTACAGTGTTTGAGCAGAGTTGTAGGTGAGCTGGTGTGCTCGAACCACATCAAGTCGAAGAAAAGTGGGTGAAAAAAGAGTCAGGATCTTCATAGAGCATCACATTTTAAAGAAAGCAACAATATAGAGTGACACTGAAGTCATTCAAAGGCAGGAAGAGATTATTCAGTGGGAAAAATAACTTCTAAATATGCGATTTTACTACACAGAGATGGGTTTTCAGAGGTTAAATCCATGACCAGGGAGGGACTTTAACAAGAGTCTCAAAGCTCATAATAGGCTGTGATGAATTAATTTGTATAAACAAAGCAATTACTGTACAGGTAAATATATGATTCCCCAAACACTCACAACACAGAAGCTCATAATATATTATAGTCTGTTGTGCATCCTCTGCTACAGTTAGGATGTCTAGTCGTATTGTAGTGTTCTCCTGCCAGATACATAAAAACAATATTAAACCATGAGCATGAAGCATTGCTAAGTTCTGTGCTTTGTATGTCTGTGTCATGCTATGAAAAACTCTTTCACATCCTCATATTTCTGTGGAGGGGGGCAATTTCTGTAATTCTGTAGGATCCAAAAGGCTTAAAATCAGTCTTGGTAATTAGTACGTAGCATGCAGTACCAGTCAGCATAATTTCTTCTTTAGCTGCATTTCACACTTGGAAATTAGCTCTCATTCTATCCGTCATTTCACACTAAGAAGTGAGATTTGTTTCTTAAACTTACTTCCCTCATGATATGTTTCTCAGCTTTCACGTTGGCCATGCTTGTTGACACCCTTAAACTATTTTTTGTGTGATTCAGAATCTATTATTGGCTCTGGCTCTAAGTGTTTTCTGTTCTGTAACAAGATGAATCCCCCAACATGGCATTAGGTTACCAGGCAACAGTGTACACTCCACTGCTTGGTTATAATTTTCTTTGTATAGTTATGATGTTTAATAGTAAGTGACTACATGGACGCCTGCCAAAATTAACCACTGTTAGCAGAACCCGGACAGCCTGATGTATGTCGGGAGGCGTAGAGGCTACCAGGCTATATTTGGCTGCTATGTTCCCTTCAAAGAGACGAGTTCTAGGTCTGGAGTTGACATTTCTCTTAGACTGGAAAAAATGGGTTTGGGTCAGTGAGTTTTTGTGGGAGGAGGGGTGTTGTTGATGCCCAGAGGAAGGAGCTGGTCTCTGTTCTGCAGTGGCTCATTGTTGAAATACAGCACAGTGTTTATTACATAAAAGGTAGTTGGGACATTTGGCCAACAGAGTACTTTTACTGTAATCCACGTGATATTTTAGAGTTAGGATTGCATCAATTAGAATAATTATTATAAAGAAAAGGTTGGACAATTGACTTAATATTTCAATGTATCATGCACTTTATTTTTTTACATCAGTGGACTTGGAAATGATCAAAAACATGCCTGTGAGTTTAAATCTTCACCCTGTGCTCATGATCCCATTTTAAAAATGTGCTTTTAACTGTTTTGCAGGAGAAGTTTTAACAGTAATGAATCACTTGTCAATCACAGGCACTTTTCCTACTGCTTTTAAAATAGATTTATTTAACCATCTGAGCTCTAAAAAACCTGCCGCTGGTGTTGAAAAGCCTGTTATTTGTTTAAAAAACAGCCAAAATGACACCATTTATCAGTGCCAGAAAAACACAATAACAAAAAAGAGGCATCAGATTTATTCAACTTTCCAGCAGTCCTTCAACTAATCATGTTTGATGTGTAGAAAATGTCAGAAAAATTTACCAAACACAATCTTGAAACCATCATACTTCACTGTCCTTTTTTATAAGTTATGATATAACTTTTTCATACTACACAGAAGGTTTCTTCCTACTTTTAGCCATTGTTGTGCTGTTTCCATAGCGGTGCAGGACATTATGTTGCAGTTGTGGTAGGAACACTCGTGTTTCGGTGAATTTGGTATTCCCATATAGCTGTTGAATACACCACCATAGAGCTGGGTCGACTCCTCTCATGGCCCAGCCTTTAATTGAGGGCATTTAAAGCACCTATGGCATCATGGCTGCCTTTTGTCTCTACTTGCTGGTTGCCACATGATCTGTTCTCTGTGACTCTAAACCTCCTGCCTCTCATTGTTCTGGCATCTGTTTGGCTGAGGTTTGCAATGAAAATATTTGGCTGCCTTTGGGTAATGTGAATGCTGCTGACCCACTCAAGTCTGCACAGGAATACGACATTTTGTCAAGGATGTGTCACCTTAACTTTGACTTGTTAGCCTTTGTCTTGCAATTTAAATTGGTCAAATAGGTTTTCTTGAGGGGTAATTATTCTTACGGTTGTGTCTCAGCAGTAGTTGTGTCTAGGGCTGGACCCGAATATCCAAATATTCGGCTGTGACGATGGTATCCGAATATTTATTTTGAGATCCCAATATTTGGATTGGGATATAGTTGAAATTCTATAGTGAAGGTTGAAAATGACTTCAGAATGAACACTGATGAGAAAAAGCTGTCTGCTCTCTTGAACTTGAGTGCTATAGGTCATGATATACTGCTGCACAGACTTGATCTCTGGGTTGGTCTCTGGCATGGTTCTTAAATGGTGTTAGCCTTACTCACCCGGTTGACAACATTTTGTGGCCAAGCTGATCCTTCCTCCAATAAAACACAGTGGGCATGTATTGGCCTGCAAGGCTTAATTCCATTTTTTCAGTCACAATATGTTACTGTTCTCCATATTATTACAAGCTGCAAGTTCATTTTCCATATATGTAGATGATACCCAGCTCTATATCTGTGTAAGTTAAAATGATTCCATTTGTGTTGCTGGCTTGATTTCATGCATATCTGACAAAAGTCTGGAAGAAAATGTTAGAACTAAATCAGGACAAAAGTAAAATGCTAGTTAGTGGAGCAAAACCTGAGAAGAAAATGGTTTCACCCAATATTTGGACTGAAGACCGAAGAGCAGATCAAATCTTTGTTTTTTTAAAATTGATTCTTACTTATATTTTCATTGTCACATGAGAAAACATGACTAAATTGACCTACTGTTATTGCAGAATATTGCCAGAGTCAGACAGTTTCTCTCCCAAGCAGATGAAGAAATGGTCTGTCTGGTGTCTGTAATATAGAAATCTATTATTCACTTGTCACAGCTCATACAGAATGCAGCAACACGTGTTCTTAAGGACAGGAAACCCAGATTACCCTAATCTTAAATTATATATAGTGGGTACCTATGTGTTAAAGAATTAATTTAAAAATATTTTTTTTGGTTTGGTTCATAACCAAAAAAAAAAACATCTTCTATTTCTTACATTTCCAAAGGTGAAACTTCAAATAGTGCTATTTTTCTATAGTTCTTTACAAAGGTGACATGTCAGGAGGGAACAATAGCAAATCAGTGTCATTCTGTAGGGAGTATGGGCCTTGTGAGGAATTGTGAGCTTTTTGTTTTTTCAACAGCAGCACAATTCACTTAAGATGCTAGAAATCAGCTAAATAAGATCAGTTAATTTGGTTAGGAATCATGCTGAGCAGCTGTTAATGACATTTTTCCACTTGAAGCTTCTACACTAACTGATCGACTGTGTTACTTAGCAAACCTCACAACCGCCTTTTTCCCTAGCCTACGTATAACTTTCTACCTTATATTGCTCCCAAAGCTGTTCTTTATTAGTCTCTTCTGCGTGCTGTGCTGTACGTGTTTGGGGGTTTTTATAAAGATCATGTGGAGTGCAGTCCTGTGCTTTATCTCAGTGTGTTGTCATGAAAATGAAATGGAGAGTCTTGTTCACACCTTTATTTATTTTGCTGCTCTTGGCTGCTGCTCCGGTGAAGGCGGAGAGTGTGGCTGTAAAGCAGACATTGTGCAGGCCAACTGAATGCTGCCCAGGTGCCTCAAATCCATTCGAACTTAAATCAGTTTTTCCTCACTCACGGACACACTGTTTGTTATTTCCATTTTATATATATTTTTTGCTGTTACAAGCCTGTTCAATACAGACACAGAAACGTCAGAAATGCTGAAGTCTAATCGCAGTTGAATAAAAACGTCCAGCTCTCCTGCACCGCAAGTCTCACAGTGCAGACTCAGGCTGGTGAATAATGTTGTGGACAGCAGTGTATGTGTGAGGAATATTTTTCTGTCTTTATAGATAGTAAGAGGAGAGCTGTGGCCCAGAGGGAGAGTCTGGCTCCTGTTGCAGCTGAGACGAGGAGCTCGGTGGGTTTAGCCTGGTGTTCTCAGTGTTGTACATCCAGCCTCACTGTAGACCCCTGGGCCCTCTGGGGGGATCCTCCTTCCATTTGTTTTCACTTCCTGTCCAGATAGAGTTGAAGAGATGAATCATTCATGTCTTCGAGAGGCCTCTTGTGTGCATGAAAAATGGGAATGTTTAAAGCTCCCTCTTCAAGTATTTAAGGTAGATTAATGCTTTGCTTTCTGTCAGGGCTTAATGCTTTAGTTTCAGTTTATTTTTTACCTGATGTATAGGGGTAGACTGTTTATTGGCCTGACTGATGTTTGGCATTTTTCTCATTATTGACGATTATTGATAAATTAAATGCTACTTAAGATCTGAAAAAGTGTACAAGACACAAAAGCTGTTGCCACAAACTAGGAAATTAGCTTCTCTCACAGTGGCTAAAGCTACGCTAATGGCTAGTGGCTAAGTTAGAAGGCAGCCGCAGATTACTCTGAAACAGAGTCTGGATAACAGTAATTAATAATCCTTTATAGTACGGATCTTAATTTTCAATTGAGGTGATAGAATAGTGAAAGATACAGAAAATAGAGATGAACAACAGATGTCATTACAGGAGACAAACTGATGTCAATCGAGAGAATCCTAATTTAATCACTCCTATTTCTATTTGACATATTCAGCTACACATTAATGAAGAAGCCTAGTTATGAATGACGGGTTCTCAGCTATCACATGCTGCTGAAACATTATATACAATGTAAATCGGTTCCAAATATCGGTTATCGGCCTATCTTGATTACCAATCATCAACATCAGTCCTGAAAAACCCATATTGTCTTGCTTGTACCCATCTGCTTGTCTGGCAGTGCCCTCGCCCCAGCACCATCCAGGTCTATCAAATCTGTAAGGTGAAATCGGTGAAAGTGATAAATGAGATGTGCTCGGTATGCCCAGCCTGGCAGACAGACTGTCACTTAGCTGTCACAGGATGAGGCCGTTTACCTTGATGGCAGAAACAGACTTCACAAGCCCATTAGTTGTCACTCCTCGCCATCACCACCATCCTTCGGGGAAGGGGAGGCCAAGACCAGGCCACCATGCGTCATGCTAAACATCTCTTTGTTGTTGCCTTTCATCTGAGGGTACTTGCCTCTTCTCCCAAACCCATCCTGTGAGTTATGGGACGGCGGGAGGTCACGGCCGCAACCCCTCCCCACTTGGCGTGAAATGTGCAGAACAAACGGATCCAGGAATTACACAGAAATTGGACACACTGGCTGTATTTCTAAGAGCAGAGCCCGCATGATGGTCTCGGTGGGCGGATAGGTGTGAAAGGGTTATAGCCCATCTGTTTCCAAAACAGAAGATTTTTACCCCCTTTGAGTGGACAATCTTAACGCATACTCTCCTTTTTGGCTTGGAGTAGCATTATTTCAGCAAAATCTTTATAAAAAGAAGGCTTGAAAGCAATATTGCAGTCTCTTTACAGCAGAAAGTTTTACTCACATCCTTTTGATGTACTATAAAGCACAAAATAACATCAATGAGAGGGATATTGTGTTAGGAAGCCGACCAGAAGAAGAATGAAGATGCTCGGAATGCCTTTTTTGTTTCCGTCTCTCACTTATGAGCTCTGTTTTGCTCTTTTAACGGTAGGAATCTCCACACTTTGTAGTTTTAGAAAGGAAAACATCCATGTTCCCGACTTCATTACATCTTTTGATTATTCACACGCAGCTTCGAGGAGGTCACATAGTTGTAACAGTTTTTGTTTTTTTGTGTTTTATAAAAAGAGGCAGCCAAAGCTTGTTAGGCCCTGTTGTTATTGAAACGGCTGGGTTGAAAAGTCAGTTTGGTTACTGGATCTGAGATGAAAGGCAGAGGTCAGGAACGCTGCAGTCACTCCCAGCGTGATGGCATTGCTGTGTGGAATTGCATGTGCACGGGCGTGTGTTTGTGCGTGCATGAAAATTTGTTTGCAGAGTGAGTGTTCCCGATTTGTATTTCTGAAGCGTCTGGACCTCTGCACTGTCAGTGGGTTGGCAGCACTTTCTCCTCTTGAGCCCAGTTGCTTTGAGTACGTTATGTGTCAGAGTATTTGTCTTTCAGGTCCTTGGAGTTTACTCTGGAAAGTTCACAGTAATAGCATCTCTAGCTCTTTTACATTTCTTGTCCCTGTTCTTAGTCAACCTGCAGGGTGCAGTGTTGCTGAAGGATCCACCAGGGGTTTTTACCCCGCTTGGCCGACGTCCCACAATTACAAGCCCTGCTGACTTACTGCTACATTTCCCAGTCGCAGCCAGAGCTGGTGAAACTCAGAAAAACAAGTGCTGATTGTAGAGACAGGGATAAGGAATTGGTAATATATTCATTGCAAGGGATGTAATGGCACAGAGCACAAAATGGCATAATTGTAATGGGCTCTAAAAAGAGTTGACAAATGCAAAATGTATAGAAAACAGAGAGGAAATTTGGAACAGATCGAGACATGAAAAAACAAAATAAGACTAATATCTAACACACACTCACAAAAAAATCATTTTTCCCCACCAAACAAGTGACATGACCCTTGAACCATTTCTCACAGAGACTTTTCTCATAGGAATTTCAAGGTAGAACACAGTCTTTCCACTGTACTTCTGAGTTTGCGTAACATAAACCTGTGTCCTCAGCTGCATAAAATATGATAGCTCATGATGGTGATTTCATAACTGTATGGTAGAAAAAAGAAATGTATATGAGTATGATGCTGTAATAAGATACAGAAACTCAAGGTCAACCCAAGCTAAAACGTTTAAAAATATATCTGGATCCCCTCCAGCTTTATGCATATGGAGCAGCCCAGACATTAACATTGGAACAGAGGTGGCGAGTGCACTGTGGGGCATTTCCCGGTATGCATAGCACTAGCTTAATAATCAGAGGAAGAGCTATTTTTCAGAGGTATTGTTGTGTCTGAGACCTTTGAGACACCACAGGAGGAGAGCGCTGTAGCTGTTGTGCGGTCAAGCAAAGAAGTGATGGCGTAGGTGGAAGTGGCTCGGACAATAAGCGTCAGCCCGCCCTTCCCATAGTAAACTCGATTTCCTCTTGGACTTTTGTAGGTCGGACCTTTAAATTCTATGAATGGAGTTTTGTTTGCGTCTTTGAATGTCATTGATAAATCCACTCGAGCAGACTCCATTATCTAACAGTTCCCATTATGTTATCTTGTTCTTTGCTGAGTGTTCTGAACATATTCAGGTCTCAGAATGAGATTTTTCCTTTTAAAAGAAACTCTTGAACTTTGGTGAAAACTGCCTGTACTTTCTCTAAAATACCAGTGCTGCTATTTCGCCAAAGGACAGACAAGCCCATTAAAAATGTGTTTCCTCAAATGGTATAGTGATAGAGAATATATTTTGTCATCAGCTCCGTGGCACTTAGGTGGGCCGATGCTATGATTATCCACTCATAAATGGGCTTGACTAGCAGGACGTGGATTGGAAGGCTGCCTCTGAACAGAAAACCTTTGTTTTTATTAATCCCTGAGGGATTTTGTAAGGTCAGCTAAGCTTGGCTGGATTCCATCAAAGTCACATGTGTCTACTTGAGCCTTGTGTTCTTATGATACAGATGCTACATTTGACTCCTGCAGGCATTTTAGTGATGTATATCTAAGAGTCTCTGATGCAGTGATTTTGCTTTCAGGCAGAAGAGTCTTGGTTCATGTTCACCGGTTAATAGTTCACAAAAATGGCAGCTGACACTAAGGTTGGTCTTTCAAAGGCACTAATCAGGCATTTGGTGTTTGAAATATTGCAAGAGGATCAATGGTTTGTGTTGCTTTGAGAGAAGATGTTGGACAGCAGGACAAAGTGGAACATAAAGAGTGCTTGTCCTCGGTGAATGTAGGCTGTACAACAACAACATGGTCAATTTGATACAAAGAGTGGATCAATGGTTTCCAGCAGAGATGAGCACATTGATCAGTAAAAATACTGAGAGCTGCCCTCTGTTTCCAGTGTGCCTTTGTGCGCCAGTGTGCATCTATTTTTAGAAAGCCTATGGCAGCAGTTGAAGGCATGGCATCAAGGACCAATTCAAAGTTGGAAAGTAAACTGACCTCAAGGTCGCTTCACAATGAGTGGATGCTTTGAAATTGTGTTTTTGCCCATTTGGAACTCAGTCATCATTCAGTCTGTCCCTCACATCTCAGATAGAAGGTTCACATTTTTCAAAAAGGTTTTTTTATTTTGAAGGATAGACGCTCTTTGAAAAGCACCGTCAAATGAAAAACACCAAGCTGCGTGGGCTGTATCCGGCTGCGTTACAAGCTGCATTGCAAAAACTTTGTTGGCATAGTTTCAAGACTGAGCACTAAATATGACTGCCTTTTTAATGCTTTTCATGTTATTTGATCCGACCTGTTAAGTGCAACTTATATCACCCTGAAAGTTCGACAGGAAATTCCACAGGATGCCAGACAGAATAACCCAATAAAAACAAGAGCGCCCAAATCATTAGTGGGGAAACATGCTCGCGTAGCTCACTCAGATGTATGGGCTAATTGGATTTCAACATCAAATCAACAGTTGTAGTGCCTTTGTGCTTTTATGAGACTGACCACAAGGTAAAGGGGATAATGGGCTGTTTGAAGTGACAAAACTTCAACGGCGGCTTTTAACAGGTTAGAATGGCTGAGCTCGGTTGCCAGCTCAGTGTGCTGCACTCCACATGCTGAGACTGGCTTCATGCTATAAATTGATCGAGGATCTCTTCCACAGTTAGCGATGGTGACTCATCAGCGGCTGATGTAAGTAAGATGGTGGGTGATGAGGTAATTGGTGTGAAGAGGTAATTTCCCTCCTGCTCTCGGAGCTGTGGGGGGGCCTCTGGAGAGACGAGGCTCCGGGGACGGGGTGGTGCAGCTGGGGCGCATGGTAACTTGTGAGAAGTTGCTGTTAATATAAGCCTCCTCTCTCGGGAGGAACATCCCCACTGAATGGAGAAATCAGCACCTGGCAATGATCACATCCGCCGCAGTGCTCCTGAGGTGGCATGATGAAACTGACATTATAATAAGCAGGAAGACAAGCAACATGTAGGACACCGGAGAGGTGGATGAAATGAATTCATTAAAACTGTTTCTACACTGTAAATACAGCACAACTTCCCCTGCTGCTTTAAAAATGTTAGGTAACTGCACTTCGCTTGATTTGTATGAGTATCGTATGATGGATTGTGATAGTGCAAAACTAGCTGAGTTGATTAAGAACTTGAGAAGTCAATGAACTTAAAATATTAAAATGAATCAGCTAGTCACGCATGCTTACAGACAGGCTTTGTTTGATTTTGAGTCAAGACAAAACCAATCTGTGAAGCTACTCCCAGTTTCATTACATACATTATCATAAGTAGAATTAAAGTTTTAAATCTCTAACAGTGCATCCTGGGAAATCTGCTAATGTGCTAGTTTTGTTTCTTATAAACCTATTTTCATGAATTGAGTGAACTCGCAGCTGCTTATTCATAGAACTCCGCATTTCAGGTTCTAAAGTGGACTGAAAATGAAAACAAATAGACATTTTAAGTTCAATTACCGGTAACTAGTCCAAAGCAAAAATCATATATTTAAATTAAGTAAATGAAAAGAAGATAAGTTAGTCTGTTTATATACTAGTTTTGTTTCATATAAGCTTAATTTAATGAGTTGAATAAACTCTCAGCTGGTTGTTCATTCAACTCATTTTCAGTCAAAATGCCTCGTTATAAAAACTCATGTTTTTTTTATGTTTTAATGTGATCTTCAAATACAAATTAGACATTTTAAGTTAAATTAAGTAAACATGGGCAAAACATTTAAATTCAGGAAAATAAAAAAAACAATAAATTGATTTACTTAAATTCCTTCATGATTTTTTACAGTGTGGAAACAGCACCACTGTGGCTAGAATTACACTTTTAACTCTTTAACAGTGCATCCTGGAAAATTTGCTAATTTACTAGTTTTGTTATTTGTAACCTGAATTTAATGAGTTGAGTCAACTCTTATCTGTTCATTCAGCTCATCATTTTAAATCAAAAATACCTCCTTATTAAAACTCAAGACTGCAATTAGACAGTGTAGGTTCAATTATTCAGCCATTAGCTAAACTGATATATTTACATTAGGTAAACTAAAAAAAGACAAAAAAATTTTGATTTGACTAAATTCCTCTATGGTGTTTTACAGTGCAATAAACACGTTTATCAATTAGAATCTTGTAAGAGGGCTTTGAGATTCACTGTGTGATGTGTTTATTTGACAGGAGACACCCCCCCTCTGAGATGCACGGGGCTTTGAAGTTCACGGAACAACAAAACATGACTGACTCACTCCCTCCCACCCCTGGTTCATCCACTGTTACAGGGAACAAAACACTCCGTCGCCGGATCAAATTAGTTAAAAAGGAGTGGGGTTTGTCCACCTCTCATATCTGTTGCAACACTTAAGTTGTGCTCGCTTCCTTCTCCAGTCTGCCTCCCTGCTGGGTTTCATCATGCACAGTGTGTCACAAGGCAGCAGTGCTGTGGTGATTAAGCCAGAGAACTTTGGGAGTTGATTTGGAGCCGGTACAGTAATTGTGGTGATGTGAATAGGCTCATTTGGTGGGGGGAAAAAAAGAAACAAATCCCCAGGTTGTGACCACAGTTACTCAAAATAGAGCCGAAGGAGCTGTGAGAAGTGTCTGTTTGTTAGCTTTCTTGTCCCAATAGATCATCTTAATCGACTAAACTGGAGTAAGTTTAAAACAACAGCAGCAGAACGACGGTTTGGTGTTTAAAACAGGCTCTAATGGCCTTTCGTTTAGTTTCATAAAGTGCTGAGGGCACTTCACTGGCGTAGCCCACTTGTTCCCTCATCTCTAATATTCCCCCCACTCCACGCCGAAGCGACAAAACAGTCACACAGTCGCGCGCACACACACAGAGTTTGTGTTTGATATGAGGGAGGTGACAGACAGTGAAGCCCTGGCCCCGGAGAGCAGACCGGAGTGGCTCTCCAGCAGGGACGCTGACGTTCACACTTAAATGCTTTAATAGGACTAAAGTAGACAAAGGCCGCCAGTGACGCAGTAGGAGCTATAATGGGCTTGCCACATTGCAGGTTTACTGGACCCTGCCTATTGGACAGTGCTATTTCCAATCCCACAATCCCTCATCAGCCCCAGGAAGCTAGTTATAAATAAAAAGTGTAGGTTAATCGCCGCTAACATGTCCTGGTCATATGTCTCTGTTATGTTAGTAGGGCAAGTTGACTAAGCTCTTTGAAGAAGATACTAATTATGAGAAATTAACAGATTTTATATGTTTGTAAGACAAATTCAATGGAGATCATTCTGTAAAAAAAAACACAAAAGACATCTAGATATAAATAACACCAATCCAGACGTGAATCATCAGCATTAAATGGCAAAAATAGCCTCTTGGTTTGCAAAATTGTTATGGTGTAATAGTGGAAATCCGAGCAACAGGAACATTGCAAAATAAGTTGTGACCTCGCCGTTTTAGTACATGGTCAAGATGCAGACAAAATCACATTATCATGCCATTAGAAATAGAGATTCCTTTGTCATGATAATTGTCATTCATGTGACAGCAGCACTTCCTCTTTTGATCAATTATGCCTGAGCCTATGATGAGGCCGGCCTACAGGGTCAGAGCTCGCCTGCTCTGACAGATACTGTGACAGATGGAGCTCTGGGTCTTTAGCCATCATTACCTTGGACTTGAAGGCTTGTTATCGCTCACACACACAAAAACAAACACACACATCTTATCCAGCATGGAAGCCGACACTAATTCACAGAGATCAGGAGTTTGTGCAATCTGTAATTTAAACTCTCATTTTAGAGTTTTTCTCAAATAAAATCATTTTTGCTACTTTCAATATTGGGAAAATAAATTATTTATTTGAGTTTTGTTATAATAAAGAGGTAATTCTGGAGTGAAAGAAAGCGCATACACAGTTCCTGATGTCTGTTTATTAGCAGTCAAGTCACACAACATGCGTCGTACATTAGCCTAGGATTTGTTTTGCGTCTGGGGGTGAGCCTGCAAGCTGTGCATTTCCTCCTCGGCTTCTTGGTTGCGCTGCGATAAAAGGATTGAGGGGTTAAATGTTTGTCCAGCTGAAACAACACAGTAAAACTCCTTCTCTGTGTCTCTGTAGCCCAGTCGTCAGAGCTCAGGACCTAAAAATAGCCATGCTGGCTCCACGCCCCTGGCTGGGGGACAGGTCAAATTATGAAGGAAGATGAAAAATTTAAAGGCACAGGCTGCTTGGCCACAAACCCAGCCCTGCATCAGTGGTCAGATACAACATTTGACTTGGCTTTCATGGAGTCAGATTATATTAACTAAGAGTCTCGTGATACTGTTATGGAGAGGTCCTGCTATATGTAGCTGCTTGGTTGCCAGAAATCCAAATCTGAAGTCCTGTGTATGTATTTAGACTGTAGTGCTTTCTTTAAGCATCAAACAGTATCTAAGGTATTTCAAGGAAAAGGGATTTGCAATCTGGGGAAGTGTTCTTGACACAGTTTGAGAGTTTATGTAATTACGATCATGCTGTTATGGCATCTTACAGTTGGCTTCCTTGGCTGCTTGAAAGCATGCTTCCTGAGTCGCAGCACTGCCCTGGATACACACTGAACCCCGCACATATACTGTGCTAATGCAGCGAGGTCACACTCTGCATCTTAAATGAACGCCGCGTTCATTCGGTGTCTCGCTTGTCTTAACACATCCTGTTGGGTTTTTGTCACACATGCCGCTCGAGCCCAGTTGCGCAAGTGTTTTGGTTGTGGGTATCTGTGCTGCTGTTTTGCTGAAATTGAACAAACGCACAAAAGGAAGCCAAAAACCTTTAACGTGGCGTCTTGATGTGAAGTTTGTGTCTCTTTTCAAGGCAAAACAGGATCATTCCAGCCATGTAGCCTACCTGAGAGAACAAAATGAAGACATAAATAGAGTGAGTGAGGGAGACTGGTTCAACAAATCAGAAAGAGACACACAGAGAGAGAGAGAGAGAGAGAGAGAGAGAGGAATCAAGCCTCCATCTGCAGAGAGGGAGGCAGGAGACATGCCTTCTGGCAGGAGCTGAAGAAGACAGCTGTGTTTGGTGTGGTATTTTTAAATGCATCAATGCTGCTCCAATCCCTGCGCCTCGCCTGACCTATTTTTAGCCAGGGCTGGCCATTGTTCTATTTCTGTCACCTGTGGGCCACGCAGTTGTTGATTCACATGCAAATGAAGCTTGCTCCCTCCCCGGCTTTGCATTGCTGCCTGTGCGAGGTGCTCAGTACACAGTGCGCAGCTTTCCTAGCAACTCACAATTTTTTCTCTCAGACACTTTGCTGAGGAGAGGACAGGAAGGAAAAAAAAAACGGCACAGACTGGAGAGCAATAGAAAGAGAGAGAGAGAAGACAGATAAGAAAAAGAAGCCGGACTTGCCATCTTCCTCTTGTGTTAGTGTTTGGACCAGACTGAGGCAGGGAGGGCACCCGGGAGAGTACAGCAGCCCTGCAGAGAGAGAGAGAGAGAGACAGTGTGCAGCTTGTGTTATTGCTCCACAGTGAGAGTAGTTTCTCAGAGGAGGAGGCAAGAGGAAGAGGGAGAGAGTTTGCCTGTTGTCGTGGTCTCTCCCCTGAGTGGCTGAGGGGTGGCTCTTGGTGACAGGAAACGCAAGGCTGGCGATGAGACCTGAGCGCTGAGTGGAGTATGCTGCAGACGATTTACGAGGGCGAGTCAAGTTTCTCCACAACAGAAGGGCGCGTTGGACACCAGCAGCTCCCCAACCAGAGCAAGATGCACAACGTGAACAACTCAGGTGATCTCATAGCTTCCCGGCGTCTCTGCTCCTGTTGAGGGAATCTTATCTTGTTTTCCGAGCCTCTCTCTCTCTCTCTCTCTCTCTTTTATCTCTAAATCTACTTCTCAGCTATTTTTCTGACATCCTCTGTGCCTCTTGTGCACACGTTCGCTCTCTCTCACTCCCAACTCTTCAGCCGGTCTCTCATTCTGTGCGAAAAAAGAGAAGTCAAAGCTTCTCAGCTCAGCAGCGTGGTAGGACCGGCCACTTCTTCCTGAATCGAGGTATTTACTCTTGTGATGCAGCTTTTATGAATTGTGGTGGAAACGTGTCTATCTAGAGGATGTTTCTGAGTTTAAAAAGTGCTGGACTAAAACGAGGAAATGTGTTCGCCCTGTTCCCATGCTCCAGTTGCCTGGAATGAGTCACTGTGAACATGACAGGGGATGTTGTGTTTTGCGAGCTTCCATGTCAGCGTGCACTTTTCAGGGAACAGGAGGGAACTATGACAGAAATACTGAGGGGACATGCAAAAAGGTTTCTCTCAGGATATTTACCACAGACATCGACTGTTTCTATTTTTGACCTGACAATTGAATAGAAGAGTACACGGCTGACATCAGTATGAGTAACGTCTATTCACTGCATTGACTCAAGATGAGTCACACCTTATTTGCTTTGATTTCTTTCTCTTTTTTTTTGATCTGCATGTTGCTTTTGATGAAATGCAAAAGTTGTCTTTGGGTTTTAGCTCAGAGTTGAGGCGTTGTTGCTCTGTGAGAACATTGTCATGTGGGTTTGCTGGGAAATGTGTCATGACCAAGTGTGGATTAAGTCATGCGAGTGCTTAATTTACTGCAAAAAGAAATATAGTTGGGTGTTCACTATGTCTAGAAATAGCCAAGATGAGGATGTGGAACAATTTTAGCAAACTGTTGCTCGTACATTTAAGGCTTTTGACACACTCGCAGCAAAATAAATGTCAATAAAACTGCCTTCCATCCAGAGGCAGTGGGATGAACGTGAGGGGATTTAAAAATATAACAGGAGCATGACAGAGGGATGACACATTCCATGTCTGTCAATAGAGCAGGTTATTTGACTATCAGGCTACAAGAGCAGGGCTTTTCTTCTTCTTTTGTCTTAGCGGCTTGCGAGCCAAACAACAGATATACTGAGCGCCTGAATTCGGGCTCCTTGCTTATTCTGTGGGTCAGCTATTCTTAGGTGAGTTATTTTCAGCTTATGGCATTAGCCTGCTAAGATTAGGCGTCTGTGCGTTATCATTCCATCTCGGCATGCTCCTGATATAACAGTGGTTTGGAACAGATATTTATAGAGAATTCTGTCATTTGCGTGTTTAATTTGTTCTTTCCACTTTATAGTTTAATCAGCTGACAGTGACTAACAGTGTCTGTCTGTAAACGCTGTTCCAGGGTTTACTGGGGGACATATAAGAGCCGCTTCACTCTCTGCTTTCTTTTTTTTTTTACTTGTTTAATGTTAAAAGATAATTAATATAGTTGCTGAAGTGACCATCTAAACAGATCATCTGCGAGTTGTTTTCCAAACTTCTTGACCTTTTACATGATACTCTACTTCTCTGCTGCTACGTTTCAAGTGGATCAGCAAAATAAAAGCGCGCATAATCACGTTTTTATTTTGATTAGTGCCATCTGAGAAAAACGCTCCTCACATGGGCTCTCACACAAGGAGAAACTAATTAGTTTCCCCCCAAGTGTGGAACATCATGCAAAAATATCAATAGGGACCTTTCAGACAATAACAATGCTGCACCTTTCAAGTCCACTTGTCTGAATCCTGTATCTATTGAAGTTGCCTCACCATGTGTATTTGAAGTGCTCACTGCTAAAGAGAAATAGCACAAAAGATGTAGGATTTTTGATTAAAAATCACTCATTACAAAAATGAAGTGGCTTTTCATTTTATAACTCTGTAGGAAAACAGTACAACAAACAGTGACATTTCCTTCTGTTTATAACTTATGTTTTGTCAGACATGCTTTCCCTCTGGTTGGAGTGTTTGCTGTGGCTCAAGGAATTAAAAGAAGTGACTCTTGCTCATTGATTTATTAGGAATTTCATTGATTATATGACCTACTGCCAGTGCTGCTCATAGGGAGTGGGGATATACATCACCAAGCATTCGCTGGGTTTTCTATGTTCTGCTGATGTTGTTTTGCATGTTGTTGTTGTTGTTGTTTTCGCAAGGTGGTCTGACTGGACAGGAGGCAACTGGACTCCTGGCTCCCCTCAGCGAAAGGCCTCGTGGTGGCTCGGCTCAGCTCTCTTTGTTAGTAGATAGCTTGCAAACCGCAGCTCTGGCTCAGCTGCAAGGACGAGCCTGAGTCTTAAAAATAAAGACCTGTTTCCTGCTTTAGACATGCCAGCTGCTCAAAATAACAAGGCACTTAATGAGAGATCCAGCACCACATTGCAGTCCCAAGCATCAGCTTATTTTTGCCCTCAAACATCTTCTGTATCGCTGGTTCTATTTATACAGTCAGACAGGGAATTTAGATCAGCAGCCATCTCTGTTTGACACTAAATGCTCACAACATACGTGTTTCAAGTCTAACAGACAGTTTTGACATCATGTTTTTTGGCCCAAACTGGCAAATCAGGATTTAAATATACACTAAATATATTGATTTATGGTCAGTTTGGGTGAATTTTATCTTAGCCTCATGGTTCAGTGGAAAACAAATGGCATTTGTGAGGTTGTACTGGAGGAAAATTGCATTGATATACATTGATTTTATTCTTTTCTGTCTTGACACTAAGGTATATTATTCTCAGCATTCCTGATTTAAGTGTTTTCTTTTGCTAATTTAACTATTGCAAAACTGTAACTGTAATTTTGGCATCATGTAATGAAATATTTCAATGTTTTTCACGCTACATGTTTTATTTGTGCTTTTGTTTTCACTGAAAAACATCCTAAGCCCAAAGGCCTAAAAAAGCATTTATGTAAATTTTTTAATAACAAATTAAAATGTTAATTTGTTTTTTAACACTTTCCCATCACACTAAACACAATCTGCTCTGTCTGCTCTGTATTACAGCAGCATTTATGTATTTTTTTCCCTTTAAAAAAAGGAAATCTTAATATGCATACTTATTTGGTAACACTGAAAGGTGCCTCGAGGTGCAAGCTCACTTGTGAAGGTATAAGAATAGCTGAACTATATATATTCGGAGGGTAATGTTTACAATATTAATAACGCTCACTTTTGTCGTTGGTATGTATGCTGTCGAGATAAACTGGTGAAATGTCAAGCTGTTCTTTTAAACCCCAACATGAGCCTGCATTAGTTTGATAATATTTAGACATGAACGTGTTTGGGAGTCCTCACGAGTGATAGTAGCGTCACTGTTGCTGCGTTTCTCCGTCTGCAATGATGGGAAGCCTGCTAATGTGGCCAGAGGCAAAAGAAGAAGAAAAAAAAGAAGACAGCCATCCAACATCTCAAATTAAGGCTGTGATTGTCACTCTAACCACCACCACGGCTAATGACAGGCAGATCGGTTATAGAAATAAACACTTTGGGGACAGTGGCGGTGCGACGCTGCAGTGGGAGCGTGGTCACAGGCCATGAGTCACCCTATCCCCCCCTTGGCAGGCCCTCCACAGGGAGGAATTTGGGCATGGGGCTGGGTGCTTGTTGCTCCCTTGTGCTAAAAACAAATTTAGGAGCTGTCATTCATAAATCTCTTGTTTACCAGCGCCGACAGGCACTTGTGTGCACTCTCCACCAATGAAGACTTTCACCCGAAAAGACACTCGTATCAGCAGCTCCTGATCGCCATAGTACAACTGAACCAGATGCTCTTCTTTGCGAGCGATCGTGTCAAAAAATGACCCGAAAGTTACATAAATGTGACACTGCGCGTTTTATTTTTGCCCGTGTTAAATTGAGCAAGGGGGCCTCACAACTGTGACAGTCTTTCGCACATTGCCTATATTAAGACCCTGCTCAGAAAAGCGTTTATATTTAGCCCTAGTTACTGGTGGTTCCGTATTCTCCTCTGCCTCGGGAGTATTTTTGTGATATAGAAACAGCAGATTTCAGTTATGGTCATTTCAGGGTGCGTTTTGCTTAAATATATCGACGGTAGACATAGATTTAAAGTATTCTGTGGTTGAGAACATGCATATACCTGTGTTACAATCAGCGCAGAGAATAGAGTCTATATGTAAGTTGTGGATTATACATTGTACAAGTTGGAGCTTCGGTGCAGCTAGAACAATGCCTGCCTACCTTTAGGACCTTATTATCTCCCCTCAACATTGTCATTCTGTTCAGTGTTATTCTCGCCGACACGGTGGACGAAGAGCAGACAAGAATAGAACAGGCACATGAGGCTGTTGTGGTTTCCTCAAGGGCCATTTCATACAGCCTTGGTTATCAAAGGTGGCTTAAGCTTTCACACTCCTCCTCCTCCTCTTCCTCCTCCTCCTCCTCCCCCCCATTTCTCTTCCCATCCTGTTAAACCACTGTCTGTGATTTTTCTGATGGAGGCTCAGCTTGACGGGCTGATCAAAGTGGAGATCCTTAATGCCACTCACAGTGAGGGTACAGAATGAAATATGAGATTAATTAGATATCACAGTGGTGAATTCTCCCAGGCAGCAGGTGTTTTATTTTTTTTTTCTTGTTGCTATATTTAGGTCCATTAGGCAAAAGTAAGGCTGTCTGACTCTCTGAGCCCTTCAATGGTTCACAGGTTCACGGCTGCTCCTGGAACAGTGCCCGCTACAAAAGAGTCCTTTGTCAAGTACTTACAAGCTAAGATTAATATTCCCTGTCAGGAGAGAAGGGTCTGTTCTACAGGTGCCTGTTCTCTGCGCCTGCTGAGCCGCTGCCCTCCTCTGTCATTTGATTGGTGCTGTTTTTAGAACACAGAGAGGAAAATTACAGCACAGGAGTCCCCTCTAGCTGTCTTCACTTTTTGAACACGCTTTAGGACAACTTATCGCTTAGCCGCCGATCCTCTACAGAGAGTGTGTCTGCGTGTTGAAGGGGTTTTGTAACTCTTCCTCTCCGTCTCTGCTGGGGACTCCTTTCTTATATAAGAGCTGAAAAAAAGCTGATATAATAGTCAACATGTCACATTGCCACTGTAGGCAGGAGATGACATGCAGTGAGACTCGATATCTGCAGAATGGGGAGACATAATTACGTCGCCAGCGTTGCCATGGCAGCGGCAAGTTAGGGTGGTGGATACTAGGGTGTGGGGGTTGTCACAGACCAGGATTGCGCCACTTGCTTTTATGTTGCTATTTATAATCATCACCGCCGCATACACATGGAATGGTGGCAATGAAAAACAGGCTACATGACAAAACAAATGGGCGCCACTGAGCTTCACAGCATCAATGAACACGAGGGCACTGCTTCCTAATTGATGGCTACTGTAGGAGGACGCTGCTTCTTTAAGATTTTACTGGCGTTTTCCTCCCAGTTTATGGGCTTAATGAACAACAGCACCAAGACAAGATTATTTACATGAACACGTGAAGTGCAACTTGTCAGCTTTGCTTCCGGAGAACAGGTGGCGTAGCAACATTGCCTGCATTTGTTCTCTCAGATGTGACCCTGGAGAAGATTAAGGCAATGAATGCACTCAATAAGTCTCCCTCAAGCCACTGGAATTTTAAGTAGGTTTGAATATTTCTCCTCTCAAACTGGAAGAGACATTATACAGTCTGGACAATGCATATCCTCCCTTGAATGTCACACCATGATCAGCATAACTAACATGTCTGTTTTTCCAAGGATTTGGCATTTCTGTTTTAATATATCCCGCACTTTTAATATCTAAAATTAATTCACAGATGTAATTCTTTTAATAAAAAAGTGCTTAATGAAGGAAGCGGATAAATGTAGTGGGGTGGATTTAAACAAAATCATAGCAAGGACAAGTAAAATATTGTACAATCACTAATCATCCTCTATGGAATAGAGATGAAGTAGCCCTGTCTCCTGTGTTCTTAACTGGCAATCGATTTTCTCTGTGGAACAGGCTATATATAGAGCTCGGAGACCAGAGGGATGCCCTCTCACTTTGTATCTGGCAATTACTTATAATAGAGGCAGTTCTTAGCAATGCACACATTGCAGCATCTGCACTCAAGAAAAGGAGAAGACCACAGGAACATGAATTCCCAAACCCATGCGTGTTCATAATCTGCTTTGCCGTACATTATTTATGTTAAGTAGGAATATCTGCATGATGTTCTGATGTGAACAGGGAGAAGGACTCTGTTTATTTATTTAGCCAACGGTGGGAAGACAGGATTTATGTAAATACTTTAAATGACCGTTCTTAACATTTCGTGCCAAATGTCCATTGAGGTTCCTACTGTATATAGCTGCTCCCTGTGGACTCCACGCTGCCGGATGTGATCCCGTGTTTGTTTATAGAAACTATTATAATTGCAGGTTTCTGAGGATCATGGGAGAGAAAAAGATATGCTCTCATTTTTGAACCTTTTTTAGTCTGTCTAAAGTGTCTTTTTTTGTCCTCCTTCAATCTTGACATATTTTCTTCTGCAAAATTATGCAGATATGATACACGGCCACGTTTGTTTGCATGGTTTGAATTGGTAAAGGTGCAATTAGGGACTAACAAATCTCTTTTTCTTCTCCTTTTTCTGGACCACAGTGGATATTAAGCCAGACGTGCCATTGGCTGTGGAGCCTTTATCTCCTTTGGACCTGCGCACAGATCTGAGGATGCTGGGGCCAGGCTCGGACCCAGGACTATGGGAGAGGCAGCTGCAGCAGGAGTTGCTCCTCATACAGAAGCAGCAGCAAATCCAGAAGCAGCTACTAATCAGCGAGTTCCAGAAGCAGCATGAGAAGTTGACCCGTCAGCATCAGGCTCAGCTCCAGGAGCATCTCAAGGTTAGCATCGCACCCGAGCACTTTGTATGGAGGACAGCGCGGCAGCACAGTGGCACAGCGCAGCACAAAACAACACAACACAACACAGCATGTGCAGATCAGTAGAAAACTGTATAGCTCAGGACAACATCACAAAGTGCAGAAAGAGGAGAAACAACTCAGCACAGCAAGGCGGAGTGTAGAGCAATACATTACGGCTCAGCGTGAGTTTTGTTTTCACAGTCGAGCACAGAATTGTCCATCATAGCAAAAAAACCCCCAGAAATTAGAGTTTTCAGAAAAGCTGCTGTCAGTTTAAAAGTGTGTTTATCAGTGCGCTCTCTTCATGCTGATATGAGGCCTGCATGTTTCCCAGCTTCAGCAGGAGCTCCAGGCCATGAAACAGCAGCAGGAACTTGCGGAGAAGGAGCGTCGTTTGGAGCAGCAGCAGAACCAGCAGGAGAAGGAGCAGGAGAGGCATCGGCGAGAGCAGCATGTTTCCAGCCTGAGCCTCCGGGGCAAGGAGCGCTCCCGAGAGAGTAAGAGCTCGACACCGTCAACGTCACGATCAGGAGCTGAATTTAAAAGAAAAATAAGAAGAGGGCCCAAGGCAAAACCAAGCATGGAGCCACAAAATTTAACCCTCAACCTTTTCAATCATTTTATAAAAGCATAACCTCAGCAGTAGGGCCTGAGTGAAATCTGCATATAACAGCTGAATAGGAACCGACTGAGACAATACTCCCTCATGTTCCCTTTGGGCCATACACGCGTTCTGTTATGATCACTATTACAAGGATAATAGCCTTCAAGTCATGTGGCAGCATTGCCTTTGTAGGCATGCATAATGTAGCCATGTTTTATTGTAATAATTGCTTCATATACACGCTGCTGGGCTGCAAAGATTACTTTGGCTTGATGTTAAATTGTTTTAGATTTCAATTATCTGTTGTAACTACTCATATTGGAGTCCATATTAGTCCACTTATTCAATGTAAATGGTAAACACAATACCCAACATCCTCAGTAAGCAACAAGCGTCAGCTCACATGAACAGATTTTCCTCTAGTCCTTATCGTCATATTCTGGATTTGCTAAGGTTTGGTCAGAGTGAGCCCACAAGGTAAAATGCTGTTTTAGTCTGAGGTGACATCTTTAAAGACGTGTAAGCAAAAAGCAAGCATGAAAATCAGTTTTTTGCTTGTTCTGTGCAGCAGCCCTTTAAGACCACCTCTTTTGTATTCCACAGGACTAGTGGTATTCTCGGTCAGATCACATTTGGCACTAAAGCGGTTAAAAATTCATGGGAAGTATATTGTTCTCACTGCGTAGGACAATGCAATTACTATTCATAAGGAGGACAAACTGTTCTGATTTCATGTCTCTGGCTTGTGGAGATAAGATTTCTCAATATTAGATCCTGGAGGCAACAAGACAGTCTGAAGATAACAAGAAATATACAACGAAATAGTGATGACGATGCTTAACCACTAAGCAGCACATGCAAGTGATGACATCAAGTCGTTCGGTGACATTTAAGCTTTGAATTTAGGAGAAAATGTCTTTCAATAGCGCAATAAAAATAGTGCCAGATATAGTGTTTCATTTCTGTTTTTACTTTATAGCTAATAATAGACAAGATTTATGACTTTGTCAACTCAGGTAATTTGAAACTGCACCCTGCAACTGTAACCTCTCTGCAGTATCACTGTAACACAAACTAATATCATCGACCACTAGGGGGAGATCTTCCTACATAAGTTTGGCTGCTCAAGAAAGTACAGAAAAGTCAATCACAGGAGATTATAAAGACAGAAATAGGGATTTAAGGGCTTCAGGAGAGTTTTGAATTCAAGGAAAACACTTGAGGGAACTAAAATTAGAGGTTGTTTGTTATGTAGGCAATTATATGTGGTGAGTCATTGCCCTCTAGGGTGACCCCAATCCCTGCGCTTCTGTCTTTTGGTCTCACAGGTGCTGTGGCCAGTACCGAGGTGAAGCAGAAACTCCAAGAGTTTCTGCTGAGCAAATCAGCGAAGGATCCTACCAGCAACGGAATGAATCATTCTTTCATTCACCACCCAAAACTCTGGTATACGTAAGTAGAAAGATTTTGATAAATAATACTATGATTAACATCACACATTAACATCGTCTACACTGTGAGATTATATTGCCATCTGAAGCTTGATTTCTTCTCGTGTTATCAGGACTTCTCACCACACATCACTGGACCAAAGCTCTCCACCTCTGGGCGGCACATCCCCCACCTGCCAGTATACTCTGCCATCACCCATAGAGAGCAAGGACGACTTCCCCTTGAGGAAGACAGGTTGGATAATTTGCACACAGCACGAGAATAAAAATGCAAATGCACACATATATAATCTTTGTACTGAATCTGAACACACACACACACAGCTAGTTTAAAGTTTGCTGTTTTGCATTTACTAAGCTGGGTTGTCAATACAATGAGAGCTTCTATGACCCTTATCAGTCCAGAGGTGGGTATACCCATGGAGTATTTCCTGAGGTTTGCTGTTGACCTGCTAATAACATCAGTTAGGCTCACTGTGACCCCTGCCCTGCTCCTCATTCCTCCAGGGCTCAACACAAAACTTTCCTAAGAGGTGACACTCGCCACAAATTCAGCTTCATTCCTGTTAGGATTATTCTAAAACGCAGCAACACAGTTTAATGTCATGCCTTCAGTCTGAAAGTTTAACTTTTAATTGCTGTTATTTGTACTAAAATTACCCTAAAAAAATGAGCCACATTTGTCTCCACGTTATACAAATAAACCAAGTCTTCTTTGAAACTGTTTAGTGGTAAATGGCAGAATTAAGGGAGATTAATTTCTCCTGAGTTATGGGCTTTAAAAACAATTTTGAAACGACGCAGGTTCCCACCGAAAAGCAGCTCAGGTTTGTTGGTTTAAAGTTGGAGGCAGCCCTTTGGGGACGGCTATGTAAATAAGAATAATTCCTCCCTCTCTTGGTTTGCACGACCGCGAGAGCTTGCCAGGCTGAAAAACTTCATAATTCTGCAGTGAGGTCACCAAATTATATTATGCTCTTTTCCCCTCTGTGTCTCTTTTAATTACATTGGAAAACAATTATACTTGTTGAGTTATTTAACTACAGGCCTGTCATGTTGTGTGTGTACACAGTGTAGAGATCAGGCGCAGGAATTATAGCTTGTAAAATAAAGGTGAACAAATATTAGAAAGGTAAATGAAAGCTTTGGGGGATTTTATTTATTTATGGTTTATGTAATCTTGTAGAGCCATGCCATCTTCAGAAGAGAGGAATATCTCCTCTAAATGTATGTTTACATCTCTGAGGCATACTTTTAGATCCACAAGGTGAGGGAAATAACTGTTTATGGTAGCATTGTTTGCCTTTCAGTGTGAATACAAAAAGGCAGGTTTAAACTCCTCATTTCTGTGCCTGAATCTCTCGTACTGATAAAACCATTTCTTGCCCTTTTGGATTCCTGAATCTATATGTGGTCATTTCCTGTTCGGGCCTTCCTCCCCCACTTCCCGTCTGTCTTCATTAAAGTCCTCAGAGAGCTCGGCACGCGAGGGGGGACACACAAAGGTAGTGTTGTTCCCTCCAACGCCGGCTGTCACCGATAGCTGATTGGCAGGTGTTGCCGGCTTCGGACTGGCACAGGCAGGATGAACCTCGACAGGACTGTTTGCTTAAGCAAAGATAGCTCTCTGAAAACAAAGTGGAGATGACTCGAATGCTCCGCGTTCGACTCCCCGCTGCTTCATGTGGCCAGAGAGCCAAGCAGCATCTTTTTCTGGTTGACTTTGAGGTTCACGATGAGGTTTATGATGTACAAGTGATATATGTTTGTAATAACTTTCTAATCAGTGGGTGTCTTAAAAAATTGAAAATATGAACTTGGCATCTAATTCAAGTGAGCTTTATGCATTTACAAACCATTTTCACAAGCAAAAATAAACTCCTAAAGGTGTGTTTTTAAGAAACCACCCAGATGAACTTGATGAACTTTGTAGGTGTCTTTTTACTTCCAGCACATTTTCTTAACTGTTGGCAAATTTTTACTGCAATATGAAGTTCTGCAGCTCTTTTGAAACAATACAACAATGGCTAGAAGGAGAGAGAACTCTGAAATGTCTTCTGTATAGGAGAATACATTTATAATACTATAAATAATTCTGAAAAGGAAAAAAAAATAAAGCTGAATTTTTTGGATTATTTATTTTGTAAAAATTGAGAAAAACCTGGGATGAACATGCACAAGATTTTGAAGTGCCCACAAGTGTTACAAATACTGAAAAAAATGATAACTCTACATACTATAGATATTTTAATACTTCTATGCCTGTCTTCTATCTGCTTTGTGTAAACACAGCCTGCAGTTCAGCCGAGTTCAGCTGACAACTTTTAGAATTTTTGTCATGTAGCTGTTAGTCGCAGCTAAGTCAGTCATGGCTTCACAGTTGTGCTGGGAAGTGCATAATTTTTTGTTTTTTACAGGTTCTGTTAAGACCAAATTATTTATTTTTGCAAATTTTTTGAATAAAAAATGTAGAATGAAGTGATTTTGATGAAATCTCACGATTTTAGGCTTAGATTTGATTCGGTTCTCTGATGGAACATCAGGTCACAAAAAAACCTTCAGTTTCAAAGTTGAAATGTGATGATCTTTGTCAGCTGCAGATGCTGGCTTTAATAAATGATGTAATTTTGGGGATTTGGGAAAAGATAATTTGCCTTTCAAATCCACTGGGCTCATATTTAGTATATGCTGCTATAGTAGCACCTGGCAGTCTATAAAAAGTACAAATTCACAATGAGCAGGGACAACTGTTTCCTCTCTGAATCAGTAAGTCCCTGTTACAGAAACAATCTGTGCTTTGATCTCTACTACCAGGTGCCTTATTAATAGCTACATCATCCCAAAAAGCACAGAATAGGTGCGATGCCCTCGTCTTTATATCATTCGAGCAAAAAATGGTTTAAAGAATTTTACGTGATTAACTTGTTTACTCGTTCTATATCCTCTTTGTTTCAGTTCCTGTGACTAGAATAGAGTCGACCGAGGGCACGCGATAGTCTGTGGCAAGAATAGTTGCAGCTTAGCAGTAAGAAGTGCAACACCCTCTCTGGTCTTGACCCAGTTACCAAATGTGTGCATTCAGCAGGTGCAGGAAAGATTTTCAAAAATAATCCTGCAAAGGTAAAACTGTAAAGCCTGAGGCATATCAAAGCAACGTTTGTGCGGAGACTCCCTTTGTCAGGATTACATTAATGATGGGGAATTAAGTCGCAGATTTGCCATCTAAACTGTAAGAGGATGTAGCTTTAGTTTAAAAGTTTGTGAGAATAATGGGCTGTAATTTTTTCCTATTCAGCATTAAGCAAGAATTTCAGCAAAATGCATAGCAGGCTGCCATATAAACAGAACACACACCTCAGCTTTCCACAGGGCCATCTGTGCAGATCCAGGCTCTAATGGACACAGTGACAGCATAGTTAAAAATTCTGATAAAGTGGAGATAACGCACAAGGAGATTGACTTATGACTGCGGTACATTGCAGGCATCAGTGTATGAAGTGACCCAGACTATATGGTTTGCCGCTGCCATCGTTGCCTCCTGTTGCACCTTGCATCAGGACTCTTTTTTTTTTTTTTTCCCATGGAGACCGGCGAGAAAGTGTTTGTTCCCGTGCTGCTGTCTGGCGTTCCCGTGGCGACCAATTGGGATGCGTAGCTTGGTGGCAGCAGCGTGTAAAAATAGAAAGCAATCAAGGCAGCAGGGCGTGAAGCAGATTCATACGACTCCCAACAGCGTTTTCTCTCCATTTATCTCTCCTGCCTCCTTTCTTCCTCCCTCGCTCTCTTTCATTCTACCTCACACCCACAGGATTAGAGGTCTGTGCCACGTATTAGGGAAGAGGGTTTTTGCTACTTTTGACAAAAGCCAGAAATAGCAGCATCTGGCCCACTCTCCGAGCTGTGCCCCCATCTCCGCTCCCTCTCCTCCTCCCTGCAGCGTTCCCACGTCACCGCCGCACTTCGTATAGCTTGTATGTTGTACACATCACAAAAAGGGCCTATTTAATTATTGATCAGAGCTGAATAATTGAAACAGGTTGGCTATTGTGTAACAGAGGGTTTACATAACTTCAGTACGGCTTTGTGCTCTGGCTTTCGGTCAAAAGACCAGCTTATCTATTCTGCTTGTTTATTTGAGTGGGCAAACCTCACTGTGGGATTCCATGTGTAAAGTCTCTGATGGGAAGTCTATATGAGACATGACCGGCTGAGTCACTGTGACTAGACAGGAGCACGGTTCAGCAGTCACACACTACAGCATTAACTTGCATTCATTAAACTGACTTGAAAATGAATTTGCTGCTTTGACTCGACCTCAAGTCTTGCGTTATGTATTTTTTTTTTATTGCTGCTATGCAGTACAGTATGTGCTGCACATGACAAAATCAGTGATATTGCCCCCTTTTAAACAAAAGTTTGCAAAAAAAACTCTTTAAAATTATTTTAATGTCCGTTTTCATTGTAAAGTGAACATGTATTTGCAAGAAACTCATTTCAAATCTATTCTATAGGTGTTGATTTGCTCCCCAGAATCCATTTTTTCCCCAAATTGAATTGAAAATAGTAATAATAAAAATCTGATGTCTTACTATATTGCCTGATTTGTTGAAGATTTAAGTTCAGTTTTGTTGCTTTTGATATTGTCATCTTTGAAGCGCAAATATCAAAAGAAGCAACAAAATTGAATATAAATCTTCAACAATCAGGCAGTATTGTAAGACATCATATGGATTTTAGTTCAATTTTGTTGCTATTTGACATTTTGATATTTGCTTCTTTGGAGTTTTGTTGCTTCTTTTGATATTGTCACCTTTTAAGTGCAAGTATCAAAATAAGCAACAAAATTGAACTAAAATCTCTATGATGTCTTACTATATTGCCTGATTTGTTCAAGATTTAAGTTCAGTTTTCTTGCTTCTTTTGACATTTGCGCCTAAAAGATGACAACAATCAGTTGTATGTAACAATGTTGGAATGCAAAGTCGATGAACCCGTTTATTAGAAGTTTAAGAATCAATAAATAATCTAAAGTGAGACAAAATGCCTATTTTAAAGCTTGACAGCAATAAGCCTATTGTAAAAGATATCACGTCAGCATTTTTAGTCGACACTGAGGGACTAGATTTGTGAGTCTGGATCATTTCAGGCCAGCCTGTGTGTGACTGAATGTTTTCGGACGGCGTATTCGGGTATCTCTGGTTTGCATTAGGAGGAGGTGGGGTGCGGGGAGAGCCTGAAACATCTGCCATGTTTTTGTGTTAGTTTAACTGTTGCTACTGTATCAGACTGTGGTCACCAGGGCGGCAGGTAGCGGACTATTTCACTTAGAGCCTGTGTGTTGCTCAACCTAATTTAGTCCAGATGAGGTGGAAATGGGCCCAATCCTGACTCATTTAATTTATCTGAAACCTGCTCGGAACTTCACTGAAACTGAAATTGTAACATGTTCAATGCTGATTTATAGTCTCTTTGTTGTGCTTTTATTTTATGCTATTGCTATTTCCTTTGATTAACTGAAACAATGTATAAAACCCTACTGATTAAGTCTGAAAATTGTCACAGATTGCATAACTCATCTCCATTTTATGAGACGTCTTTATCGTCCATAGAACGGAAACTCACAGAAAATTTGTCTCTTGTGTTTTTCAGCCTCTGAGCCCAACCTAAAGGTACGATCCAGACTGAAGCAGAAGGTGGCAGAGAGGAGAAGCAGCCCGATGCTAAAGAGAAGAGATGGAAACATCATAACTCCATACAAGAAGAGGGCCCTGGAGCTAATGGGTATGCAACGTAGCTAACCACATGTTGAATTTTCTTCTTTTTCTGTTACAACATGCATGAAAATTCACTCCATATTGTATTATTACACAGCTGCACACTAATGAGTCACTTTGCAATGCAGTAGCACATAATGGCCATTGCACTTTCACGTACAAAAAAGACCATTGTCATCATGCAGCCATAACCATACACCTTAAACTGTTGCGAGGCTGCAGCTGTTATGCCAGGCGTCTTTCTGTGCATTGTGTGTGTGTGTAGAGTGTGAGCATGCATACTGTGTCTAAACTCCTTGATGTTTCGTAGACTCGACGCCCACAAACAGTGCCCCTGGCTCTGGCCCCAGCTCTCCCATAGGGGCCTCCAGTGCCTTGGGGGCTGAAAACGGACCCTCCTCTCTGCCTACTACCACAAAAACTGAGGTAAGTTTAGAAAATCGCCATTGATTTGGCAAAAAAAATTGAAGCAATAAGCTCAGTTCTGTGTGTGAATCATTTGAATATCAAAACATTCCTTTTAATGTCAGGGCACTAAAAGCCCGTCAGCCCTTCTGCTTGCAGCTATAAAAACAGCCAGTTATCCTGCGTCTGTTACACTCCAGTGAAAATGACTTCCCACACTGACATTAAATAGGCACAGCTTGACCCACATGTCTGATTACCCCAAGTCTGCTTTTATTAGATGACACCACGCAGGAAAATAAATTCAATCGGCGTTAAAATGCAGAATGTATTTGATTTTTTTTCTCCTTCCAGATGTGCTGTTTAATCACAGTCATATTTTTTTTTTCTTTTTTTAAAGCAAGAAAAAAAATATCTGTAGTTTGGCTGTGTGTTGCTGTTGGCTTGTCATTGTGTCTCTGTCATTGGCCTGGCTGCGAGCCTGCGCTGAGTTGTTCAGAGGCGTTTCCCAATAGATTCATGGCTGAGTTGCTGACCAGAGCTCCCCTTAGACTGAGCTCACAAAGCGGACCATTATAGAGTGTGGCAGATATGACACATCTCCGAACAATCTCAAACAGAACAGCTGTGTTTTCCTGAACCATCACTGTTTACTCTCCCAGGGACCTCCAGTGACACAGGGAAGGGAGAAGACGCCCTGACATCGGGGCTGAAGGTTGGGGCTTGGGGCGGCAGGCAAACTGTGGATTTTAATTGATATCCCAGGCGCTGGTAGCCGAAGACACCCACATGCTAACAACATAAACACACAGGATTACTATTGTATCAGGCCATGAAAGTCGCCGGTGGACTGTGGGGGCTGCTTGTGGACCTCATGCCTGTTGCAAAAGCAAGGCGTGTTTGTGCACCGTTACATTAGGTATCCTTTTTCAGAGGGAACGGGTCCCTCGGGTCAAATACGGGCCGGATATCCACATACAGGTCACTGAGTACTAGTAGGGGTTGGAAGGATAAACATGGCTGTTCCAAAACCACATGCTGGTCGGCTGCTCTGCTGGGTACAGGAAGTATGCCCCAGTGCTGATGTTCTCTAAGAGAGTAGCCTGAGGGTGGGGACTGGGGAGCAGCAAGTGAAGAACTGAGGATGGAGCGGTAGATTTAGAGGTTTGCGGTGCTTATAATAGCGTATCGTCCTCACTGGTGCCATTCTAGGAAACTTCTGCAGCCTATTTCGCTTTTACATCATCCATCATAAAAGCTTTCTGCTCGCAGCGAGGTGGGCTGTTGTTCGTCATAGCGCGTTAACGTTTATGCCACTGCTCATGTTGCCTTTTGAAATTGTCCATAGTGGGATTCCTAAATCTGCCACCTCCTCTTAAATCTGCCCCTGTCCTGTGTGTTTGATGTAGAGATGGCCTTCCCAGCCAAGATTATTCCGACCTGAGGGCTCCGTGTCCATGCTGAGCTTATACACCTCACCCTCCTTACCCAACATCTCCCTGGGACTTTCAACTGCATCCTCACCCATCAGTGTGAGTACAGACTTTCCTTAAATCATCGTAGTCGTGCAGCTTTTCAGCTCAGCCTGAGTCTGTAAGTCGCAAATCCGGCCATCAGTGGCTGTCGGGGTTCTCAGGTCACTGACCTGCGGCCCCAAATGATTTTATCGACCTCAGATAAATATTGTTCTGCAGTGTCTTGTGTCAGGCACGCTCTTATCCTCACCTATTACCTCATTCATCACAGCTTTTAAAAAGTCCACTCAAGTGCAAATCCTGATAACATAGCACATGATATATCATCTTTTAGCGCTCTGGCACATTCCACAGAGGCCTGCTCATAAGCCTCTAACCATTGATGCTCTCTGATTTCGGCTTTATCTCAAATTTGTAGCTACAAGAACCAATTTTCATTCATAAAGAACAGCTGACATTATTGAATTTGGCTTGTTAAATAAATTATTACGCTGCCAGTTCTAGTGAACAGCATGTGCAGTTAGTTTACAGTCTTTTCTCTTCTCTCAGGCTGCTATGGGGTTGAAAGACAGATCAACAGAAATAAAGCATGGGCTGCCCGGGCACCTGCTGGGCCCCGTGCCCCTTCATACGGGCCTGGAGTCCAAAGTGAGCCCCAGTCACCAGGCTCTGCTCCAACACCTCCTCCAGAAGGAGCAAATGAGGCAGCAGAAGATGCTCTCCTCCGGTAAGACTTTGTTACTTCATCTCAACTGTGTTTTGTGTTACACTGAAGATACTTACACTAATCTTTTTTAAATTTTTTTTTTTATTCGAAGGCCAAGGCTCCATGTCGTCCCACCCTCAGTCCCCTCTGGCCATGAAGGATCGCCCCTCCAGTAGTCGCCCCAAACTACCCAAACACCGGCCCTTGAACAGAACCCAGTCGGCGCCACTGCCCCAGAACACGCTCGCCCAGCTTGTCATCCAGCAGCAACACCAGCACTTCCTGGAGAAACAGAAACAGTACCAGCAGCAGATCCACATAAATAAGGTATTGTGCTGGTCATCAGTATTCACACACAGGGGAGGATTTTGACTTTCAAATAGCTTTTCGCAGCATTCTGTATTCCTTTTTAGGTCTCGCGAGGTCTCATTTTCCTGCAGGGAGTCTGATTTAATCATTTTAAGAGCACAAACGCTGATCTATTTTTAGCCTTTTGCAAAAGCATCCTTGGCAGCTCAAGTTTACAGACCTCAGCTGTAGTCTGCTCTTCCCTGGTGTTATTTCTGAAAAGCAAAGAACTTCTGCCTCACTTCAGATCGGGAAAAAAAATCCTTCCCCTGGACTAATTCTGTTATCATAGCTTAAGGCATCAGTGGTGTTCACATGCTAACTCTGTGAAATTCAATTCATCTAAGTTCAAATGAAGAAAAAGTGCCCAGAATGCATTTTGTTCCTCTGTGGCAATATTTGTGTTTCTGTAAGCTGGCCGAGGTGACCTCGCCATACACAGACTGTAATTATTCTGGTGAGGGACGTGTGTGAGGTGGCAGACACAGTGAAAGGCAGCATTGTGTGAGCTCACATACTGATGTGTCCCAACGCTGGGCCCTGAAAGAGCCATGGGAGCCATAGAGCAACTCATACCTCGAAGTAATAAAAAGCACAAAGCACCGCGAGTGATTATTGAGCCGTACCGTGCAGAACTTCAACAGTTTCTGTTTGACTTCCGCCGTAACAGTAAAAATAACCAACACATGTCTCCGCCGGGCTGCTCAAATTACTTTTAATATCATCTGTAATTATTTAAAAGTACTCCGAAGCTGATTCGATTTGAAAAGAGCTTTGGAATAATAGCGGCATCTTGTCTGGAAACATGTGAACAGGCCCTGCTCTGATCACTCAGGCCAATGAGATCGCGAATAAAGCCTCTTTAAGTGGAGGTTATAAATGGCCACTAATCAGGGATGAGCCCTCAGTGTTTTTGAGAGGGATCTCCGAAACATTGCCCTAATTAATTTCCTAGCAGTGGCTTGTCTACGGTTGTTTTTAAACATCCTTCAGTGCCAGCAACAGTAGGGGGCACTAATGGAAATTTACAAGAGATTAGGGATTTTAGGAAGAGGTATGAACAGTGTTTACTAATGCCTAAGCTAAGGAGGCTAATTCTTATAGCTGAGGGGATATTTATATAAGGCCTAGATTCTGTAGACTGTGATGTTGTTGGTTACCAGCTGTCAGTGGGAAGACACTTCTCTGTCTGTTTTTGGAGCCCTCTTGTGGTCAAATAATCATGTCAGGGCACCGTTAGTTTGATGGGGGAGAACTGAAATATGCCTCTGAACTAAATATCCTGCCAATATTTACAATTGATTTCTAAAGTAACTCTCCTAAACTGTATTTTTCTCCCCGTGAAAGCAGTATATTCTGCTATTTCTGACACTTCTAGGTGCAGCATCCTACTCTAATTGATTGAAATATTTTGCTGCAACAAACATAGATGTGGTAAAAATCTGTAGTGTTGCATGATGTGCTCATACATTGTGTCAGTACAGAGGACACTGACTCAGTTTGATGGAACTGAATCACGTCTGCTCTGTTGGAATCGTCTTTCGCAAACCTATGTAATAACATTCTCCCTACACTGGAATTGCGGTTCCAGTGTTTGTGCAATATAACCTCAATTTTTCTTGGGAAAAAACATGATTTACCACAGGCAAGACCATGCACATTCTGATCTGTATTTTTTAAAGCATGCCAGTAGCAGTAATCCACTTACCTGGCCCAGGCAGGCAGGAACAATTGCTAATCTGCTCTTAAACCTTCTAAACTGTAGTTTCCCAAAGCCGCCAGCCAGAAACAACTCAATTTGTCACATTATTGAAGTTACAGTGGCAGATCGTAGTAGATACAGCTTTTTGTTCGCAGTTGTTGGTGTAAATGGGGCATTTAATACATGATTTTGTATCTTTTCCAAGTACTAAAGTCTAAACCTGTTTTTTTCAGTTAAAGGAAAACACTTTGTTTCACAAAACACAGTGTCAGAGTGGATTTGGCAACATGTAATGCAGTTTTTGTTGTTTCTTGGGATTTATTAATTGGCCTGACAATACTTCATTGGCAAATTTGATCTAAGTTGATGTGAGTATGACTCATGAGGAGGCTATTTATGTGGTGAATGTCGATTGTCATTTTCAGTATCATTTGTCAGGTGCAATATTTCATTATTATGTGTAATATTGCCAGCACAATCTATTCTAGCCTTATTTTAGCTTTTCAGTATTGCATTGTACTTAATATCTTATTGCTTTTCTACTTTCTAGGCACTGTGTTTTTTATGTAATTCATTTTTTATGAGCAATATCTGCCACAAGAAATTACTTTGGGATCAATTAAATTTTATCCTATTTTATCTTAGTAACAAAGAATAATATAATAATATTTTTAAAATTTGATCTACAAAAGGACTAAATTTGTTTTCTGTGGCTTGAAAATAGCAGAAAAAATCCCCTAAAAGGTGTTATTACATGACAAATAAAAAGGTGAATGAATCCTTCTGCTGCTCCAACTTGTCGTATAAACCTCAAATTGTCATTCTTCTTGCTTTGCTCTAATTAAAATGTGATCGTTGCGGCTCATTGGCTGCAGGATATCACCATTAATACGTGGACAATGTGTTTTGCAGCTGTTGTCCAAGTCCATCGAGCAGTTACGTCAGCCCAGCGCACACCTGCAGGAGTCGGAGGAAGAGCAGGAGGAGCAGCAGCACAGGGAGGAGATGGAGAGCATGCAGGAGGACAGGCTGCCCCCTGGAGGCGTCATCCGGAAGCACACGCTCAGCAGTAGCAGCAGTGGCTCCAGCAGCGAGCTCCCGGAGCTGCCGGCTCACTGCGGGGTCATCAAGGTCAAGGAGGAGCCGGCCGATAGCGAGGACGAGGCTCTCATGGGCCAGAGCTTAGAGTCGGAGCAGAGCACCTATCTCCACCAGGTCAAAGGGAGGCTGGTGATAAGAGCCATGATCTGAGAAGGGAAGAGGATGAGATCACACACTTGCAACATTCGCGAATATACAACACCTACATCCCTGCAGTTTACACATATAGAACACACACACATACATACACATTTCACAGTAGGCCATCTCTCCCCGTCACAACATTCTTCTCACTCAGCTGCAGCCTCACTCGCCCCCACACTCTTAAGACTCTCTGTTTGTGATCTTTGTGTAGTGATCTCTGTAAAATATGTACGTTTCACTCGTGTAAATATGAAGACAATTTAGACCTTTCTTTTTAAGGAGCCGCTTTGGTCATCTCGAGCTCAAAAAAACCAACAAAAGTTGTATGTACATATACTGTGGATTTAGCGTCAGAGGCGAGAGGGAAGCTCGAGCATGTGTACAGCTTTGAAGAGCCACCTTATGTTCCCTTTGTGTTAATTTTTTTTTCCCATAAAATATTTGACTACTCCACTATCCACTTTCATCATTGAGAATTACTCTCATGTTGTGTTGAGGAATTTAAAACACTACATGCTCCGTTGTTCTTGAAAATCTGTGATGATGTTCCATGTTATATGAGCATCTGTCTTGGAGAGAATGTATTCTTAAATCCTAAGAGAAAGACGCTCCCACAGGGCAGTCTTTTTAAAAAAAATCTTTTTGTGCTGGGAGTGATATTGCCATTGGAATATGGTCCGCTCCTCATATTGCAAATGTGAGGGATAAAGCACTAAATCCCTGCTTGGGTGTTGCAGGCATCCTCCAACACATCCCAAAGTCTCAGCGTCTCTTTCTCGGAGTCGGTCCCAGAGCCAGGGCCCTGTGTTGAGCCGAGGCTCTCCTCCCTCTCTCCCTCTGGGTCCAAAATCAAAAAAGCTCGGGCCGAGTTCCTGCCCAGCTTTCAGCAGAGGAGTCAGACAGAGAGAAAAGAGAGAAAGAGAGAGAGGGCCGGGCAGGAAATGCCTTCTAGAAGCCAGGAGTTGGAGTGATTCATGTGTGCAGGAATGTTGAGAGAGGAGGACCTAGGGTTGGAGGAGTCCAAGGGGCCAGGCTTGAGAATTGATTTACTGTCAAAGCGAATTACAAAGTGAGTGGGGATATGGTTAAGGGAGTCCTTTTTTTAAAGGGAATCGCTTCCTTTGTATTCCCCAGTGGCATGCTTACCTCAACATACAGGTTTGATGTTACTTCAATAAAAAACCCTGGACGGGACCTCGCGTCTTCTTCTTCTTTTTGTTTTTTGTAAACCCATTTTCCCCTAAAAGTGCCCATTGCGACATGTATAGTCTGTCTTAAAGTGATCAATCAGATGTATTGCATAGCCGTAAACCTTCCTGTTTCATTTGTACCGTCGACTAAATGTAAAAAAAAAAAAAATTTAAAATGCTAGTATAAGGTTCTGTGTTTGGATTCATGTGAAAATCAAAATTGTCTGTCTTATGCTGTACATTCAGATTGTCCGGTTTTAATGTTTTTAGTGTAAGTAAACACAATCAGAACAATGTGAGTCTTGTTCTCTTGCTCCTTTGATTTGGTTGTAATGAGAACCCCTTTGCCGCCAGTGGGGGGTGGAGGTGGATGGAGTTTTGGGGGGGAGGGTGGGGGTCCTGTGGTCTGTTCATAGCAGTTTGCATTTCTTCTTCTTCTTCTTTGTTGCCTTGCGTGATAAAAACCTTTCGTTTTTTTAAAAATAAAGTTCATTTACCTCTGACGTTCTTGCGTTTGTTTTTCCACCACCTTTATTACGAAGGTTGCGTGAAGCAAGTAAAAACTGTTTTCTTGTAAATCCATTCTTTCTAATTTTGACATTAACATCCCAAACAAATCATTAGCCCCCGGCTTGCTTTTCCCACAGTTTGCTTTATAACTCGCCTCTTTATTTTCAGGAGATCTATGTAACCCTTTACAGGGAGCTTAAGGGACTTTCGAGACATTTCTTTGATGTGAGCGAGGAAGGCTTCTTGTGGCAGCATTAGGGCAGTCAAGATAAGGTGAGCTGCGAGCGGGTGATATATGGCTTGCGTGAATACTTCCAAACCAAGCTTAAGCAATTTCACAGCAAGCTTAGGGTCATGGGACTGACCTGATATGCTATACACGCAATGATGAGACCAGAAAAGTTCACTCGTAGTCTAATATTGCTCTCTGCAAAATGCAACTCTGAGAACTTTGACAGACAGGCTGCTGCTGGTGGCTTCATGCATCTGATGGTTCGATTTAGCAGTTTATTATATAGAATAACATCCAAACATGCACACTTTTTAATTAAACTTGCATGAGAGCTCCTAAAGCATTTTCTCGAAGGTGTAGAGTTACTTCACATTAGGAAGTATTTGAGCTAAATTAGACACTGACTCTTTCTTAAGTAGACTCCATCTGTCTTGGGCTTCAGGCCCTTGTGATTTTAAATGAGCTGTTACAAAGGGAGAAAAAATAACGAAGCCCAAATCCATCTGCGCTGCCCCTCCCCGGCTGCCCACAGAGCCAGTTGTAAAAGCAAACAAGCATTTTTAAAGGTGTAAGGACGTAAGAAAGACATAGGCCTACCTATTTCCTCTAAATGGAATAGACTCCAAAAGCGAGGCCTAGAGTTTTATCACCTACAGCGCTATAAAAAAGGGTATTTGGATGCAGTTGTTGCGCACACACAAGAATGCGTGATAGATGGTGGTAATGATGACTGTGTGGAGTCATAGATTTTGAGGCTGCAATTCAAATGAGGATCAACAAGAAAACACATTCTTACCCTCTAAAAATCTGCCAAATCACGGAATAATCTGCAGAGGTTCTTGAGTGAAAATGACACAGGCTGAGTAAAATGCACTCTAAGCACTGGGCTGCTGACAACACTTAAAAAGCAGCGTTTATATATGTTCATACCACAAGAACTGGACTCTTTAACTAAAACCACATGGATGCATTTGATATATCAACTTTCTCTTTGTGAAGCATCAGAGAACTTGCAAAAATAAGTTTCATAACTGAGAAAATGGGGTTGGGGGGGGATTTCTAACAACTTGGCTTCTTCTTAGCTTCTCAGTCAAAAACAATTGGTTTTACTGCAACTTTTGGGTAATGATCTCTTTCTAATCCTATTGTGCTCATTGGATTTACACCAGGGAGACAAAACAAACGCAGTTACCCAACTACTGACTGAGAATCAATAGTTCTCTGGTTGGACATTCTGTTTAATTTCATTATTATCCCACTGATTCACAGACAAAAAGCACATCAGTGCACTCCACACAGTAAAGACCTTTCAGAATTACATTATACAGAAAAAAATCTAACCTGTGACTATGTGAAGCTCAGACTGATGACTGAAAAAGATGCTAAATACAGCAATATATTCTTTTTCACTTGCAAATGACAAATCTTTGACATTTTCTGACTCATCTCTTAGTTGTCTGATTCATCTATTACATATGTATGTGAATAAATCGTGCTTTATACTCAGAATAAAACAGCCAAATGTTTCTGTATTTAAACCCAGGGGTGTAGATTCCATTTGAACATTAAGCCGGACGTCTGTGGGAGGTCGTTTGAGCATCGAGCAATTCATTTCCTGTATTTTAATGAAGTGCTATGCGTCAATTTTGTACAATTTCTTTGGACGAATAAAGAAGACAAAATTCAATTTTTAAAACAGAGATCGAATATATATGCAGTAACTCTCGGGCATTCATGTCAAGTTTTCTCATTTATGATTGACAACTAACATAAATGCTGAGTTTACTCTTGTCCTCCTTTATGTCTTTTGTTTGGGGAAGTAACCTCTTCAAACATGCATGTGGCATCTATTTATAAAAATGAACGAACTTGAACTGAATGAATTTACTTAATTTATCAACTTCCTGGACTTTTATAGTACCAGTTCAAAATGTTCTTCACATTCAAAACCTATTAATTGGGGAATACATGTGTTCTCATTCTCTGACGTGTCTCTCTATGTTCATACCTATGTTTTTTAGATTTCTGTATAAATTTAAACTGCATCTCATGATCTTTTGAGGTCCTACAACATCAGAGGGCATTTCCTTCTCAGTATGCACAGACAAAACAATTTCATCTTCCCATCTTATGCACTCAAAGGGTCAATGACTGAAATTTAAAAAGGGGAAAATGTAAAATCAGGGCACCTATAGCTGATAACATTAGCTAGCTAGGCTTCTATTGCTCCTATCACCTTTTGTACTCTACTGTGTACTGTGTGACATTATTAACAGGTCATCGGGTTCCGCTTTAGCCCAAATTGTAATCAGCGCCTCAGTTTGATGAGGTTAATGCAGACCTGGGCATCGTACGGCCCGCGGGCCACATCCGGCCCGCCGGATGACCCTGACTGGCCCATATGAGGTCATTGGAAAATATTAAAAGTCAATGCAAATATATATCATCACAATGCATGCAAGCGATACGCCTGCACTGCTTTTACTTTGAAAGACCTGCTAAGGTACCGTTTTTTTCGTACAAACATTTGACTGATGCAGATCGGGAGGATGTCTGAAAGTTTGCTGCTAAACTGCTAAAGCAGCAAGGATTTTTTATTTTTATTTTTTTTACCAAAGCTCACACATAAAGGGATGTCAGTAAGCCATTCTCTGATGGAGAGTTTATAAAAGAATGTCTGGTGGACTCTGCAGCGTTTATATGCCCGGAGAAGAAAGGAGCGTTCGTTAATGTGACCCTTTCCAGGCGAACCGTAACGAGGCGGGTGGAGAGCATCGCCGAAAATCTGGAGCTTCAGCTGCACAACAAAGTGGACAATTTTGACGTTTTCTCCTTGGCTCTGGACGAGAGCTGTGATATCCGTGACACAGCCCAGTTACTCATCTTTGTACGTGGACTAACAAAAACCTTTGAGATGACGGAGGAGCTGGCAGCTGTGCAGCCAATGAAGGGACCACGACGGTTCACTGAGGTAAATACACGCATGAACAAGCTGGGACTAAAATGGGAGAATTTGGTTGGTGTTACAACTGATGGCTGTCCAAATTTGACAGGGAAAAATGTTGGACTTTTGAAACGGATGCAAGATAAAGTGACTGAAATAAACCCAGAACAGAAACTGATATTTTTGCATTGTATTATACATCAGGAGGTGGTGTGTAAATCAGTGCTACAAATCAACCACGTGACTGATGTTGTAACTAAAGTAGTTAACTTCATCAGGGCAAGAGCATTGAATTACAGACAGTTTGTTGTCTTTGTGGAGGAGATGATAGTGAACATGGTAACCTTGGTTACCAGACAGCTGTCAGATGGCTCAGCCTGGACAAGGTGCTTAAACGAGTTTGGGATCTGAGAGCAGAGATTCAAGAGTTTTGTGAGAAGAAAGGCAGGGACATCACCGAGCTCTCAGATGCAGACTGGATGGCAGACCTTGCCTTTGCTGTTGATGTGACTGCACTAATGAATGAACTAAATACCAAGCTGCAAGGCAAGGGCCTCTTTGCACATGAAATGTACAGCCTGGTGACCGCTTTTATGAGAAAGCTGAAGTTTCTCTCAAGCCAGTTGGAGGGCAACATTCTCATCCACATGCCCACGCTGAAGGAAGTCACACCATCAAAAATATCTACAACTCAATAGGCAGCAATCATAGTTTAAATGAAAAAACAAAGTCTTTCATTAAATAGTTGTGTTCTGTGTTCCACATTTTCATTGTAACATTGTAATGTTTCATTTACTGTTTTTATTGAGATATATATTGAGCAGAGCTGTAAGTGTACTGGTCCGGCCCTTAACAACCGTCAAAGTTTCTCATGTGGCCCCATATGAAAATTAATTGCCCACCCCTGGGTTAAGGTAATCAGTGATAAGGTTGTGAGGATGTAAGAGTCCTCAGTTCGTTATTAATTAGGAGCTTTATGTTCCCAGAGCAGGTGAACTCCACAGTGTGATCACAGCTCACCAGAGCTTAAAGCTGAGTCACCAAATAACGTCCAAAAACATGGCCTCAAGAGCTTAAAGCTGAGAACAGAACACTTTTAACCTTTCACAGTCTAGAACAGGCATGGGCAAACTACGGCCCCCGGGCCACATACGGCCCTTTGGGCTTTTCAATCCGGCCCGCGAAATAATTTGGTCAATATTAGAATTGACGAAATTACAGTAAAGACCACATTCATTTGGCCTTCTCCTGCAGAACCCGGCGTTTCTGTTGACCCCACTAGATGGCGCACTCCAGACACAAGTGACCTTTGTTGGTTTATTCTCTCTTCTTCTACTTTGCGACTGCAATGAGCTGCTGTAACAAGGAGTGGATCAAAGAAAAGAAAAGTCGACAGTGAGTGTCGAGTGTTTCAGAAGGAGTGGACTACTAAATATTTTTTTCGCTAAAGTCCGTTCAAAGGCTGTATGTCTTATTTGCAATGACACCGTTGCGGTTTTTAAAGAATAAAATATCAGCCGACACTTTTCCACAAAGCATGCTAACTATGCTAGCAACCAGTCAGCACAAGAACGGACAGCTACGGCTCAGAGGTTGGCAGCCAGTTTACACACTCAGCAAAATACTTTTTTCCACAAACTACGATTCTAGAGTCAAGCACAAAGGCAAGTTATTTGCTAGCATTCAAAATAGCAAAGGCTAGCTAGCCTTTCTCCGAAGGGGAGCTTTTGAAAGAATGCATGGTAGAGACAGCAGGTCTCCTGTGTCCAGAGAGCAGAAACAAATTAGAAAAAATTAGTTTATCACTCAGGACAGTTACTCGCCGTGTTGAGCTAATCTACGAAGACTTAACCAGCTCACTGAACGAAAAAGCGGAGTCCTTCAAGTTATATTCATTAGCACTGGACGAAAGTAATGACATGTAATTGATTTAATTTCTATAGCCTCATCTATGTGTATCAAAGTTACAGATTTAGAAGTTTATTCCATGAAAATAGCACCATTATGTCTTGAAATTGCTTAAGTATAGCTCTACATTGTTGACTTTCCTTCAGTGAACAAGTGCACGGTGCCACATGTTCAAACACTGTTCAAACACTACTCTACTTCACACAATGGCAATTTGTAATACTGGAGTAATTCTCAAGAAGAATAATGATACAGAAAGATTACAAGTTGACAGGATTGGTTCCTTAGATTTGTTACGTATGAAACCCTGGATATCCGAACCCGTGTTTTTGAGACCGTCATCAGTAAACTTCAAGAGGTTTCAAGAGGAAAGTGCATATAAAAAATACCGTGCAAACATATTAACAAGGTAAAACAATCTTCATTTTTACTGAAGGGGGTCTTTAAAACCAACTGCCTTATATTGTGTAGGTCCTTCTCATGCCGCCAAAATAGCTCTGACCCATTGTATCATCTCTGGAGTTAAGATGCATCTTTATTAATCCCGCAGTGGGGAAATCTGCATTGTTACAGCAGCAAAGAGGATAGGGCAAACTTTTAAGAAATATAAGTACAAAAAGTAACAGTACTGGACCTATCAGTGATATTGCACAGATTCTTTCATGACTAGAAATGCTGAGAGAAGAATCAATATTGCACAGATTTGTCCGTAAGTAGAAAATAAACAATATAGCAAATATTCCAGTACATACACTACTGTTCAAAAGTTTGGGGTCACCCAGACAATTTTATGTTTTCCATGAAAACTCACACTTTTATTCATGTGCTAACATAATTGCACAAGGGTTTTCTAATCATCAGTTAGCCTTTCAACACCATTAGCTAACACTATGTAGCATTAGAACACAGGAGTGATGGTTGCTGGAAATGTTCCTCTGTACCCCTATGGAGATATTCCATTAAATATCAGCCATTTCTAGCTAGAATAGTCATTTACCACATTAACAATGTCTAGAATGTATTTCTAATTTTCTTCAAGTTATCTTCATTGAAAAAAATGCTTTTCTTTCAAAAACAAGGACATTTCTAAGTGACCCCAATCTTTTGAATGGTTTTTGTTTGTGGATATCTGGCCCTCTGATGTTGACTTCTTCCAGCATGGATTAAGAACTGTGGAATTTGGAGGTCCAGTGAATGCCTTGAGCTCTTGATTGTGTTCCTCAAGCAAATTCTGAAGTGTTGCAAAGCACGCTGTCCTGCTGGGGGAGGCCCAGGGGAGTGTGCTTGGTCTGCAACAGTGTTTAGTGGGTGGTACAAGTCAACGTTTCCCAGCAGAACATTGCACTGTAACAAGGTGTTCTACACTTTGCTTGTCAGAGAGTTTGATGTTGTGTATATCTATCAGCATTGAAAAGAAGGAATTGCATATGCTGCTAGTATGTCACGTCTGCTTTTAATCCGTTATTATTTTGGCTGTCAAAAGGAGTGATGAAAAAATGTGACAACCAGCTTTGGAGTGAGCTTACTAAAGCCTGTGGAGAAGGACTGGCAGATGAGGTGGTATCCCACCCATAACCAGAGGAAACTGCTCTCTGCTGTGAAAAAGACACTAAAATTTTCCATCATTAGTGGCCTTTTCATTACGTTAAAACTTAGGTACACATGTAGTTTTGCAGTTTATATTGTTAGAGAGAGAACAAGAAGAGTAAACTTGCAGATGACATCACAAATGATAATGGAGTTAAATCGCTGAAGGAGGCCTTAAACTCAGCTGGCAGCTCTGGTCATCCTGACCCAGTAAAGCCCAAATGTACCATTTAACACAGACCAGCTGTGGAAACTTTACCTTTTTGTGGCTTCTTTCAGTCAGGTGGTGAGTTTTAGTCGATGATGCTCAGCGGGAGTTTCCTCCACCCAGTTGTTCTCGACACATTTCATCAGGTCACAAATCTTAAAATCAAGTCTGACAACAATCTGGATCCACAAGATGATTTCATGAAAAGCCAGTGACGTTGCTGGAACCAGGCACTAAAACCTTCTTACTTTCACATTGACTGATTTCGAGCCATACAGGTCTGCGACTATTCTGAATCCTACACTATAAAAAATTATATATTTTGGCAGATTAGGTGCAAAAAAACCATACAGGAAAATAACAGAAAACTGCCATTTCATAAATATGTAATCTTTAATAAAGAATATTCACTTGTCTAAAATAATCTATATACAAAAAAGACACAAGTTATAGATAGATATTACAGACTGATGAAAAGACATTCATTCAGCATTTTTGTTGTGAAAACGAGATAGATATCTCCCATTTAACAAATTCAGAATCATTATTTCTTTTTCTGAAAATTGCCACTAATTGAATCTTATTTTAAAAATATACAGTCAACTATAAAAATTTAAACCTGAAATTTATAGTTTAATCTATTAAACTAAAAAGGAAACATATGTGAAATTAAAATAAATTTGTGGAAGAACTGAATGAAAATAGTTTATTCTGCTACAAAATGCATTTAATTCATATTTTTTGTGTTTTAAAAAAATCAAAAATGAAAAAAATGTAATAATATAAATTAAAATTAAATTAAAAAAAACAAAATTAAATTAACTCAGTACAATTCAATTGATTAGATTTTTTTTGTATAGTTTATTTACCACATCCAGAAACGTGAGTTTCTGCAGTATTTGAAATCTTTTTCTCTCATTTTATTATTTGTCAGGGGTCTAAAACCAGCAAATATGTCGCAGACACCTAATAATAGATCAGTAATGAACAGCACTGATGGTACCTAAGAGCTACAACCAGCTATAAACTCACAGTAAAGTATATTTGACATCATTATATGTAATCTCTGGCTCCAGAATTTGTTTGTTAAACTATTTGCAAGACGTTTAATGTGCCAGTTTCCTATTTCCATTCATGTGGAGATGGCTAAATTATATAATATCCCATAAAACTACTGTGTGGGATGTGTTTGATGTTAGCTATTAACAGATCTATTCGGTTTAAATTATCATAATTGTGCCTATGTTTGGACGACACAGTACATAAATGTGTTGACCTCATAAGTTGAGGTAAGTGAGGAGGTCATTTGTTAGATGAGCTTTTAGTTTTTTAAAGCTTTGCCCACCAAAGTCGAGGATGACAGAAGCCTTGAACAGCACATAAAGGAAACTTTCCAGCTTTGCCTGTCAAGATTTGTACGGATCTGGCATCTAGTTGTACAACGTGGTGTTTTTCTTTCCATGTGTTGTTAACCAGTGTAGGACAGCGCTTGAGGAGACTGTGTTGTGCGCTGGTGTGAAAAAGTGCACGGAGAAAGAAGTGTGATGTCAGGTGGGTGTGCATTTCTGCTGGATTCCTTGTGGTTTGTGAGGCCAAGATTTCCCTCTTTGATGGCATGTGAGCCTGTCGTTGTGCATTAAATCATACACTTTACAAAGTTTATACACAGAAAGCTGCATCTCAGAGGTAGAAATTTGTTCAGCAAGCATTTTTATTGATTTTATATATCAGCATGTTTTCCATTTACACAGAATTCCACATCTTCTTGTCTTGTCTCCTGAGATGAAACATTGATGACCTGCCACAGATAGCATGTATATTACTGTCACTCTCTCTGACTCGTGTCATCCACAGTGTTATCTTAGCCTTTCCAGGATTAATAACCTTTTCAAGTTTAATGAGATAAGAGACCTGGGGGAGTTCTTCCTCCCATTGTGTTCAAAGACCATCCGGCTTTAGTAACTGCTTTATCTCAGCCCCTGATTGGCCCGACTGATAGGTGATACTGAGGAACCACAGTGGCTGAAGGGAAGTGGCCTCTCTGCTGAGGGGATGGGGACCAGCGAACCTGGGCTCTCCTGTCTGACAGAATCCCATCAGATGGCGTCTCTTCCCTTTGATTCCTGTGACCAGGCACTTTTTACGTGCCTTCCTCCCTCACGCCATCCAGCCCGAGGCCCATAAAGCTAGTCTGCCACTCTCCAGCTGTAGTTGGACAGGACATGTTTGTAAGTGTTGCCTGAACGCACCGCCAGGCAAAATGACGCCCCGAGGGCTCGTAAGACTTTGTGATTTCTTCTCCGAACTCCAGGCCAAGAGAGCCTTTTGAGCTCACGTCGTCTAAAATGCTGCCATTTGTGGCTTGTGACCGTGAATCACTGGCCTTATGATGTACATGGCACGTCAAATACATGCATTAACTAGAGACATAATCACAAGGGAGACACAAAAAGCCAGAAATATTGGCCTCATGCTTCAAAGAAAATGCAAGCGTACATCAATTGTAACTCAAAAACAATACAAGTATACTACAGCAATTCAAATAAACTGCCACTCAACAAATATGCCTTCAACACTTTTTCTATCTTATAGAAAATCGTGCATTTCTGTGTTTTATACTACTCCTGGAGAGTTGAGACAATGGCATGGCAAGAGGAATGCAGGCATCTCTGGGGAAATATTTTTCAAGGAGGGTTTTAGAGCTCCCTCATTATCACTATATATTGAGAGAATAAAATGAGGGCCCCCGGAAAAGGTCCCCGGGTGCATCGGCATGCAAAGGGAGTCGATTGTCCTTCACGCTACACACTATATCACCGGCTAATCTCTGAGGGAAACATCTGCGTGTGGACGGAGGCACGTGTTGTTGCAACTGAGTAGCAGGTTCGGAGACAGTGGGAAAAAAAGCAGCGCCTCATGCTCCATTAATGCTGCTGCTGCCATGTTCGCTCATCTGTGCAATTTCCAAATAACATCATCACTCAGATATACCGAGAAGACGACGTGCCTGATACCTGCTATGTGAAAATCATACTCGAGAGTTTATTTTGAGCAGTTTACTTGAATTTACGATCCATTTTGGGGGGAAGGTTTGTTCAAAATTCTTCATTTTGTGCACGAAAAGTGGAATTATACCTGCAATAAAGTCGTTTTTATGCTTTATGGAGAGTAAATGTTCTGTAAATGACAACACATTGATGTAAACAGCCAGATTCTTGCACATTCACTATTTGTGGGAATGAACAATGGGTTTTCCACAGTTTTCAACCACATTTTATGGCCTTTTTCGGCAATGATTAATCAACAAAGGCCGCAAGATGTGGTTTGAAACTGCAGAAACAACAAGTCGGACCTCGTGTTGAGATTTCTTTCGTTGACTTATTTAGCTTCGTTTATAACATCATTATTGTTTTAAAGCTGAAAGCCGAGCCTGATGTATGGCATTAATTTTACTTTCTTCTCGAAGACAAATCAGATTAAGGCAGCCCAGTATTTAAAATTATGCTTCTGTCTGGCAAAAGTTGTTTATCTTCGCTGTGTGAAACCGCTGTGGTGTCCCGAGGGGCCGTGAACAGTTTGAAGTAAACCTTTCTGGACAAAATATGAGCTCTGAGAAGTTTTAGAAGTCAGCAAAGTGCACTGGAGAGTCACTGTGTAATTCACATAATTCATAATGAGGAATGAACTACACAATTTCATGTTGTGTGACTGGTTTGGGTGGAGGCCAGGCTGTGAAACAGCACTGTGACAGATCCACGGTGCTACATCACAGTTTTAACAGAACAGCACAGTGTAGGCACGTTGTTGACTGAACATAACGCACCACTAATGCAACGGAAGAATGTGTTACCCCACCAGACGGGAATGTGTGCCCACGCTGGTGCTAAGAGTCGTGACAGAGCATTTCTTTTTCGACAAAGTGGGAAATCACCATCTACATGAGGGGATCATGTGATTTAAATGCATAGGATGCCACAAATTGCGGTGCACTAAAGTTAATGGCAGTTCCCCCTCATGTTTTGAAGTTCAGCTGGCACTGCCACCTCATATGGCCTGGTGTTAATCTGCCATGAAAAAGGCTGCATTATGCCAAGAGTGTAGTAGAAGTGAAGTGGGAAACAGGTGGCCTCCACTTTGTCTCATTCCTGGTCTGAGCGCCGGCTTCTGGACACAAAGTTGGACAGCTCGCAGTCTTTTGGGGGAATTTCCTCCCTGGCCACTTTATTACTGAGTGAAAATAAACCTCAGATATTACTCAAGTGTTTACATGTGTGCGTCTGTGCGGTGCATGAATTTTTCAGCTTTAGTGACGAAGCTTAAAGGAGTTGACGAGCCGGCGTATTTCGGGAAATGAGCTTATTTGCTTTCTTTTCGAGAGTCAGATGAGAAATGTAATACCGCTGTCATATCTGTAGTAAATATAAAGCTACAGCCAGTTAGTGTTGGCTAGAAATGAATGACTGAGTATCTTTCAAGGCTTGATATGAATCAAGTTTACACTGGTACGCTGTAAATCTTTTTGAGCTCGTTTAGCGTAGAACCACAAGTTCTACTGTTGCCTTAAAATATGAGTATGAATTATTATTATTATTATTATTATTATTATTATTATTATGAATTATTATTTCAACGCCATTTTTTGAGTTTTGAAAAGTGAAATTAGCTTTGCAACTAGTTGTTTCAACATGCTTTGCTTTAACATTGTCTCTCTTGTTTCTCTTGGTTTCTTTTGAAACCATTTTATACCTCAAAAAAACATGTAGTTAGTCTGTTTTAAATAAGTGTACAAAGGTAGGGACTGAATTCAGCATTCACCTTCCTTATGGTTACCACTGTTTTCATTGTCATGTAAAGAAAATCAGGATATGACACATCTAAAATGACATGCAGGAAGTTTTAATTGCGATTTGTCTACAAAAAAATTGTCTTAGGAGAATTTTATCTTCTTACAATGCATGTTGGGAACCCTGCTTGCATTCCAGTTTTATTTCTTTAAAAATTGATTCCTTTCAACCCTTTCAGTTGGTTCCTAGAACAAACAAAAGACCTCTGGCCAAAGACCTCAAAGCATGTACTGGTGCATCTGGTAGTAAGAGGTCAGAGATACGTTGCTGGAGAAAGGTCATGAAGGGTCTTAAAAGTAACCGGTTAAATATTTAAATCTAAAGGAAAACAGACTAGGAGCCAGTGTAAAGAGGCTCAAACAGCAGTGATATGATGACATCTCTTGGTTCTGGTTAAAAGTCTTGGCATCTGAGTTCTGTACAGTCTGGAGTCGATCAATAAACTTTTGGTTCCAGCAGGTGAAATTCAGGTGCAATGAAATAAAAGTGTGTGAAATGGTGTCTGCATCTTTAAAAGTTTAGACGGATCGTATATCTGAAATATTTCTAAGACTGTAAAAACAAAAGCTTTGTGATGTGCTGCTTAAAACTTTGATACTCTCAAATCAAATGCCAAGATTCTTTCCAACACAGCTGACATGATCCAAAAGGGAACTAGCTGATGAGCTGCGACCAAAAAACAAGAATCTCAGTTTTATCAAGAAAAAAGAAGTTTTAACATCTCAGGGGGGGTATATCTACATATCATCAGCTTAAGAATGGAATAAGATGCCATGTTTACGAATAATACGCTTAAGTAGTAGCATGTAGGAAGACTGTTAGTCCCAAAACTTACCCCTGAGGCACACCATATATGCTATAAAACTTTTTTTTTAATAGAAATAGTCATGTTTATATGTTACCAGAGTAACGGCCTGTATAAATGTGAGCATGCTACCTTAAAAACTGTTAAAAATTCACGTATGTACTGTATGACAACGTGCATCTTGCTTTAAGTAGTATACTTCTGCATTGTTCTCTGGGAATATCCAAAATTGCTCAGTGCGAAAACCACTCAACAGCCATTTAGCTTAGCTTAGCAATAGAAAACAACTTGCTTAGCAGTGTATCCAACACACAGAACACCTCCAAAGCACAATAATTAACACGTCAAAATTAATTTATTCAGTTTGTTTGGAGGTGTTGTTAGGTTTTGCTAACATAGTGTTGCATTTCTCTGTTTCCAGGCTTCGTGGTAGGTGACATATTCAGCACTCACACAGGAGAGTAGTAGCAATTTTTTGCAAGAAATCAAAAATAATCACCTCCCTGAAAATGTCAAACTATTCTTTGCAGAACAATATTTCCCCAGTGGCACATGACACTGTGTCTTGACCTTAGGTTCTGCTCCAACAATGCATAGACTTTTTCTTTGCACTGTACCAAAGAGATTTATTTTGGACTTAATGTTTAAAATGTCTAAGGTGCGAGAAGCTGGTTAAAACAAGTTGATCACGAGGGAATACATTTGATCAACCTTTGCAGGTGTTCTCTAAACCTGCCCAAAAATACTTGGTCTTGCTTGAGAAAGACCATTTTTGGTTAAAATATTCCGACATAGAAAGAATTAAATAAAAATAAAGCCTTATAGGGTTGAGAGAGATTTTTATGTATTTTACTCCCGGGATTCCCTACAGTCTCTACCCCTAAACTTTCCATGAAGACATAATGTATGAATAAAAACATGACACTCTCTCTTAAGGGAATGCCTGTGGCTTTATGTTTTGTAGCCACATACGAAGAAGTTTAAAAGAATGCTGCCTGTTTGTCTCATACAGCACATCTTCAGCAGCTCCATAAATAAAACTTATGGTACTATACCTGTGATAAAAAGAGAACATAAATACCCCTGCATATAAATTACTCCATATGGACATGAAAGACAACAGTCTGTTTTGAAGGAATGTCCTCAGCATATCTTCAAAAGACCTTATTCACTGCTATCACTTATATCTTGGCTGCAGCACACAGCGTAATTTCATGGATTTGAAGAAATTGATAGCAGCTTGTCTGCAAGTCTATCTTTGCATGAGAGAATGTGTCATAACACATCAACACTGACTGTTACTTGTGCAAAGTGGTGAAAAAAATCAGGAATCTCACCTAGTTTGTGACAAAACGAAGGCTGTTGCTAAGTGGGGTGATGAAAATGGGAATTTGAAGTTAAATTGACTGTGGTTGGGTCATTTGATTGGCGACTACAGAAGACTGCGAAAACCACTGAACACAAGCTCAAGCAACAGGACTTTTTTTGCACAGGTAGTATGTGGTGCAACCCCGGTTTTTCACCCTAATAGACATAGTCAGGTGTCAGTCAACAATTCCCAGGCAGCCTGGGGAGTCATGGCAGCTCCATCCCTCTGTTGCAACGCTTGGATCAAGATGAGAGACTGCAGGGGGAAAGATGGAGGTCTGCTTTCCATAAGGTTCTGGTATCTTGGGAGGCAGCTCCACTTCATAATCATAAATCGTCTCGATGGAAATTGAGGGGGTTCGTCATATCCCAACGTAACGGGCACGTTTCATAATCTAAAGATGGACTGGCGGTTCTCGTGACAGTTTAATATCAAAGGATTTTTTTTTCTTTTTAACATTTCCCAAGGTTTCTTCTCACTTTTATTTGAATTTTTGCAACAAGAGAAGGCAGCTGCAGAATGCTTGGAGGTCAATGCAAGTTGAGTTCACGAAAAAGCGCTTAAATCTGGGGATGGATGTATATTCCAGCTCTTTTCCTTCAACCCTGAGGATGTAAAAAGTTAATATTTGTGATTCAGGGTTTTGTGCCACCATGAACTGGACCCTTCATGTCTCTGCTGGTAGATGACTGAAGTCCCTGGCCTTATCCTTTTCCTTGTGCTCTGGCCAGCTCTAGCCCGTGCATGTAATGCTGTTTGTAATGAGAAATCTAAACAGCGAACAGCAGTGAGGCATGACAGGAATGTGTTTCCATTGGACGGAGCTCCATGCAACAAAAAAAAAAAAAAAAAGAGAAGAAAAAAAATAATAAGAAGAGGCAGATATGTGTCCAGAAGGAGCGCTCGCTTGGGCCAAAGCGGAAGACTAATGTTATTGTGCATTGGCTGTCACTCTGCCAGCCCTCCCTCACCAATTGGTTCCTGGTCTCGTTACCAGTTTCTTCCCCACCTCCCCCTTTCTCTGTGTTACTCCCTCTGCTTCTCCAGATCTGTGTTTGCTCAGGTGGACAGTGACACAGTTCTGAATGAGCCCCAGTCGTCCCCCTTTCTGCATGCATGGCTGTAGACTGTGTCATCGACTCGGCGTCCGGAGAGGCCTGCAGGGAGCTGAAGCTGCAACCCAGGTTCACTGTGGATGGAGGGGGGGAACAGGAAGAAACACTTGGAGGGAAATAAAAAACAAAACAAGCAAAAAGCTAGACATAAAATACTAATGCAAAGAAGAAGGGGGAGCAGAAAAAGATGCTGGAAAGGAGAAAAAAAATCAGACCACCCATTTTGAAAATTAGAGAGTGGCGGTTGTAGTCTGTAGAGGCCGTTTTGGTTTATGGTCCATGGAGATGTCTTGAAACAGCTCTGTTTAGAGTTTATTTTATCATGCCACGCCGTCTCAGACCCTCTGTCAGGAATCTCATTCTGCAAAGACTAATTACAGTGTAAACACTGCATTAAAGTCTGCAGGCCACTCCACTTCACTATTTACCTTTTCCTCCAAACAATCCTGACATCCCCGCACAGATTGATTTTGTCCGCAGAAACCTCCTCTGCTGGGGTTTATTTGTTTTGAAACTGGCATGCAATTCATGCTGAAATGGATGGCTACGGATTTCAGTGAGAAACACGAATAACGTAGTTCAGTTTGAAAGACAGGAGGTTCGGGTTCCACCTGCGAAATTCGGTTCACTGTACGGCTGAGCATAACCAGACTCTGAGGTGAAAATACTAACTTTCAAAAATGCCAAAACATTCAACAGATATAGTGCTTTATATAACTGGTGACTGTCAATGTCGTCTAATGCTAAAGGGCGGCAGCAAAACCCAATAACTCATTCTTTATAATACAAGACAACCAGGAAACCATGCTTCATTAACACATGCATGGGTGCAGAGGAGTGGTCACTCAGTGTCAGTCACCTGCACAGCCAGAGCCAGAGACACTAATTATTACCACATGGGCCCAAAGGCCCGGAAGAGAATGCTTTTAAGGCAGAGCAAGACTTATGGCCTCCTAGATCTTTTAGCATATAAAATAAACAAGGGAACTGCTACTGCAGGCAAGTGTCTGTGTGTGCCACTGTTTATATTGTTTTTTTACTTTTCATTGTGCAATAACTGCACATTTAAATGCAACTATGCTTTTATTGTACAGTACATAAGGTGTGTTGATGTAGAAGGTAGTTAAAACAGTGAAAAAGTATAAATATTGCAATAAAAGTAGTCAATAACAAGTTTAAGTCATGCATATGTATTTTTACAGAAGTAGAGGTGATGGTCAGTACAGTTGCAGTGACTAATCTTTTAGTTGCCAACTGTTTTGATAGTCAAGTATTGAATTTTAGTATTTTTTAAGGAAAATACTCCAAGTTCTTTAATTCTAGCCTCCTAAATTTGAGTAGTTTTGGCTTCTTAACTCCTCTATGACAGTAAACTGAATATATTTGGGTTTTGGACAGAACATTTGTCATCTCAGGCTTTGGGAAACAAGAATTGACCAAATAACTAATCAGCTAATTAAGAAAATAATTAGCCCTAACCCCAATCCTTAGTCATTGACTGAAACAGGCAGAGATAATTTCATAACCGATACCCTCAAACAAAAAAAATGGAAACTATCATTAGCTGCAGCTGCACTGTCAATTATTTTTCTTATACATTAAGTTGTAAACAGCAGTTTCATGTTTTTAGCTGCCTGGTGTGGAGCTACTTTTAGCTGCTTTATACACTTAATCTGCACTGATGCACCAGATCTCACCAGCTGACTATGTTTCATTTTGAAGATTAGTCTGTCAAATAAATATACTGACGTAAAAAGTGTAATAATTGACCCTGAAACATCCTCAAAATTGTACTAAACTGCAGTACTTGTGCTTGTTACATTCCACATATGATATATACTGAGATCAGGTCACAGTATGATTTAAAAATGCTACAACTGGACAGAAAGTAACAGAGAAATGCACCTTAATCCCTCAGTATTTATCAGCGATGCAGTATGTGACTTAAAAAGAGGAGTGTAGCATTCTTGTGTGTTGTGTGATTCTTACACTGACACCTGAGGAGTGTTGACATTCAGGCTGGGCCGGTGTAGCCGGCAGCTGCCTGGGAGGTGTAATAGGTTGTCTTACAAAGCACAGACAGGAAATGAACCCTGGTATCTAGCTTGAATCAGCTACATCTGGACTCAATTATTCATCCTCGTTGTTTTTGGCTGGTGATAAATGATTTAGTCGCACCGCTGACACCATTTCTCAAGTACAAATATAACTATGATATAGCTCAATGTAAAAAAAAATAGGGAGAAAAAAATAGAAAAGAAAAGCAATTTTGGTGTTTAGATGATGGGAATGTTGTAGTTTTCCATTTGCAGCTGTGAGAACTATCAAGTTTTTAAAAAATCTTGTTACTATCCTGTTATTTTTCAATGGTGATACAACCCTGCAAGTATTTCTAGGGTTGCATGAAGCCTCATGTGTCTCCATGCTGTATTTTCTCTCTTGTGATAAACTGTGTGCATAGACAATAAATCCACACTGTGCCTTCTGTAATTTCAAAACAGAGCAAACACATTATTATCCTTATCTTGACACGGTGATCTGATGTCGAAGCCGATTTTTTTTGGGGGGGGAGTATTTTGCTGCACTTGCACGCAGGGTGGAGAAGAGCGAAAACATTCAAATATCTTTCCAGGCCAAATCAAACACTGGCATTTCTGGTGTGACCACGGGAGAAGGTTTAATAGCTCCTCAGAGGTTATGAACTGTTGACAGTTAATAAGTCAGAAAATTTCCCCCTTGAAGAGGATGCTAGATTCCATCTGCAGGGCACCCAGTACAAAGAACCGGAAAGTAAATATCTCGCAATGGAAGTGGACTGGAATCTCTCAGTGGCTGCTCATGGGGAGTCTCTAGATCATGTCCCTCAAGGCTTCCTGATTTCTAGAGGAAAAATGAGCACATTACTGAGTAATTTTCCCTCAAAGTACACCGACTTCTCTTTCACTTGTGCAGAATATGGGGCCTTGAGAATCGACACAGAGCATTGGAGGCAGCTGACCTTCGTGATTACACTTTATATTATTGTACTTGTCATCTATTTTCTTTGGCCCTTTGGGATGTTTGCCATGGTAACAGCACACAGCGGGCCTGGCGGAGCTGACCCATGCTGTCCTCCGCATTTCCCGGCTTGGCTGTGATGAAGGGAAGTCTCTGCCCATGATCCCTAACCCCTGATGAGGAGGCTTCTCAATTTCAGCTCCAGGTCCTTGCAAGGGCCTCACATCCTTCTCTGCTCCTTTGCCACCGCTGTCCCACCCCCACAAAGGGCATCCCGTCCGAAAATAAGACGCTATTTTCTGTGCCAGATTACCTAAAGTGTCCCTCCGGTTGCCAGAACCCAATCCATCCCTGATATTTTGTTTAAAGAAATAGTTTGACATATGGGAAGTACGTTTATTCACTTTCTAGCTTGGCGTTAGAAGAGCAGATTGACATCACTCTCATGTCTGTATATTAAATGTGAAACCACCACTCGCCACTTAGCTTAGCATATCCAGCCTACCTTTGTTTGAAGATAACCAAATCCCCACCCACCTGCACCTGGAGATTCCATCAAGTGCAGTAATCAACATATTATTTCCTCCATATGAAAACTAAACCTTGAAGAAGGTTGTGTAGTTTTTCTTTTCTGGGTGCTTCCTCTGAGTTTTGTCGTCATCGTCAGATACCAGGCAAACTGTAGAGTTTCCAGGAAATTTCAGCGCCCTGCCAAGACATATTCCAGCACATGCCCCTGAGTCAAACCATAATGTGTCACTTTTACGAAGATTGTGGGTGCAATTGAGGTATTATTATTAATTAAAGCTATAATACGCAACATTTTCGCATTAAATTGTCTGAAACGGCTTGACAGACTTGCATACCTACATAATCCCAATGTCATGATCCTGGCAAGGTCGAGCCTATTTCCTGGTGTTTCTTGTCTGTCATTGTGACCCACTTTTCCCCTGCTGGCAATCATTGAACACACCGATCTCCAGTCAGCTTCCTGCAGCATTTAAACCTCGACTCGCTGCTCTGTTCACCTCCAGATTTTTCTGTCTTTACACATGGGGGTTTCGCTGAAACCAAGTCATTTCCGAGTATTTATTTCATAGTTTTGCTCCGTAAATCTAGACTAACCTTGCTGTTTTCCATGCCTCAGGTTCAAGTCTGAAAGTACCTGTTCATCTGACTTCCACTGCCAGGTTCCCATCTACCCACTGGATCTCCACATTAATCCCAGCTAGATTTTCTTTTGGTCTAAAAACATTCCACCAAGTTCTAGAAATGTTTTTAGCTGGAAGCAGGGCTTTAGCTCCCAGAATACTCCTCGTGAAGGCAGGATGAGTTCTCTAAAGACCGACTAAAGTGTTCTTAAAACATTTTCCAAATGTTGCATTGAAAATGTCCTCCCTTTGTTGTTTTGTGATATCATACAAAAGTTCTATCAAAATCACAATCTCTTTTATTAAGTGAGTTTTCACATACAAAGAATTTGGCTTGGTGTTTTCATGCATAACAGTAAACATTGATATATAGATAAGATACAGATAACAGAGAAGAATGTTCTCACAGCAACATCCCCAAAACACCCTTAGAATATTACGAGCAAAATGTTGTGAAAACAATTCCCATGATTCCCGATGTCATCAACATACATACAGTATGTTTTTATTGTTTCAATTGAGAGACTGCTTGCAGAAGAAATTGCATTAAAGTAGAAATGTTGCATCCCATGCATCAAATCAGTTAATTAAAACCAGTCTTAATTTATGCTGTGCGTGCATAAACTAACCACAAAATAGGTAAATAATTGCTCCAAACAGATTGTAAGTAAATGAAATAATTCCTTATCAAACAGCATAATGTTGTTTTAAACCCAGAAAATCACATATAGAAGGCATGCTTTGCTTTAAATATGCCAGCAGGTGGAATCTGCAACCTTGTCCCTATGAATTCCATTAAATCTGTCTGGGTTCTGCTCTAAGGCAGCATATTTTTGAATGAATGAAGCACTACAATAATGACCTGCACCAGATTTGCAGTGAGGTAGTCTGGGTGGACGGTCAGTTCCAGACCATGACACCAGGTCCTGGGATCTGGACTCTGCTCTGTGGTTAAGGCTACAGAAAGATTGTGGTTTTGGTTAAATGTTGAGTAACATATTGTGTCTCAAGTTACTGGATTGTTTTATTCCACACCAGACCGCAAACTAAGTGCTGTCAGTGCCTTTGACGTGAAAAAAAATGCATGAATTAATAGCATTTCCTCATTTTGTTGATAGAAATCAAAATACAATCTGCAGTACGAAAGGCAACTTCTAAGAGACGGAGTTGTATTTTGTTACTTTTGGACGGAGCCAAGCTGTTTACTTCTGTTTCCAGTCTTTGTGCTGGGCTAAGTTAATTGTCTCCTGGCTTCAAACATTCTCAGCAAGAAAGCCAATAAATGTATTTTCCCAAATGTCCAAATGTTCTTTTAAAAATTACTAGAGAGCATGACAACCTGGTATTATTTCTGGATGCGGTTTTTCCAATTTTCGGTAAAGAATAAGGCCTTAATCGTACTTTGCATGCCGCTTTGACAGGTGTCTGCGCCTTGTCCCGTGACACAGGCCTTAACTGGACGCTGCGGCAACCAGGCTGGTGATGAAACACAAACGCAACAGAAGTAACAGAAAAAACTCACACTGCTTCACCTGAGAGCAAAACTAACTCTGTTTTCCAGCCTTTCAAAAGATGCCCTTATCCTGGGATATCCAGAAGAAGAAACGTTGTGTTTTTTGTGTCCCGTGGGGTTGAAAGAAGAAAATCTATTTACAAAAGCATGAAAATATTTTATCACTAGCAGCAGGGGCACGAGTGTTTTAATGACCTGATCCACAGGCCTCTGGCTGGCTGCAGGCTTTCTCAAACTGCAAAGAGCCCACTGGTCCGCCTGCCAACCCTTGGGGCAGCATTGAGATGAAACAGATAAGATAATTGTCTCTAATGAAATCCAGATCTCTGGGTCTGTCCGGACCACGACTCGCTGGGCTTTTTTTTTTTTTTTTTTTTTTTTTTTTTTGAAGGGGGTGTTCCATATAGATCTTGAATTTGAAGAGAGACTGTGGAAGTCAGTCCCTAATTCAAACCAGAGCTCGTGTACCAGCCCGTGGAGCTTTGATACCGTTTGAAGTTCTGCTAGCGAACACGGCACCGTCAGCACTGCCGGACTCTGTCGTCATGACAACCCTAATTATCTTCCTTTTTACAGCCTCTTTTTTACACAGGAAGGGAGCCATTATGTTCTTTTGGGCATTTGCATCTCTCTGGGGCAAATGGTAAAGGTCAGGGAAATGAAACAAAATAAGAATACAACCGTGCAAAGTTGTGCATGTGCGAGAAAAGGTGACTCACTGCAACACGTCTAACACTTTGGCAACGTTTCTTGGACTGCTCAATGAAGCGTATGTTCCCAAGGACAGTCGAAAACTTTCTGCGGCAGTTTGTTAAAAAGCTCCTTTCAAATGCTTCATTTTCTTGCAGGCGTTGTGAAATAATCAGACGTTCTCCTGCTTCAAAACACAATTTTATTAACACTTAGAGCTCAATCCTAAGAAAACACACGCCTAATCACGATACATTATTCATTCATATAATGTGATAATACACTTGTAATGCAAAATCAACACGCCGCTGTTTTTCCTGATGGGTTTCCAGTTGTGTTCAGACGACGCCCGTGGAAAGTTAACGTGCCACATGTATTTCTCTTTGCTCTTGGATAATGTTCGCTGGTACCAGACTGTTTGGTTCAAAAACAGCAGAACATGGCCCAGGCTGAGCTGCTGCTTTCACACGACAGATGCTGCCGCTCTGACATCTTGTTCATATATTTTAAAAAGGGAAAAGCGACTGACTGCCAATTAGCTGCACCAGAATCTTTCCACTGATAAACGAGAATTTGATTCATTGCATCAGCGACTTAAGTTTTATTTCCTCTTTTATGTACTTTGGATAAATACTAAAGAATCAAATGCAAGCCAGTGAAATCAGGCACCAGAGATACCCTAAATCCAACGACACCGGTGTAATTAATAAAGGTGGAAGTTTTCTGTTTCTCCAAAAGCATGCATTCATTCCACAGGAATCCAACCATTCACAGTTACTGTTTCACATAACACGTCTTTAATCTAAGGAGCACTTTATGTGATATCACTTGAGGATTTTCCCTAATATGCAATCAAGCATATAAAAAAGACTGGCTGTTAAAATGCCAAGTTTTCATGCAAGTTTTAGCACATACATTCAAGCCAAGTTGTAAAAATAATTTGCTTAAGGGGGGCAGAGACTGAAAGTAAAGTCAGTTATCACCCAGATCTTATCAGGGCGACCATTGTGGCTGGACGAGGATCCTTAAGTGGTGTCACTCTGCCAGGGGTCACAGATAGCTGCGAATCAAAGGGGGAGCCAGAGGTTGACCAAACAAATGGTTCCTCCTCTGCCCTCATGTAAAACTATCTGTCGAACACCAGCGGTTCCGCTTTGAACTTGATTTAGCGCTAAGGTCACAACCAGCCGGTCATGTGCTGCTGAGGATGAAGCCAGCACCAGATGACATGGAGATAAGATGAAAGTTTATGTTGTCGTACGCTGAGATCATCAGTGGCTGTTTAATGGGGTGTAATGCTGCAACTGTTACAGGAGTTTATTCCTCATTTAGGGAAGTATTCAGTGCTTATGTTTACACTTTTAACCCACTGAACACCAAGCAGTTTCTAGACATTTTTGTCACATTTTTACTCACTGTGAGCTCATTTTTCCCTGCAATAAGAAGTCTTGCACCTCTGTAGAAACAGTACAACTAGAAGCTGAGACAACTAAAAAAAAAAAATTTTTTTGCAGTATGATGTAGTTTTAGTGTCAGAAATAGTAAAAATGAAAAAAGTTTCATTTCTTTATTTTCTAAAAATATAAAAGAAAAAGGAATCAGCTTGTGTGTCCACAGATGTAATCTGACTGTAAATGGTATAGATATTTTTCAACTTACATTTTGAATTTGTTTCATTGCTTTCTTTCTTTTCACACTGTGTAAACACAGCCTACAGTTCAGCCGAAAAGTCTCAGTAATTTTATTATGTCACTGTTGGCTGCAGCTAACTCATTTCTGGTGTCATGGTGGTGCAGATGTACGCAGAATTATGTGTTTTTTTCAGAATCTGGTTGCTGCAAACTGGTAATTTTTGGTGAATTTTTCAACGAGAAATGTAAAATAAAGTGATTTTGATGAAATATCACTACTTTAAGCTCAGATTTGGTTAATTTTCCTCATAAAAGTGCACATCGCATATGAGTAGTTTGCAGAAAGTTGAAAATCTGATGTTTCTGTCTGATAGAAATGCTGTCATTTTAGCAAATTTTCTAAAAGACAACATGCCTTTCAAATCCGCTGATAGGTTTTGGGGTTCAGAGGGTCAAAATGTGGATTTTATAGTTATATTGATTGACAGTGAAATATTAGTTATAATGATATTCATAAATAATACACAATATTTTAAGCAGCCTGTGCAATCAGCATCACAATCAGCAAAAATAACCTCATGCCATCTATTCGGAAACAACACTTTGTTAATGGATGGTGATAATGCATCAGTATTGCAGTAAAGTTCATCAGACAAATACTTCCCACACAAAATGCTCTTTTAGTAACAAATACAACCATTTTTTTAATGTCGATACCATTGATGTGTGTGATGTTATTTTCATCTGACCAGGTGGCTCCTCTGACGCTGTGACTGGAGGGTCAGTTTCCTGCACCAGGACTCCTGCTGGGAGGTGAGGAAATACATTATGAGTCAGAGCAGCTACAAAACATTAAAACCAGGTGAGCACTGACCTAAAACAACACAAATTAAATCGGATTCCTGTTTACTACTCCGTGCCTCGTGCTATTGCAAAAGTTGAAAAGTTTTTCCACTTGTCAATCAAATCCAGATTCAAGCATGGGTGTAGACTAGAGGGAGGAACACAGGGGGATACATTATGCATTTCCCCCCCAATAAAAACATAAGAATCAGAGGATTTTTATGTGAAAAGATGCTTTAACATTACTCACAGACTCAACAATGCAGATACATGCAATTATGACACAGATTGGTGCTTAAAAATTCACCACACAGCGGAGGAGATGAGGTGCAAAATGTTCTCCTGAAGGACCCCAAAACACTGAATGTAATGTATCTTCTGCAAATCTATGCCTACGCATTTATCAGCAACATTTTAACCAAACAGTTCACCTTTTTTGCTGTTTAAAGGAGCGTATACATGCGTTTGTTATTTTTGGCAGTTCTATTAATCAATTAGAAGGTGCAATATTTGATTTTAGCGCATTTTTTTCAGTCATTGCTTGTTTATTTTTGTATGAGCAACTTAAGAGCAAACAGCACACTCAGCTTTTGATCAGAGAACTGAAGATATGACTGAACTCTAAAGGGTAGTATTCACATTTGAAGACATTTATTTTGGTTTATTTCAGACTTCAGATTTGAGTGACCCTAAAATGGCCAGTTTAGTTAAGCTTTTTAGATTTTCAGTTCTAAATTTTGGTCATTTTTGTGATTTTTATTTCTACACTGTGCATCATATATAGGTATAGTATATTCGTACCAAATTGCAAAGAGCGGTTTTGTCCTATGTGTACATTATCTGCAGCTGAAATGACTAACAGACCAGCCCAGTCTGCATTAGAACAAAGTTCTGCAGTGATGGTCAATTTGATTTCCCCCCACTTCCACATAATGCCACTTCCTGCTTAAGAACTCACCCAACTGAGAATAAAGTATTTAAGACGTTCAGGGAGGGAATAAGGAGATCATTGTAAAGTGGAGGTAACAACACATCAATTATCAGCATGACATTAGAGTCCTGGTATTCAGCATCGGTGCGGCTGGTGGGCCTGCAGGTTAATGAAGGCAATGGGATTAATACCCAGGGAGGGGGGCGGCCTCGGGGATGCTGCATCATTAGAACCCTTTTACCCCCCTGGGGGCAATACACAGGGGCTGCATGTTTCACTGTGTGACTCAATGAGGGGCAAAATGTGCCAGAAAGAGCACTTTGGATAAGCTGAAGCTGCACCACACACATGTTCAGTTGAATTATATTGAATTTATAACAACGTATTTCACTTTTCACTGTGCGTTTGTACATTTATTTAGGGAACTGATGCTTTAAGAGCTTGTGAGGGGTTTATTTTCCCTTCTCCCCTCAGAACATAATCGTCTGCATTTCATGCTCAGATCGGGGCTACAGTTACACTCCATCTTGATTGAACATAAACAGGGATGTTTGAAATCACTGCGTTGGACTGTGACTGGCCTCCACTTCATCTGTGTGTTTATGCTTCCTGTGAGGGGCCCTCTATTTATGGACAACTGAAGAGCACAAATAATCATCCCCCTCCAGTGAAAAATCTGCTTTTATTATCTGCTAAGGTTTTTGCAGTGCCTTTGTGTACGCTCACGCTGCCTTCTGATTGCCTGTTTATTATTACAGCGTTTTCTGCTGAGCCAATGGGGGGGATCGGGGCCAATTCCTAAAGGTGCCAAGCCCTTTTCCCAGCCTTTTCCTGTCTGTGACATCATTGTGTATAACCCTGAAACACACTGATCCGTGTCTTGTCTGCAGCCTGGGTGGCACACATCACACGCAACCCAGGTTAAACACAAGGTGGAAAGACTGTTGTATCAAAGGATGTTTCTGATCCGGGATGCAATCAGATCAAATGCCAAAATCATCATTCCTTTCCAAACCAGTGTGTCTTTCACTGTGATAAAACTCTGACCTGCTGTGGCTTCATATTTTCAGCTGTGGTCTCTAATTTGCTCAAACATTGTGTGTCTCCACAAGCTTTCAAGGAGTTTTGAAGCAGCAATTTAACATTTTCGCAAGCAGTTTTTTATTTTATCCAATTTTAAGAAACAACATTCCAATTTTGATATAGACCTTTTAACACAAAGACTTTTTATGCTGTTTTAGAATTTTAAAATTAAATTATTTAAATCTAATTAATTCATCACTAATGGTTTTGGTTTCTTTTTGTCAGTTGTCTGCAAGTTCACATTAATTCTTAAATGCAAAAATGTTTTTGGACGATAACAGTTAAATACTCCAGTTTGAGTTTGTGCAAAAGAATAAGCACTAATTAACCATTCAATGTATACTTATTTCTGTCAATAATTCAGCCAAATACACAATCATCCCTTTGCTGCTTTGTTCTCATACGCTCACATAAATCATGTCAGTCCACCGCAGGTGTCTGTCTGCGTTATTTAAACTTCAAATGCTGCTGAACCTGCACAGGAATGTGTTTTTGGTCTGGACACACTGTATGTTGCTCTGCCAGGTTAGAGACACAGCATCAGTGTCTGTCTCGGATCAAAGTGATTTATGGAAGGTTTCAGGAAATAATGCTGAGAGCCAGGCTTCAGCGCATCACCACAGCGAGTTTTGATCAGTTTGTTATGACATGACAACTCTCTAGAAGCAAAAATAGAATTTTAGCGTGCAGTCTGTGGCAGTGAAAGAGATAATGAGAAGAAAAAAAAAAACATTTGAAATGTGTGTTTTAAATGAGCTTCAAATCACTTTAGCTAATTATATATCCATATATATGAGCATATAATATGAATATACAGGATACATCAATAGTTTAAATCTGCATGTGATGGACTTTCTAGAACACACGTGTGCTTAAGACCATCTTCAGTTGTATTAGTTTGATTTAGAGGCAGATTCTCATCCTGAGCTGAGTGCACTTTTACCTCTAGAGCAGAAAAAATAGATGTAAATCTTTCAACAACAGAAATCTGATGACTATTAAATTCAAATGATCCCAACATATATCATGATTTTACTCAATAATTAATATTTCTATTTCAGCTTCAGATGTTTAAACTGAAAACTGCTATTTTATTCCACAACCTTCAGTAAAAAGATTAAAAAAGAAATGTAAGATTTTTTTTCTGTTATTCTCTGACATAGAGTTAAATAGAGTTTGATGTTCATAGCTGCAGGTAGCTGCTGGTTTTCTACACTGGTGAATCTCAATCGACCCAACGGGAAATAGTAATAGATTGAAATACATATTTATTTTGTATTTAGAAACAATTATTTCCTTATTATTACTTATTTTTTCTTCTGCAGTTTCTTCCTCATCCACTTTTTAGGCAGAGAAGTCAGTCCTGCTCTAACAACCTCAGCCACACTAATATCAGAGTTTCCATATTTCACCAGAGATTCATATTTTCCATCTTTACAACGGCTTTTTCTTTTTTTATCGGTCTCACATAAAATCAAAGATTTCCCTCCACATGACGTCGATGGAGCTCAAAATCGCTGCTTTCAACTTGATTTAAGTCTCTCTTTTTTTTTAGTGGACAGCAACTGTACTTAGTTTTCACATGTGCATTACATAAAACAAAGCTTTCTCAACAAAGAGCTGCATTATAGATGCTAATGCATTCAATAATCAGCAGAGTCCAGATGCAGCAGATATGTGCTGTAGAATCTGGTTCTGTTTAGCTTCTCCTCTGTTTCCTTTTGCCTCAAGTGCAGTTCTGGACTCTGATCTTGTCTCCATGCAGCTCAACGACTGCTGGCTTTAATATTCACTTTTGGAGGCATTGTTGGGACGTGTGGTGAGTGTGTCTAAAATAAAAAGGTTACTGACTAATCCAACTTTTTCAGTTTGAGTTTGATGAGAGAATAAAAGATACTTTTAGATTTCCAAAATGGAGTTTTACTTTGAAGTCTGCACCTGCCTCTTTCTATTGGGGTCAGAAATTCATATATTTACACTAAAAATTATAACACAGTGAGATTATCTTGAGAATATATATTTGTTGAAGTTATTCTAAAGAACTTTTACATCAAAAATCATTAGTTATAACCTGGTTTAAAAAATGGTAAGCTGCATTTGCAAAAAAAATAAATACATTACATATAACACATTAGAAAATTAAAGAATTAAGAAAAAAATAACACCAATAAATAAACAGCTACGTTTATGAATAATCTGTGTGACTTGATACAACTAAAAAATAGAAACAGAAATAGAAAATCAAGAATTTTTAAAGAAAAATTAAAACAGCCATTTGAATTTTTGTGAAAGGCAGCCTTAATAATAAAACACAATGATAATAGTAATACTACTACAACTAATAGCAATAGCAGCAGTGGAAAGAAGAATACAATAATTAGATAGTACATTTTTTTCATTAAAATGTCAAATTTACTAAATCAGTGTTAAAGACAAGCCTGCATTAATTACTTGTACATTTGGAATTGTTACTCCAATTTAAATAAAAATAGAAAAAAGAGAGACCAAGAACAAACTCAGAAGTCTGTTGGTTTTGAAGGCTTCATATTTAAGTGGTCGCCCATGCACTTCTGCTGGACTTTATATATGTGTATCCTCCACTTCTTCTTTCTAACCGCTTGGATGATAAATTGTCGTCCTTCAGGTACTTCCCTCCTTCAAGCCTCCTCCCTCCAACCAACCAAACACACACTCTCTCTAACACACAAACACACACTTTCCCCCTTCAAAGTAGCCTCAACTCTGCCTGCTGTAGGCCCGACAGCGTTCCGAAAAACATCCTGAATTTTCACCTCGCAGCCAAAACACGAGAAAAAGTCTTGACACGATCCACAAAAGCCGAAAGAAAAAATGCACTGCAGCTCTTTCTTTCCTCTCCCTCCAGCCTACCTTCGCCTCAGCGCGGTCAGTCTCATCCACATGGCTCCCTGCAGGCCGCCCTCCTCTGCTTTTAAACTGAATAAATCCACTTTAATTAGTGGCTGATGTGAATCTTTGGGACTTCTTCGGAGTGTCTGCTCGCTGCTTCCAGCTCTGTCTCTGCACAGCACCGCTCTGCTCTGCTCTCCGAGCCTCCGCACAGCCTGAACATCTGCTCATTTCACGTGACTTTTTTTTAAAAATACTAACATCTGTTCTAAATAGGTTTCATTCTGTGCCTCTGCATCGTGTCAATGGCCAACTCCTCTCTTCTGGAAAATAAAGGCGGAGAGGAAACTTATTTAAAGGCATTGCATAAGGGGCTGAAAAAAAAGTTGATATTTATTACAGCCCCCTGCTTATTTATTTAGTATTGAGTGAAAAGCTTTGACTTTTTAAGCAAGAGGATGTTTGTTGATCTTGTGGGTCCCAGACTTGTGTTTGGGAGGCATTTACCCCCCTTTTCTCTTTTTTAAAACTGTGACTGAGAATAGCCTCCCTGTACAGCCTGTGTACCTTCACGGCCTCCTTAAATTTCATAGACATCTGGGAATTCCATACATGCCTCACAAGCCAATTACACACCTTCAAACGGGCTCACACTTTGATTTTTTGGACAGCGAGGAACACTTTCCCAGATCAATGAGATCAATCACAGCGCGATGACTGTAGGATATGAAAGATTTATTTAGGGACAATAATCAGGAGTAACCTCCAAAGGCTGTCAGAGCATGTTGGGCTGCAGATCTGCAAAAAAAAAAAAAAAAAAAAAAAAAAAAAAATCCCATTATAATTTGATTATGTTTGATTTTGTCTTAATAGAACATCCAAGAAGATTTCTGCTTTGGCAAAATTTCCTGCAGAAATGACACCGCTGTATGACCCCACTTTAACTTATTTACTTCTAAGGTTACATTTCAAGCACATATAGGCCTGAATCCAACTTTAAACACTAAAAAGAGAGAGTGAGGCAGAAACTGGAGACTTTTTTTTCAGTTAAAATGCCATTTTTTATAGAGTGACATTTTTTTTCTCACATTTAAATTATGTGGCAACACTTTCATAAATACTTATAAATGATTTGAGAATTTTTTTCAAACCCTGAAATGTTTTTTTCTTTCCCTTTTTTTCTTTTTGGGATGTACAAAAACATAAAAAAATAGCTATATGTTTCTCCAACGCTTTTATTCGAGCCAGAAATAACTCCCATGTGTTTTCCCTGGTGGCTGCAAGCTTTTGTCATTAAATCTGATATATGCAAGTGCACGCACAGTCCACGTGATGCAGGGAGGGATTCATTTCATATCAAATCTACTTTTTTTCTACCAAAATTCTGTGTGTTTTTGCATTGCACTGGATAATGGAAAAAAAAGGAAGAAACTTCAACTCGAGTGCTTTTATCGTCTTTTTTTCTTTAATGCAAAAAAAAAAATACATTTACAAAAAACGATAATAAAAAATAGGAATGTATTTCAGACACAGGATCTTTCCTTCAATGTTCCACCAAATAAATAAATAAATGTAATTCTTTTGCACAGGTTAGATCCACAGAGTCAGCCTTAGAATGTGAGCTACACCACCAGTTGACAGTCTCACACCAGAAAAAAACAAAAACAAAAATAACTGGGACTCCACCAAATAATGCACTTTGACCTCCACAGAAATAAGTCCAAAGGCATGCATTAAACATTTTCTTGTTAAAAGAAAAACAAAACAAACGATATTATCAACATTCGTCGTCAACAACATGAGAACTCATCAGAATGGGGTGTATTTATGGAGCTAAACACACGGGCCTCTAAAAAAAAAAAAGATCCCCAGAGCTTCTGTTGTCTTTGGTTTCCCATGTATCCAGCATTGGACTCCAGATTTGTCCCTTCAGAAAAGATTCCCCAGCAGTCACCTGGATGTAGAGGTTAAAGAATCAGTCACTAAAATCTGCAGGATTGTGCGCAAAATAACGCAGCGTTGAGATTTCTTGTGGACTCTTTGGTTGCTTTGCAACCATGAAAATTTATTTCTGGTGCGCAATTTTTTCCTCAATGTCAGGCTTGGATCACGCAGTTTGAGAACCATTTTGGCCGATAATTTCTCCAGATGCTAGTGAGATGTTGACATGGACCAAGCGCCCTCCATCCTCCACACGGAGAAGGCGTAGCTCAGTCTCTCGTGCGCCACATAACTACAACTTGACATTTTGGAGTCCAGCTCGTCGCTCTGCAGCACCTGGTAGAGGAAGTCGATGTATCTGGCGGCCAGTTTGAGGGTCTGTATTTTGCTGAGCTTGTCCGAGGGCAAAGTGGGGATAATTTTACGCAAAGCCGCGAACGCCTCGTTCAGACTCTGCGTCCTCTGGCGCTCCCGGACGTTGGCCATGACGCGCTGCGACTGGAGCTCCTCGAAAGACTGCGGACTGCTGCTGCTGGACTTCTTCCCTCTTTTCCCAGGGGTCGGGCTATCTGAGTCCTCCCCGCTCTTCCTGCTAGGTCTCCTCTTCCTCCCACATCGCTTCGGCGCTCTGTCCGGCTCCCCCTCGCTGTTGCTCAGGCTGTCCACAGGAGAGACAGGGGAGCTGCCCGACTCTTCCCCCAAGTTTTCCTCAGACATCTCCACCTGGGTAGACTTCGGCCAGAATCAGTCCTCCCCCTCCGAACTGAAATTATTCCCCTCTCATGAAGTCCAGGAGTCAGTCCACCTGTGGATCTGTCGGGCCTCGGGGAGTGGATCCATAGATGGGACCCTGGGAGGACAAGACTTTTCTGTTACTTGAGAAACTTTAGCACTTCTTATAGGCTGCATGGCGTAAACTGTTTTTGGGGAGCGACGTGATTGGTCGACGAGGTGAATTACGTGGGCAAAAGGGGGCGGGGCTTCAGAGGAGCTATCAGAGGAGCTGCTACACTCTAAAAAGTAAATCAGAGGACCTGTTAATTAAAGGCGCTGCTGCAAGATAAAAATGAAAAATAACTGCAATCATAGTTTTGATGACGTGAGTTGACATAATAATGTTGATATTTTATTTTTAACTTAATTTAAAGTTAAATTTCTGTTTGTAATTTACTTTAAAGTAAATTCAAGTTGTCATACATTAATTAAATTGACAACTTAAGTTTTTTACCCATCTTGAATTCAGTTTCAAATCTTTAAAACCTTTTAAAACTTGTATTGATCAATTACCAATTATTCATTGTAAATACTATTCGCTAACTCAATATTGTTAATTGTTTGAACATCATATTTCATTAGAAGCTGTCAGAAGTCAAAAAGACTGATGCAAACTGTTGTGTTCATCTTTTTCTTTTTGTAGAGTAGAAACTTTTGTTTTTAGAGTTTTCACACAATGACACTATTATTTCAAAAATAAATTAAGGAATACTTATGTGTGTAATACCTAAGAGTTCAAATAAGTGAGGCAAAGCAAATTTCAAAATTCAGGAGACCAGTTACAAAGACTTCATTAAAGACACTGCTGCAAGATAAAAATTAAAAATAACTGTGCAAACATAGTTTTGATGAGTTGTGTTGACTTAATTTGATATGATTTGAATGTGTGTAATTTAAAGTGATTTTTTTTCTTTCTAATTGACTTTTCAACTCTTTAAAAACTTTAAAGCTTGCATTTATGCTACCAGTTATCAATTTTAAATACCATTTACTAACTCAGCATAGTTAATTGAGTGAACATAATTTCATTAGAAGCTGTCATAATCCCAAAATATTGGTGCAAATGGGTGTGTTAATTGAATTTTTTTTCTAGAGTTGAAACTTTTGTTATTGAGTTGTAGAAGTTAACTAAAGGTGCTATTTCACACGATAACACTACCATTCTAAAAATAAATTAAATAATGCTTATGTGTGTACCTAAGAGTGCAAATAAGTGAGGAAAAGTAAATAAAATGTTCTCATTGTGCTTATGACAAAAAAGGACTAAGAAAGGGAAATCCAATTCATATCAAAACATAACACTAAGTCTATTGTGTTTTTCAGATCTGAGCACAGTGCTTTTCTGCCCCTTTATTAGAACTGCTAATAATGATAATTTTCATTGTTAATTAGTTTGTCAATCACTTTCTCGACAAAAACTTCGTGAAAAGTGTCAGTCAAAGCCTAAAGTGCCGTCCTCAAATATTTAATTTTGTCCGCAATCCAAAGATTACGATTTCTGTCATAGAGGATCAACAAAACTAGAAAATATGTGTATTTATAAGGCTGGTATCAGATATTTTGTTTAACCTTTTTGTTAAAAAATGATTAAAACCAATTAGAAATAGTTGTTGATGAACATATGTATTGACAACTAATTGATTGCAGCGCTACCCTTCATCCAGCCTTCATCTATATAAAATATGTCTTTTCATAACATTTAAAAGTTAAATGTTGTTCTAGCTTGGCCCATCTCTGCACACCTACAAAGATTTTGTATTTACGTTTTCTGAAATATCAGACCAATTAAGAAAAATGTAAATCCGTGCTTCTCAAAGCCCAAGACAACACCCTTGAATGTCTTGATATCTCCACAACCCAAAGATTTTCACAGAAGATTAAAGAACTCAGAAAATATTCAAAATTACGAAGCTGGAAGCAGAGAACCTAGAGAAAGACTCAAACCAAATAAGCATTAATCAGAACACTTGTCCATGAACCCACATAAAATAGGTCCTCTCACATCACTGCTGCCGTAATCTCCAATAATTGTAGGGTTGACACCTCTTTTTAAAGTTCTACCACTTTGGCACATCTCTGTAGATTTAACCCACATGGATTCTGGATTTATGTTTCCATCTTAAACCAAGTGAGATCAAAAGACTTTCCTATATGCAGCTTATAATCTTACATTTTTGACATGAAGCCAGCACTGCCTAACTTTTATTTAAAGGACTGCCGCGTGTTTTAATTCTATCCCCCACAAGAGGGCATGTTTTTTTGTCGTATACTATAATATATCACAAAATGTATGTTAAATTGACTTAAAATAAATGTCTTTGTTCATCCATGGAACAATAAGAGAAGGGATTTCCACCCTGTTGTTTCCAGTCTGAGAGGAGAAGAGTGCAGCTCTGTGTGTTGGGCTCTCTGGTATTTACTGGGCTGCCGATACAATATCCATCTTGTTTAGTGGAGGATTACTTTGTTTAGGTTGAGAAGACTGTGGTCCACAGGAGCAGCATCTGGTTCAGGAAACAGGGGGGCAGTAGGGGTCGGAGGTCACAACACCAGTGAACATCCATTTACATCTTCGCGGAGGCCTGAGACTGAAGTATTGTTCCAAGGGAAACACAGGCTTGTTTAAGTGCGACATGTGCTGTTTCTTCTTGAGTCCAGCATTTAGAATTTTAACTAAAGAGATGATCACTTTTACTGTATTTTTCAGGCTTGAAAATGCACTTGCTCATTCATTTATATCATTCTGCTGCAGATAAAATGTGAAATATAATTGATTAGGGTTCCTAATGTCCATATATGTGAATATAGAGGAAATAATGGGGAAAGAACAGCTCAAGCCTCTCCAGTGAGTGTACCTGTCAGGTAGAGGACCTGTCCATGGTGCTGATCTCAGCACACTCTGCTCTGCTGTACCTCACAGGTAAACAGGCAGACCTCCAAACACCTTGTCTGAATCTTTTTGCTCTCATCTGCATTGTTTTTATAGCAAAAGAGGCTGCAGCCCAGTAGATTTTAATTTCCAGTTAATCCCTGACAATCTGGAACTGCCTCTTTAATATAAAATATAATGAATCCAATGTATTAGCAAAGTTTTTAGTGTTTTTTTTTTTAAAGTTATCTCACCTTAACAGATGGAAATTAACAGGGACATTGGCTACAGTACTTTAAAAATGGTGAAAATCATTTTTTTTCCCCTTGTTAAGCTGTATATATGGTGTTGTTTACATGCTAGAAGACATTTCATGCGTGAAATAAGCAACCAATGCCATGGCAGAGCAGTTTCCATCTTGAAAATAGAGTGTATTAAGGATAGTCTGAGAAACATAGATTCACATTTCAGGAAGTGCATATGAAACAAATCGAAGAAACCAATTCTGTTAACTTGAAGGTTGGGGCGTCCTGTAAAATTATTCTCCTTCAGAATTGGTTTCCGATTTGAAGATTTATGTCGGAATTACTCCAATATTACATCTTCCCATTGTGTAGGTAGACTAGTTTTATCGCAAATTCACATTTTCTAAGTATGTGTGTCCTCAAGGGTAGGCGTGACATAAATTTCATCATCTGCCCAAGTCTGCAAGAGTGCGTGGACCCTTTTACGGATGTCCATTCGCAGCCCAAAATGTACATACTGCAAGCTCACCTACTACAAATGTGCCACTAAAACAAATGGTCCTTAAAACAAATGCTTGTTATGTGAACGGGCTATGCAAGGAGATTCTCCATCATCCACACTTTTATATTTCACTATTAGAAGAGCTGCAATTGAAATAGTCACTGCTACACTTTAGAGTTGCTTTAATTTGTACATGCTTTCCACTGACAGCACCCAAACACAACAGGAAGTTCTAAATTCTCCAGATAGTCCGTGCTATGTCCGCCCACTGTGCTCCGAACACCTCTGCAATAATCACATTGACACAGCGCTACAGTCCAATCTGTAACCAGCTGTCTTGTAAAAACTGCAATGTCACAGCCTTTCAGACAACATCCACGAGAGCCAAACTGGTTTTCTCTAAGGGACAATACGACTATTTGCATGGCAGACTGATGCAAACGTATTGTAGTATGAAGAAAACCATGTGTGCGCCTGCTTTCAGAGTTTTGCATTGGTCTGTGTTCAGGGATACGGAAACTGTGAATAGACCTTTACAGTATTTGAGCAAGTTGTAGGTGAGCTGGTGTGCTCAGCTGCAGCGAGCACTAAGCCGATATGAAGGCAAGGACTTCATTGATTGGCAAATTCTGGAGGAAGCAACAGCAAGCAATTTGAATACACGAAGAGATTAGTTGCATCGAAAAAGCTATAAATATTTAATTTTAATACACAGAATTTAGTTTTCAGGGTTTTAATCAATGACCAGAAATGTGACTTGATTCTTTTACTGCACTACCTTAATTTCAAAATGATGTTGCACTGTTATAAACAGCAACAGCAGTGAAGCAGTTTAAATTAGTGTTGTGTTACTATTTTTATTTGACAAAATGAACAAAAAAAATCGCTACTGTACTTTCCTGAAAAGGAGGAAAAGACTTGAGATGAAACACCACAAAAGTCTGTTGAAAATGACTTTGTTTTTGCTGATTTTATCTGATCTTGGTATTATTTTCTTGATATTTTTAATTACACTTTATTGCACATATCAGCTGAGCTTTATAATTGTATGTGTTTTAAATGTACTTAAAAGCCATAGTCACTGCAGCCCGACTTGTGCCAAGGATGTTGTAATAATGAAGGTCACCAGGACACGATATTCCACATTTTAAAATCCAATAAGGCGTAAACAAGCATGAGCCTCACTCTACATTTACATTATCTGCAGATTTCTCTGCAGAGTTCAGCTCTTTGCTGCTGAAGTAACTCTGAGAAAACACAGCTGCTTCTCAGGAATATGATGTCATCACAGGACAACTCCTTCAGTGTTGATCTTTAATAAAGACAAAAAACCTTCATCAGTCAGTTACAGGACTGTCAGGCCACGACAATTACACGAAGAAGAGATAAGCAGCGCCGACTGTTTTTTTTTTCTGTGTGATTGCTTCTACGCTGCCCGGAGCAGCAGAAAATAACACATGAAGTCTTTGTCCTTATCAATGAGCCCTGAGTGGGTGTTTTGATAAAGTTAAATGTATATTCCTGACTCATGCAACCTGACACACCAGTCCAGAGTGACCCCAGAGCGTCATTAACCAACCCTTCCCTGAGGTCACATCAAGGCAGACACAGCTCAGGCTCTCACTCACTGAGTCAGAGCCAGATCCACAGAGACCTGTCTATTTTCTCTGCTCGGGCCTTGGAAGGCAGAATTTCTCTATCAGCCTTCTCATATCTATTGAAATAACAAACCACAGTCCTCCACATGTACGAGTCTCCCACAATTGACAGTGATATTCATGTTCACTCCATTAAAGTTCAACCGCAGCCAGTGCAATGCCCAAGATGGATCAGCTGCACGGGATAAGGAAAGACAGAAGTGCGTTCTTCAAAGAGCACCTCCAGATAGCCTCTAATCAACCCGAGAGGCTAACAAGGTCAAGCAGCACGGCTGGATGACAGCATTTTTCCTCAGCAAATAGTCTGAAAACGTCCCAGAAATCCAGCCGTTGGTATCAGTGTCTTTCTGATAGCAGAGGTCCGGTGGTGGTGAGAGAGGATTTGGGGTGTTGAATTGGGAGGAGACGATGAAAACAGCCCTTTATAAGCTGTCTGGACACATAGGAGCCAGGACTCCTGAAGTTTGCTGTAAAAGAAAGCCTTTGAAAGCCGAGTGCTTTGATGTTGCAGGTTCTAATCGTGGCTCAAGTCGGTATTTCTGCAGCAGAGCACAATTTAACTTTGTCTGAAAGTATGCAGCCAAAGCCCGCCCATTCCTGGAGTCTTATCTCATAAAAAGTATTGATTTTTGTGGAATGAAAGGTGAATTTCTGTGCACGAAGTGGCGCACATGTGCAATAGATGTTCTGTTAAATCTATTCATGTGAGCCTAATGACTCTGTGGGATATCAGACAGCTCTACCGCACAATGACACCTTATTAGCCACTAAGAACCAACAAACGTCCAGTATGTTTTCACAGCTTGGAAGCTTGGGGTGATGTGGGGTCTGTGAAAGAACTGGCATCCCAGCAGTATAATCTCTGTTTAAAACACACACACACACACACACACACACACACACACACACACACACACACACACACACACACACACACACACACACACACAAAACAAACATAGACCCTCCTCCATGGGTTTGCAGGAAGAGTTTCACCGGCCAAACTTTACACACAAAACAACAACACAATGTATACTCTGTTGAGCAAAAACAAGAGCTCAGGGTTTCGGTGATTTCTGTTTTTGTCATTGGAGACCATAAGATGAGTTCATTCAGACATTTTGTGCTCTTGCCACAACTTTCTACAGCTGATACCTCAGTACCACTGAGCCGTGCCTTCTGCTGCCTATAAAACATGCTGCCATCCTGCAGACCACACACATTCACCCAGACTGCTGTAGCAAGGAGACCAGTGCACTGACCCATGCAAGGAGTTACAGTAGCTTTATCATGTTATTGCCAGACTGTAGGAGCTTGACAGGTGCTACAGTGAGTTTAGAAATACTTGTCATGTCACCATTATTCATAGAGCATATTTAAAGCAGTAGTTGAGCCAAACTGCTTTCCAGTAGAGAAGTAACATTGGTGATACCAAACAAGCTTAAATATTAAGATTAAGACTCTACAGCGTAGTATATGTCAGTTTACCTGAATATATTAAATATTACATTTCAAAATTTTCAATATTATTAATTGTATTATACCTGTGTACATAGTCACTAGTTTATTGCACGTCTGACAACTAGATAAAACTAATTCAGTCCAATACAATAACCTTGTGATAATACCAACAGTTATTTATGAAACTGTTTTAGAGTTTGTGAGCTTTTGAATCCCAATACGTCACCAAGCAACAACCTCCTGGGCTGATAAAGTCATCACGCAAATAAAAACAACTGTAGTTCCTCAAATGACCACTTGAGGCTGGCTCCAATGGTGAGTAAACCCCCATCTTAAAATGTCCAACTTTACAGCTAAAGTAAACATGTTTTCAGCCTGATACAATGATTTCAGTCTCAACTGCTAATTTCCTCATTCATGACAACTGTACATGGAGTCAATTTAGTCTGACTCATTCTTTTAGATTTTATTTAGGCTTAAAGTTATGCATAACTAAGAGTCTAGCCGCTCTGAGTGACAGTTGGGTGCCGTCACAGGGCAGCTGATGGCCCAGCGATGTGTGAACGGCCCACTTCAGCTCCACTCATGCTCCATCTCTTGACTTATGTTACGATTACCTTGGAGTTTGGAGAAGTGAGGCACTGCCAAGTTGGTGAAGATCGGTGGTACCATACTGACCTTCAAAACTACTGTTCAGGAAATCAAAAATTAAGAGGTTTTTAATATTTTTGTACACATTATTGATGCCATAGAACATAGATTAATCTAAATTCTACATCAATAACTCATCAACTAAATTCAAGATTTGTCCTGTGGTTGGTTGTGAGTGGCTGGAGCTGAGCTGAACATGAACTCTTGAAATAACTACAGACTAGAAGCCTGAACACAGTCACGATCAGCACACAAATGGTGACACATTCACCACCTATTGGGCATAAAGGCATTCTAATGATGATGTGCTCAGTTGCCTATGTGCATAAGGATCGATTGGTGTAGATTTCAGGTGCAACACAAAGGAACACATGCATTTATCACTCCAAAATAAAGACATGAAAGGGACCATTATGTTACTCACAGCCTCAACAATACCGCTGATAGCAGCGGGTCTTTTTTGTTCAGCACTGGGTCTTTTATTACTCCCAAAATATGAATTAGGAGCTCATTCAGACACTCAGCAAGGATCATTTTAAATGAGAGCAGTTGATCAGGAGAATAAATATTTGAAAGAAGTACACAATGCCTGTGAGTTTTACTGCATCATATCCCATTATATTTTGAAGTGCTACCTGGAACCTGAATTTTGTGTTTTCCTTTACCTAAATAAAGCCAATTCCACCATAAACTGACAAAGAAGCAGCACATGTTGGCGCCTGAAAAGTCACCAGGATGCAGGAAATAAAGTGATTAATGTTCAAATTTTCCCAGAGGAGGGAAGTTTTTTCCAAACTCCCTGTTTAATGTGTCACCTCCAGTGTTTAGATGAAACAAGCTCCCATGTAAAGATATTCACTTGGGAAACTTTGCAAGTTAGGAAAAAAGCGAACTAAATAGTCAGCGGCTTTGAAACTTTCAAGTAAATACCTCACTATCTTAAACAACAATGTAATTATTGAGCAATCCAAGAAATTTTCCAATTCCTGGAGCATGAACTTGGGCTAGTTTACACAACTTTACATGTAGTAACTAACTGCTTAACATTAATACAAGTGTGGAAAAAGCAGAATCACTGTAGAATACAACATAAAACACAGTATCAATGCTACAATGCTCAATGCTCAGGTGCATGCTGGGAGATTTTCCTTTACATTTTATGATTTTGCAACAGATTCATGCAATTATACATTTTCTTTTATAAGTAAGACATTTAGTTTTTTGTACTTTACCATCAATGTAATTTATCCACTTAAAGATATCATATCAGTCAATGTAAAAACTAAGAATAACAACAAGAATGAATGATTTGAGACATTTTAAATTACAAATACACATGAAATAAACAGCAGCATTTCTGTATTTTTCACTTAGAACATACCACATGCATAATAAGGAACTCTACATGGAAAAAAGTCCCTGAACACAGTGGTAGAAATTGCTGCAGTACATGAAGTCCTGTCAGTTAGCAATGTTTAGACATTATTTCACCCAAATACCAAAAGCATTTACTCCTAGTGGTAGATAACCACGCAAAGTAATTTTGGTTTTATGCACTTGAGTTCGAGGTATCTGTTTCTGTGAATTCTGTCACCACCCTTATATAATGGAATTTAGTTTGTGGTGCGTTAACATTGAAAAGTAACATTTGTGGAACCCAGCAGTGGCGTGTCTTTCTAGAAACAATGTTCCAATTACCCTTGATAATCCACAGACCTCGCTGTCAACAGTTTTTATTGGAATATTTTCTTTCTGCTGATGCAAAAGTCCCAATGAAACGAAGACTTCGCATTACAGTTTTCCATTTTTACTCAGAAGTGCTATAGATCTGAGCCAATACAGCGAACATGCATGTCATTCCTGATCATTTATGACTGCACCCTACGGAAAACAAACTGCCTCTTTAATCGAATATATATAACTTAAGATCTTTAGACAGGCAGTTCTTCGAAAACTACTCCTTTTTGCAAAACTCCTACAGTAAATTAAGGTATGTATGGAATGGATGGAGTATTTTTATAAGAACACACCCACATCCAAAAGGGCTTTGAAGGTGCATGCTGGGTAACAATCATGACGACAGGAGAAAAAGTTGCCAAACATTTTGCTGTCAGGTTGAGCATATCTGGCTGGACCACCTTTGGCTGGAATGTCATCAGTCATGCTCTGAGGATGACATAAGTGCCCTTTATCCTCATCTGTCCGGTGAAATAACCCTGACAGGAGCAACGTCACATGAACTTATGCAAGCGATGAGCGTAATGTCGCTTTAACCACACGTGCTGCTGCTGCTAAGGACTCCCACCACACAGTTAATAACGCCTCTGTGAGGAGGTCAAACAGAGTGTCTCCAGCTGCACATGAGGATGAATAGTGTACAGGGGGATGATGGGCAGAGGTGTGGGGGTCGGGTGAGGAGGTGGGGAGTACCTGGGGGAGCGATCAGGACCGGGGAGACGGAGGAGGGTCTCCTATCCACGGCCAAAAACAACAGAGGAGGAGTGCAAAGGATCATAGATAGATACATAGATCTATAGATAGATCTATAGATAGATATATAGATAGATATATAGATAGATAGATAGATAAATAGAATGTGCAACAATAAATTCAAAGACACTTAAGTGAATTCCTTGCAGGCAGTCAATTCTGAATTATGCGAGGTAGGACCGACACTAACTCTCCTCTGAACTGCAGCTGTGTTCCCATCTCCCCCAGATTTGTGCTCACCTCTGCTCCTCCCAGTGTGTCAGTTAGAGGCGACCTCCTCCTCCTCCTCCTGCATTCAGACCGATCTGTCAGGACACAATAGGCTACCTCTCCAGCTATGTTGTTTTTGGAATGGGAACCCCCCTCTTCAGCCCTTGCTTGTTCTTCTCACCCCCCCCAAGAAATTATCCAAAAATACGTTCAGATTTATTGACCCCTCCCTTATCTCATTTCTTTTTTCAGGTTTTTAATTTGATTATGACTGAGCATCTCCAGTTAGAAGTCATAAGTTGGCTGATTTGTCTGCCGTATAATCGGTATTAGGTGAACATGTCACAGCAGAGCGAAGGTCTGAGCTTTATTCACACACTACAGCATTTTAGTCTGTCAAAGATGTTACTTGTTGTGTGTGATGCGTAGACACCTGCAGCTTACGGCTCCTCTCACCATCTGCTGGAAATTCTTAAAGTAATAGTGTGTAAAAGGAATGTGACAATAATATAGGAGTAAACTGCAGTGCTTGTGGTGAGAACTACCATTTGTTGGTACTCTACAATAGTAGAAAGTACAATATTGAGATTGCTTACTTTATCTTTCTAGTCGGCTAAAATTCTACTTTTTACTCCAACATATTTTTATCATCACAATTAAGATTAAAGATGTTGGTTGTCGAGGATCTTTGCCATGTTTCAGATGTGTATAACATTACAGAGGCAGTTAGTAACTTGTCACTTTGAATTGCAGTAACCTCAGACTGCTGTACAAATAAAGTTTGATAGACTGATTAATGCTAGCAGGTAACGGGTCCACCACATCTGATCTGCCTCAAGTCTTCTCAGATTTAAGTATATGTTTGAGTCAAGAAAAGCAGTTTTGTGTATCAGAAATTTGCCTTTACGTCTTTCCGGCCCCATTAATTATCTCATGACTGCTCAGTATTTCGTTTTTTTTAGCTTGTTTCGGCACTGCTCAGATTTACCTCTTATGGGGTCTGACCCCTGTGCTGGAAACCACCACACTAAATTACTTAATTGTAAATAAAATAGTTAAAACTGTGTTTACCCCAATGAGCAACAAATGTACAATAGTACAGCTGCGTTCATTCATTGTTATTGATAATTTAATCACGTAAAACTGAACATTCTTCTGCAGAACTGATTCTTCAATTTTGAAGAACATTTTGCTGATGTCTGCACTAATGCACTGTAAAAGTGTTTTAAACAGATTTAATTTTAATTTGTTTAACAGTTTACTGTTACTGTTAGATGTTTTCTGTTCAAGCACAGATATTATCTGTAAAATCACTGAAAAAAGTCTAAATTTACATGTTCACCAAATCAAAAATCTGTATTCTTATAAATAGCAAATTGGTCTTTTATACTTTTGACCATAAAAGTAAACTATTTACTTAATTCAGAAGAAAAATAACTATTTTACATATATTTGCTGCTAAAAAGCAGAATTATGTATATTAGAGACTGAAAAATTAAAACCTTGTAACTTTTTTTTCCTCACAGTTTTATGATTTTGTTAACAGCTAGTAAAATAAGAAAAAAAGTAGTAATTTACACATTGGTCACTGTTTTATAGCATTTCTATCAGGTGAAAGAATTGTTATTTTACAGATATTTGAGATAATTTCTCCCATTTTTACAGTTTTTGAATTTTACGGTACCATTTTTTAGTACATTCTTTCGAGCAATGTTGTCACAAGATTTTCAGCATTTTTAAAAGATTTTTTTTACAGTGTTATTTTAAATGCAACTTTTACTTGAACAAGGTACTATTTTACATGTTGTGTAATTACTTCCAATTAGGTAAAACTAGTAGATGACTTAATTAAGAAAAGTACCGCAGAAGAAGTATTTCAGTAAAAGTATTAATATCAAAGTGTAGAAATAGTAAAAGCCATGAATTTACACATTAACTTGAGCAAAATCTTTAAAATATGATTTTTTTTTGATTATTATTGGTGCACTAAGTATCATTCTCTGTTGAAGCTGATATAAGTTCTATATAGTTTATCTGCTGGGATAGCTTATGAATTTTCTTTCAATATATGTATAATTTTAGCTTTAATATTACATTAAAATATATATACATATATATACGTATTTTAGTTGTTGATTACATTTTGTATTATTAAACAAAATCTGCAAGTACCTAAAGTTATCAGATAAATATAATGGAGTTAAAAGAGCAATGTTAGCCTCTGCAATGTAATGGTGCAGAAGTATAATGTAGCAATAACTATAAATTCTAAAAGTGAAGAACATGTATCTCACACCTGGACTTATGCACAGTGTTTAAGTCAGTGTACTTAGTTACTTTCCACTGCTGATCATTGACAATCTGAAAGTAAAACTAGAAAGTGAAACAATACAAACACCAGTAGTTTGTAATCTTTTCCTTTCAGCTTTTCCCTTCAGGAAGTCGTCACAGTTTGTAATGATATACTAACAAAAAAAGCTTCAATCTTTAAAGCTTATGTTGTGAAAGTTGTGCACCATTAAAGAAGAAGAAGAAGAAAAAACAGTCCTAGAGGTTCCGTGGTGAAGTGCTCATTATCAAAATCTCCTGCTGCAATCCTGCACATTCCCATGTCTCACTCCCAGTCCTCCTCCATCTGGTTTTCAGATTATTGACGAACTGGGAGTGTCACGGTTGGTACATCAGAGCTGTCAGCAGACACACTCTTTAAACCTCCTCCACACCATCACCACGGTACACCTGACAAAACTCCTTACTGCAGGATAGGATGTGATCACATCAACAAAAATAAACCCGTCTGCTAACAGCGGAGGTGGTGAGAAACGCTGGAGAAAAACTCTGCCTTCATTCACTGACGGCAAACCGGCGAATCAAACACTTTGTTGTGGTCAGAGGTGCAGATGTTTACAGCTAAATACCGGCTTATTTGTGCGTTCTAATTTCCCTTAATCTTTATCAGAATTTTTCTGCAGTGACGAAACTGGGATTCTGGGAGGCTGGTTGATGGAAAAAGTGAGAGTAAAGTGAGGTGTCCAAGGACGTGGATGATGATTACTCACAAAGCCGCTCTGAACGCTGCCAAACACTTCAGGTTGTTTTTTTCTCCCTGAAGTGAGTCATTTGGTAACAGAGCTTCCTCCTTCCCAGCGGTGGTCATGGGAAGAGGCTCCAGGCAGACCGTTAGTCAGAAGAAAGGCATTGATCTTTGAGCAACAATTGACACCTTGTAACGTATACCACAAGCATTTTCTGCTAAAGCTGGAAACTATGAACCACTACAGGTTTATGCAACTGTCTCTATAGTCTTGTGATAGAGATTTGCGGATAAGAAGAGAAACAACCAGACTTTGTTTTATGCATTTGTATGTGTGTCAAATGCAGCTGATCCCTGATTTCAAGTTGAAAGCTCTTAAATGAAGAAAAATTGCTCATTTATTGAAATTTCTGTTGCTGATTCCAGTTTCTAACCTCTTTCAATGAAGACAGAGATGATTTATTGAGGCTTCTATAGCTGTGGAACCCAAATTAACATCAAAACAGTCATGATTTTCAGTCAGAATTTTGTTTATGCAACTGTTTCTATAGTTTTGCAATAGAGATTTGTAGATAAGAAGAGAAATAACCAGACTTTATGCATTTAGATGCTACCTAATGCAACTGATGACCAATTCCAAGTTGAAAGCTCTTCAAATGAAAAAGAAGCCGGTTTAAGTTTCTACAGCAATAGAACTGACATTAACATCAAAACAGTTCTAATTTTCAGCCAGAATTTTGTTTACCCAACCTTCTCTAAAGTTTTGTATTCGGTATTTGCAGACAAAAAGAGCGATAACCTGACTTTACTTGATGCATTTGGATGTTAGCTAAATGCAACTGATCCCTGATTGTAGTTTTAACGCTCTTTCATTGAAGACGGAGCTGATTTACTGAAGTTTCTACAGCTGCAAACCCTAAATTAACATCAAAATAATCTTGATTTACAGCCAGAAATATCTTAAAGATGTGCTAATGTAGTCAGGTTTCTTTTTCTTCATATATGGAGTCCAACTACGGTGCAGGTTACTGCAGATTCAGTATATAATCCTTTACTGAGTGACTAAAACACCGGTGATAAATGAAGTGCGGCCATAGAAACTGTAAACCTTTGTTTTTCTTCGGATTTTTTTCTAATTGCTGAACTTTCTCCTCTTTCACATCATCTATTACCAAATTATTAGAGTCCAATCTGTAAGTGGTGGAGGGTGGAGGGTGGAGGGGGCTGCAGGGGGCTAGGAGACACCGCTACCTCTGCAGCATGCATAAATCACCAGGCTAATAAATTGAAAGCTAAATGACTTCTTGCCCTCAACATATATCACAGAGGCAAACCAAATGAAGCCCTATATACCCTAGAGGACAGAGGAATGCTTCTGTTCATAACAGTGATTTGTGGATGGCTCCTGTGGCTGTTGCTTCAGAAATCAGAGTCACACTGTTTTGGAGTCAGAGCGTTTTAACAGCGGGGTTACAAATACAATATCAGCTGTGTATCAGAATTGGAATTTGTTTATTATAACAAAAAGAAATTATCCAAAACGCTTGTAGTTCTGTTTTTGTGTATCTTTGAGCTTCTACAAGAGACCAATATTTTTTTTTCCTTTTTACACCTACATTTGTGATAATTAGAACCAAAATGTAAGCAATACAGTTTGACAAAGCAGAATTTTTCACACTTGATTTGTAACTCTGAGACATTTTCTTTACAGTGTTGAGAAGTTCAACAACAACAGAAAAATCCTTGTTCTTCATGGTGTTGTGTGAGATGAGTTCCTTGACAGATATGACATAATGAGACTATTTTAAGTCATAATTATTTACTTATCAAAAAGGTGTTGTTTGGCATTAACACATCAGAGCTGAGTCAAGTGAGCGTCTGAGGACAGGAGCTGACAGCAGAGCAAAGTCAGGGCAATGGCGCCACCCACAGGACTGAAATCGTCTGGATCTCTGATGCCTGAACATGATTCCTGCTGTGATGAGAACAGCAACATAAAAAGGTGTAAAGATGCAGTGTTTTTTCTGTGTAGTAGGGATTATTTAAGATGCACTATGAGTAAACTCCAGCACGATTTTCATATCACTTTGCAAATTGCTTTCCTTACTTGTTTTAAATGCAATATGTGAGCTACTGGATGCTTTGAATTTCCCCAAGGGGATGAATAAAGTATCTCACAATCTATCTTTGAATACACACATTAAATGTTATGAAAGAAATGCGTATTAATGTGCACTCACAGCAGCCACTTGTAATCAAAAGAGCCGTGAGAACGAGCTGTGCTGCTTATCTTTTCAGAGCTTTGGCTAAATAGTCATTTTGTTTGGCCACTCACTGTTATCATTTGCTTATGCAGACAAGACTGCTATCTAGATTGCACGAACACTCATATACTGCATAAAAAGATTGTTTTGTGTAACCCTCAGTTGATTTAAAACCTGGAATGGTTCTAAAATGTTGCTTTAGAAGATAATTACAATTTAAATGGCCGCACATAAGACACGTAATAGTCTTATGTCACAAATGTCCTTTCTCTGCTCAGAATCACACTATGTCCATCCAGCTTTTTGTTTCTGTCTTTTGGCTGCAAGTTCTGGGTCAGTTCTGCATTGTTCAGCAGTCTGTAGCACTTGTTTCCAGGATTTGTCAGAGTTTTCAGTTTCAGCCCTAAAGTCTGTACAACTAAGCACTCGTGCAGATTCTTTGTTATTGTATAAAAACAGATGCACTTCAATACGGTTTGTGAACGTTTCAATGACAGCAACACAAATGAGTTAAATTGCTGCAAAAACTGTGAGAATATCTTCTGGCTGGTCAGAGCTACTTGGTTGTATGTGGTTGAATTTGGCCTGATCGTGATGTTAAAATGCATCTGTATGGTAAAAATGGCAGTAAAGAAATGGATTTAGTAAGAAAAACAGCAGCTACTGGGTTTTACTGCAGTTCCATTAGTATGTATGCAGTTCTCTAATGGGCTTTACTATTGGTTGTGAGGGGTTGCCAGACTTTATCTCGTCTATCTCTTGAGGTAACCACTGACACTGGACGAGAGATTAATGTATTATTCTGTATCCTCAGCACATCACATTATGGTCATTATCTAGTGAAATTATAGCAATAGAACACCTGTTTAGAACTGACATTACACTGTGTATCATTTATAATTATTTCTTTTTTTGCCTGTCAATGATGAATCAAATGTCTGAACCCAGAGACTCAGTTAAATAGACTGACAGCGAATCCTTTTTCCTAAACTAATCCTCAGTTATTATCACTAAAACAGCAAACCGTTGTTCTGTTTCCTCATGGAGGATGGAATAAGCACAGCGTAGTTCTAAGAGAATCCCAGACTAAACCCTGGACAGGTTGCCAGTCAGTCACAAAGTGGCCATTTGTAGTAAAAGTCACTAGCTAACTCATTTCTGTTGTGTTATTGGGAAACATGCCAGTAAGCCACTATAGGAAACAGGATAGAAGAGAAAGCAAAACTGTCATACAGTTTTAGTGCACCATCCAAAACTATAGGGAAAAAAGGTATTAAAAGCATTGATAGACTAAAGCTTTTCTTGGCATTCCACTTGGATAAAAGGTGGAAATAATATCATGCCAAGCTCTCCTAAATCCCACCCAGATCATCAGAGCAGACTGAGCAGCTGAGGCGAGCTTTGTTTGCGGGGTCTCACCCTGTCCATCGTCCTAATGATGAACAGAATCTGTGTGGGACGCTTCTAGAAATGCAATCTGTGGTGCCTTTTTTGGCTTGAATAAAGAAGCAGGAAATATAATGTGCTGTACAAACATGACCTATTTCTATACATAGCAGGACAAACCTCCTGTGAGATGCGCTGCTGAAAGTTTGAGGGACGAACAAATCTAGGAACTGATTTGATCTGGAAAAAAAAACACCCACAGAAGAAGGAGCTTGACATTTCTTTTCCTTAATACTGTTAAAAATTCACTGACTTAGAAGCAGGACTTGTGAGTGTCAGTGACTACCTAATGTGTTAATGTGCTGATATCTGATGAGGAACATCAGTGACTCATGGAGGCTTTGACTTCATAGTGAAACACAGCAGCTGTGTTTCTGCAGAACTGTAAAGTCTCTACTGTAATTCTCTGTTTGGATCATACAGTTTCGCTGAGAACAGTCTGTCCAAAGTTCAGATGAGAAATGCTTTGGTCGGGTCGCAAACATGCAAAGTCTCTGACAGGCAGCGACATTCATAATAATTAACTGTTACATTCACTCTCGCACCGCTGCTATAAAAGGCTCACAACACAAAAGTGGTCACATTTCATTAGTCGCAAAGTTTAACGCTTCACCGCATCTGAAAAACGGGGACTAAAAAAAAGGCAGCGTCAATTTTTAAATGGCTCAGACAGTTTTTGTTTCCCTCGTGTCATGGTTACAATATCAGCAAAAACTACAGTACATGTAATGGTTTACTAATCCTACATTTCCAAAACTTTTCACCAGTCAACTTCTGCATTCAAAAAACAGCAATGCTAATTATTTAGCCATTTATAATTTCATAAGGCTCATTTGTAATTGTTGCAAGTGTATCCCCTAATTATTCAGTCCCATGCAAAATTTTGATGTAATATAATTTTTAATTGATTAATATTTTTCTTGTGCTGGACATGACATAAACAAGATGTAAAACATGGTGTTAGAAATGTGAATTGCAAATTTTAACTACACATTTACTCAAAAAGGCCATGTCAAAAAGATTCGTAGCCTTTCTCAGAAAACACTAACTGTAAAGTCGTATAAAAACACTAAATATTCAGACACATAGTCACAGTGAGGAAAACACAAAAAAACTACATAAAACTAGTGTGATTACAGTAATAGAACACTTGTTTATCATTAACATTTGGCTATAACTCATTTAATTGCTGATCTATGATAAACTGAGTGTTAAAACCAGAGACTCAGGTAGATAATCTGACCGAGAATCCTTTCTCTACAATAATCCACAGTTATTATCACTAGAACAGTAAACCTTTGTCCTGTTTCCTAATGAAGGATCAACTGAGCACAGAGTATATCTCTAGGAAACCAGCGGGATTTCAGTATTCTGGTCTTCCTAGACAGATCTAGTACATTTAAAATGTTTCTGTATGTTTAAGACTTAAAGTACTTTGTTGTAAATGGACTCTGGGGTCAGTGAATTATAGCTATAGTTTGGACTTTTTTGTCTCTCTGTGTGGGACTCAGTATCTGGCGGCTGTTCATATGTCTTAAGAAGTTTAGATTTCCTCTCTGTCTCAGCAGCTTGATCATAGAGCTGGACTGAATGTATTTTTATTTTGTCATGAACAAGAAACAACTAATGTGTAGGACTAAATAAGATGTAGTTTTCTGTGGATGAGGCAAACATTTTAACAGAAAAATGTCATCATTAACTTCTCAGCAGACTTTTTTTTTTTTTTTACATTGCTACAGTTTTTTTTGTATTTCAAGTTTTGTAAAAATGTAATTCGAAATATAAATATTAGCCATCATCTAATTAAATATGCATTATGCGCCTTAACATTGGATATAGCCAGCTTCAACATTCCTGTTTTACTTTTTTGACATGTTAGAGACAAAATTTTCTTTTTTATTATTGCATAAATCAGAAAACCATGCCAATAATCACAACAAAAGTACATTTTTGAAATGTTTTTAGAAATAAATTGTTCCACAAATCAGCCTTTGAATAATATATTAACAAATTCCTCTGTAAAAACAGTCACGGCATAGAAGAAACTGGAAAGTTATGTATTATATTCAAATTAAGATTTCCAGCTCAGAGTATGAGAAAAACTTCATTTTAAGAAAACTGCATTTAAAGATGTGTATTTTATTTGATATCTAGAGATGCTAAAAGAAGAAGTGCAGTAAAATACACACATATACGTTTATCTTTAATATTTTCTTTTCACTAGTCTGGAAGAACACATGTTGGAAGGCAAATATCAGGCAAAAACAATGTTTCTTTCTGTGATATTGGTTATTAGCATGATGTGCTCATAATGTCACACATCTTAGACCTTTTAAAAGATTATTAGTCACCATATATTCCATATTTCATGCTACTAAGTTTGTCCTTTTTGATCTCCTGTAACTTCCATAATGCAAAGTCACACTGATGTTTTATCAGTCTATACACAGAACTCTGAACTACAACTTTACACTGTTACTCAGCTTGAAGATTGAATCAATCCACTCTGTTGCTTGATACCGCTTTCCCCTTTTTGATTTACTTTTCCCGTGGTGCCAAACTGAAGTCTGTTCAGCAGTCTGTGCTCTCTGTTTGATAGAGAAACAGCACACAATGCTTCCAGCTGAAACTAGCTTAAACAAACAGTGCAGGGAAAAGCAAACAGGCACAGAAAATCAATGGAAAACACTTAAGGGAAAAGCTATTTGTTGTGATGGTGTGATTTCAGTTTACTACGACTGAAAAAGGCAAAAGCAGTCAGCTGAGTTAGCAATGTCAGACTACATTTTCCTTTTTTTTTTTTTACTAGAACCTAAAAACATATAAAGGACAAAATGATCAAAATAGTGTCACAGTTTATATTTATTCATATCTCCTGCAACACTTTTACAACAGAGTATGAAATATATCAGTCAACTGAGGTTTCAGTGACTGAAGGCACCTGTACATGGCACCACTCTAAACACTGAGGTTTCCATTTGACAATATTATAACAGTGAATATATGATTACAGTGTTGGCCTTATTAAAATATCTGCTTTATGCATCTATAAAACATGACATTACAGTATAAAAATAACACTAATATTTCAAAAAACAACAGTTTATGACACATGCTGCATAGTAGCTTCTTTCTTGTTTGTTTACTGGCATTTGGAAACTTTCACTTTGGTAGAACATTTTCACTTTCAGCGCACAAACTTCAGCAAATAATAAAGATTAATGGACTGTCAGTACTGCAACCCTTGAGACTTTTAACCACACTGTTCACATTAATCAGAGTCCTGACTGTTCAGTCAGTTGCTGACAGTACGTTACAGAAAACTGTATCTAAAAAAATCACACTGATAAACCACAAGTGTTCACAGAAGCCAAAGGGATGCTGTGGATTCTGATTTTTTAAAAAATCTAAATTTAAATAATTAATTTGACATATAAATCAATGTCTATAAATTTGTCATTTTAAAGAATTACACATCTATGGAGATGATGATTCAAAAAATAAAGGAGTCTGAATTGTGTGATGTTAGCTCACTGTGAAAGGACAGTGGAATAAAGGTTTAAAATAAATGTCTATGCATCAGATGGGATTATTCAGATACAGGACAGCAGGATTGCAATTGATAATTATTAAATGAATTATAAATTAATTTTATTCCCAATAAATCTGTAATTTATTTTCTTGAATAATCAATTTGCAAATTTGGTTCATAAAATGTCAGAAAACATTGAAACTCAAAATAACAAACATTTTGTTTTGTCCACAACCCAAAAGATATTCAGTTTACCATCACAGACAAGGAAATAAACTACAAAATATTCACATTTAAGAAGCTGGACTCATGGAATTTAGACTTTTTTTTCCTAAGAAAAATTACTCAAACTGATTCATTGCTATAAAAAATAGTTGCAGATTATTTTAAAATAAATTAATCTTTGCAGCTCTACAGGACAGCTGATGTAACTTGAGTATAACTGATCTCTTAACCATGTGACTGAAAATAATCTACCAAAATAAAAATGGCAACATCACATTTGCACAGATATAAAGACTTAGTTTTCCTTCACACCTCACTAACTGTGAGAACATATAGTGCAGGTAACTGATTGAATCTCAAAAAAATATTGCTTCTAATGCTTGTGTAGAACAGAGAAAAGAGAAAGGTAGGTAGCAAGTTCATTTAGACCTTATTGCTGTCACCAACATCGGCGTTCTGTTTCCCCAGAAGCAGAAAGGTTGTTTTTAACCCTCTGAACCCCAAACAGTTTTTGGGTCACATTTTCACTTGTTGGCTCATTTATTTTTACTGTAATATGAAGTCCTATGCCTCTTTACAAACAACAGAAACATGGTTAAAAGAGAGAATTCAGAGATGTTTTTAGAGCACTATGACCCAATTATAATATTATAAATATATTTTTAAAAAGAAAAGATGATTGGTTTGTATCAATAGTTTTAAGAAAAATCAGACCTGGAGTCAACATGTACAACATTTTTCAAAGTGTTACAAGTATGCTGGACAAAAAAGGTGGCTCTACACACCATAGATGTTTTACAACTTGTATTTTTAATTTGTTTCCATACCAGACACCCATCTGCTCTGTGTAAACACTGCCTGCAGTTCAGCCCAGTTCCACCGGAAAGAATATGAAATTTATATGTTTTTAACAGGATCTGGGTAGTGCACATGGTATATTTTTTGTGAATTTTTGAGGCATGTAGAATAACATGACTTTGATGAAATATCATGATTTTAAGTTTAGATTTTGCTAAGTTTTCCTACAGAATGCCCCATCACAGATGATAAGTTCAAAGGCTCTCAGAAAGTTGAAAATCCAGCAGTTTCTGACTCAGATAAATGGTGTCATTTTGGCAACTTTTCAAAAGACTCACTGGTTGGTTTGGGGTGCAGAGGGTTATTCACTGAAGTGCATTTGAAAAGGGTTTAAGGTTTTGGGTAAGCAGAGGCTTGAAAAATATCGAGGCAGTTCACAGTGATTAGCGCACCAGTCAGGTGCCTCCACTGTCTGGTGGCCGGGTTTTTCATTTTGTCCAGGATAAGGTGCAGATCTTGGATCATGTCCCTGTAACTGTCTCCATAACGCAGACTCCAGGAGTAGAGGAAGTCATAGGCTGGCTTCCACATTGACTGCAACACAACAGCACAAAGCTATTGATGGTACTGTACAATAAAATACCCTGCATGTCAGAAATTCCATCATTAATTGCTGTAGGAAAGAATAAACTACTGTTAAACTGACCTGGGGGCCGACTTCACCATTCTTCCCTCGATGCGGCGCCTCATAGCTGGCTATCTGAGCACTGGACAGTTTTCCCATCTTCTCAGCAAGCTCTCGCCATCGAATCCCAAGCTCCACTGCAGTGGATAGGATGACGGTGTTCTGGATGAGGCGGGCTACAAGATTTATGGAGTCGATTTTCAGCAAACCCTTCAAAATAATACACAAATTAGCTGTGACAAAAGCACCAAAAGCACACAGATACATGTCCATTGTTTGAAGTTTCTTGTTTCTACTTACCACCATGAGCTCATGCAGGAACTTTCTTCTGGTCCTGTCGGTGTGGCAGTCCTCCTTCAGCTTTTCCAGAACACAAGCCACCTTGTCGGCCTCAGTTTCAGCGTACCTTCTAGTCATTGTGTCCAGAGACAAGCTTCTGTACCCTAAAGCATCCGCAAAACTTTTCCAGCTGGTTATGTGTTCGGTGACCAGAGTCTGGATGGCCGAGTACATGTAAGTGAGCTTGTTGAAAGGTAGCGTCATGTTGTCCAAAAGGACCGCTGTGGTGACCTTAATGCCGGTGAAGTCAATCACCTGGTCTCTGGTGATGAGTTTGACGTTTTTGCAGTGAACCAAACCAGTCCTTCCTCTGAGGAATCCGATATACCACTCCTTTACTTTGGAGTTACCTACTGACCTGACCGTCTCTCTGGAAAGGAGAGCCACTGTGTCACCCTTGAAGTACTCCAGAAGGTATTCTACTCGTGGCTGACGGAGCACTGACTTCAGGGCTACGCCGTACCACTGCAGGTTCACAGCTCTGTCTTTGAAATTGGGTGTATCGGGAACACTTTCCTCAGGAATGGGCATTGTTCTTGCCATTTCAATCTTCCTTTCTATCTGCCTCGGCACTCGCTTTTCTGATCTGATGGGTGCTGCAGGAGGGGAAGGCACCTGAAAATGTGCAACAGTTGAAACGTTTGATTCCTTAACATGTATATCTAATTTAAAAGGAGTCATTTCTGTATTACCAGAACAAGACAGAGCAACCGGTAGATGCAAAACTGTCCCTATTTTGAGCTGGCTTTGCCTAACTTCTTTCAGTTTGTCCTCAGGTTGGATTTTAAACATCGAGCCTGCGATGCCAACTCCAACATGCAAGTCGTTCAGTTTGTCTGGTTTAAATCTGTGTTTTCCCCAGAGCTGCAGCACAAGAGGAGGCAGGCTTTTGTTGCCTCTGCAGATATCTGAAAACGGAAGCTTTGGTGGAACATCCTCATGACAGCAGACGACTATTACAACCTTGAATGATGGATGGATGTACCTGGGGCCATAAACTGCCACAGTGATGTGCCGGTCAAGGTAATCCCAGACTGATGTAGCAGGAGGCTGTAGGGCAGAGGCCTCCGCGACTGCAATCATGTAAAAATGCGTCTTGAGGTCCTGAAGCTTCATCTGCATCGTGTTCTTGTAAATGTAACAGTTGTTCATTTTGACGTAAGGTCCCTCTCTTTTGTTCGACACGAGTCCAAACACGGTGGTCATCACTTGGCTTAGAGGTTCATCCTTCACTTCTCCTGACAGCTTCACTTCCAGAGACAAACACTCCTTTGTGTTGATGTTGCTGAGAACTACCTCAACCAGAGGGCTCATGGTCGTCACGTAGTTGTTGTTGAGGCCAGGCGGAGGGTCCAGCATCGCTTTCAGTGTAACTTCCTGGACTTCTCCCGGAGGAACGTGACCTTCTGGGATATGGATGCTAATTTCTGATTCTGGTATCTGCAGTGAGCCTCCACTGTGTCCGATCTTGTGAATAACCTGAAAGTTAGTGGCCTGGGTCTGAGCCCACCCAGGACTCTGGCTTATCAGATTTAAGTCCAGACATGAGCGGGTTAGCTGCCGATGGCTCAGCCAGGCCATCTTATAGGCCTCTCTGTCATTCTTTAGCCACTCAAAATCCGGGTTGAGCACCGGTCCGGGTGGCTGGAAGCTGTTCTCTCGTTTTGGCACCTTTCTCTCCAGATTTTCGAGGATGTCTGAAGCACTCCTCCACCTCCCAGATCTGTTGCCCACTTTCTTTTCCAAAAAGTCCCCAACATTGCCTTCGTCTGAAGATGTGCTGATGGCATCATCGTTATTTGTATCCGGGTGTTTTTTGTTGCCCTGATCTGCATCCGTCGTGTCAAAGATATGTTTGTCTGTGCTGTTGTGTACAATGTCATCTAAGAAAGGGTTTGATGTGGACAGCTTGTTCCAAAAGGGATTTTTTGTTTGAGATGAATGTGAGACTTCTGGGTTTAAGAGTGGCCAGTTTGAGTTCAGTGTAATTCCTGGAACGTATCCACCTGCAAAAAATGAGTTTGGTTGGGACGTCTGTAAACATCATTGACAGTCTTTCTGATTGAGAGGTCATGCTGCCTATGTTTGAAATTCAGGTCTTTACCGTTCAAGTTGTCACTGGTTGAGGGACCATCACCCAGATCAATCAGTGTCCCCTCAGATTTACTCCGCATGAGGCTCCCAACGCGACGGAAGGACCTGGTTCTTCCAGCTGCCATATTTTCATCTGAAAACATAAAAACTACATTATTCTAATTTCTTATTTTGTCTCTATTAAGTTAAAAAAAATACTCAATTCCTTCCTTTACATTACTTCTTGATCTATTAGCCTTGCTAGCTATTCTTTCAGCAACTCTCTTTCAGTGATGGACACGAATTGCAGGCTCACTAAGCTCTTTGGTTTTAGCCATGACTCGCAACTGATGAGAAACTGACCAAACAAGTATGCATAAGCTGTTTTTACTTTATAGTGTGTTAGAACTAGAACATGTCAGAACATAGTAGGAACTACCACAACCATTTGACATGATATAGAAGCAGCACTTTATATATAAACAAAAATCTACAGGTATAAATACTTTCTGATGTCATTACCATCTGTAGCAGAATGTTTTACTATCCTTTCTCACTTGTTTGTGTCATATTTAGCCTGATAAACCTATTGGTCCAACATAAGTATCACTATAAATCAAAAGCTGTCATGAGCAAGAATCATTTTGAGCTTAACTTAATCTATAAACACACATGGATTTAGCAATACTGTGATGTATGATAGCATCCACTACCTGCACAATACCCTAAAAGCTGTGCAAGTGAAGATACTGTTCTAAATTGTTTTTCAGGCACAATGGGCCTCGGGGTTTCTGCGGTGCTTCTGTCTGCTACGAGAAACTGTTCCAAACTGTGGAATAAAGAGCTGAACTCTTCAGTCTGTCACTTGTTTGCGTAAAATGACACTACCCATTCAAGACTTGTCACAGTGAGTCAGTCATTAATAATGTGGTTTCTTACACCAGTGCACAAAAACAGGTTGGTCTTGTCAAGCCTATGACACAGTAGTCAGTCCTCCCAGGACTTCTTGCTATGATCAAAGAGCAGTGGCACTGTACTACTGACAGTAAAAACTGTCTATTCTGATAAAATACTGCATGGTAGGCTTACTTCCTATGCATTGTACTGAAGTTCTTGTTCACATGATACCTCTTCTAAATATTAAATGAACAATTCTAGTAGTAAACTTGTGATTTTTTGTATATTTTGCTTTAGTTTTAAGTGTGTCAAACAAATCTTACATTCATTAATAATCCAAACAGCGCAGGAACCTCAGCAACATAGATTCAGACACACAATCCCTCAGCTCCTGCTTCACTTTCATCCAATAGCCAGTTACGCGTCAGGACAGGTGTATACTCATATTTACATATCAATAAACCACATCTGCTACTTCCTACTGATAAAATCGAGGCGAGAAAACAACATTTACGAGACAAAGACAACAAAGATTGACCTCACCGTCAGCATGAGATGTTTGTAGAATTTCTCCGGCGCGTTTGGCAGCAAAAGAGGCCAATCCACTATTATTTACAACTTCTTCAGCAGGGCGTCGCTCCACAGGCTCGCCTCCTCACGTTACAGCGCTTTACTGCGTTTGCTCTGCGCCACGGAGCATTTCGGGACTGGAAGTTTGAATTAGCACAGGAGCCCTGCAAGGAGGGAGTGGTCTCTCACTGGTAGAAACTGCAACTCCCACGATGCAACGCTGTGTTTACGCACGAGGCTTACAACACCTGAAACCGAGCGATACCTGCGGTTTCGACAGGAGTCAGGAGTTTTGTGATAAGCAGGATACAAAGGCTGTATAAACATGATATCAGGCAAATAGCATCAGGGGACAGACAATAAACAAGATTAATTTACATGTTTGGAAATTAGTCGAAGCATATTTTAACACTGATGCAGGCCAGCAGCAGTAACATTTTTGGAGAGTTTTGGCAAAAGAGGAACAGGTGCTTGTATGGCTGTTAAAGTGCATTAATAAGCCAAAAATAATAATATATATATTTTCAATCTCCAAATAAAAAGTATTACTTGTTGCATTGATACTGATTTCAGTATCAGTTGCTGGGATTTATTGATTTTACTCTTCCATTATCACTGCTGTTTTGAGTGACTTCAGATCAAAGCCAGAATGAACTTAGAGGTTAATGGAACTTAATCTCATCAAGGACACAAGCTATGTTCTCTCACTGAACAGGTTGAATGTGGTTAATGTGATGACTGCATGAAGAAAACATTATTTGAGAGGAAAAAAATAACTTCAGCTGCTTACAGTGTTACAAAATATGGCACAGAGAGGATCAAAGGAGGAAAACATCCACATCATGCACTTCTAATGTTGCAAGCTTTTGTGTGAATCAGCAGACCTTGGACACCGAAGCATATTCAAAACACCTAGGATGTGCGTCTTGTTATCGGGCTTCACAAAGCAAGCAAAACTGGAATTCCTCCTCTGATAATCTCTCAAATCTTTGCTAGTCAGACAAAGAAAAAGGTTTAGGAGGAGTCTAAAAACTCTTGAATTCCCAAGAGATGCTCTCACAATTTGTGCACCAAGCTTTACAAGATCTTGAAGGAGTGGCGGTGCCATTTTCCAAGAGATTTGATTAGTGTTTTTTTATATACACATCAAACTCTTATCTTGAACATAGTGTGAACATTTGCAATTACAATGACAGATTTTGCTGATAGCTTTGCTTCAATATTCACTGTGTAATGGATATAAAATATGTGATGAGCATTACAACATGGATACCAGAAAAAAACACGACTTTCCCATTCACACAGGAGTTTAAACCCTGAGGCAGATGCTCTGCATATATATCCTAAATTGTAGCCTCTGCAATTTGCTATTTGCATTGTTTGAAATTACAATTTTGGTTGTCACCCTTCTTGCCCAGCTGCCAGCGATTTGGAGTCAGTTATTGAGATGAACCCATCTCTTGCCCTCCTCCAAAAAACCCCAGAACAATAGAAACAGCAAAGAGCCTGATGAAGCAAAGAGAAGCAGAAAGGACAGAAGGACCTGGTTCAAGAACACCACCTGTACAAAGCACATTAAATGGTGATGGTAAAGTGTTGTAACCTGGTTTGGCATGATTTAAACTGCAGAATGGACCAGGACTATGCAACAAAAAGGTTGTCTTTAAGGAACCCATCTTGTAGGAGAAAGTTGAAGGAATGGATTTCTAGTCAGGAAGTGATCATTTTGTCTGGAGCAGTCAGCACCTGCAGAGAAAAAGGAAGTTGGAAGGTGAAGGTGGAATTTCTTTACGCTGAAAAAACTATGATTTGGATAAAGACATACTTTATTTGGAGGGTTTGGAACCCACTGTATCTCCTTTTTGAGAAAAAAAGGGTTCAAAGTTTTGTGTTTTCAAGAATGGTCTATCATTCAAAGCGCCACTGTAACGCTACATTTGGGTTGTGGGTTAAACCACTTTACCACTAGAATCTAGACCATAAAATATTACAGAAATGATGTAAAACTCAGTTTGGGCATTTTGTGGGTTGGACCACTTTGCTTCTAACTCCTTCATTTGGTCTGCTCTTTGATTAATCCACCTCTTTGTGTTTAGAGCCAGTCTAATCCAGATTGTAGTTTTCCTGGGCTCTTATGTGCAAACCTGAGTTGCAACCCTCATCTATGACCTGATTATTGTCTCCTAAGAAGAAAATAAACTATTGGACAGACCTGCTTTCAGGGTTGGTGTATTGGTTCTCCTAAGACTTTGTTTCTATACTTTAAATCAGCTATACTGCTTAATATGAATAATAGAACTTCATTTATCCTTTTGAGAAAGGCCCATTCTTTGTATCCCATCTGTTATCTTTGCAGATGAATATTCATGTTAAAGTTGAAATATCCCTTCAGAACAGTTCCAGTGTTTCTCTGGATGTGAGACCTTTCATCCACCAGCCGTCCTGAAGGAATGCAACTAAGCACTCTTGAGCAGATTATACATTTTGAAGGAAATATTCTCACTGGCTGCACTAGCATGGGTTTTGGCGTTACTAATTAACATCCCCCACTATAGAACTGTGTTGTCAAACCTGTTTATAAAGTTATATTCACTTCTGCGTTGTCGCACTTGCACATATTCTGTTGCTACTGCACAGACATTGTTATCAAAATGTGCATCGCGTCCACATTCCAGCTGAACACAGATGCAATAATTTCACTACCACATAAACATTTAAACACATTTCTAGAGTACAAAAGGGCCCTTTATGATTATGATTATTTCAGAGTGTTTAAATGTGCAACCAGATTAACATTTCAACACTATTGTGTCTTCATCTGAGTCAACAGATGTGCAATTGTCATTGGATTATTGGTTGAACAGGCTTTCAAATCTATTGGATGATGAATCCAAGGTGGGTGTCGCCACAGTCAGAGCAAAAAAAAAAAAAAAAAAAAAAAAACAGAGGCTGCAACCCCACACTTGGATTCATCATCCAATAGATTTAAAATCCTGTGTAACTAATTATCCAATGACAATAGTACACCTGGTTTAGGTTGAATATATCTGGCTTTGCCCACTTTAACTCTGATGGAAACACAGCAGTATGGAAGTCAGCTGTTAGCCCAACATGCTAATGGAGTTAGCAACGTGTTGTAGCCCTGCTTTGAACTCTGGAAGGATGTTTCTTCTTTCTTTCATCAAACAAAACTTTGTTCCTGTAACAAAAAACCTCCGATTTCATCTCATTCAACCTGAGGACAGCTGACCAAAAGCTTTCTTCTTTATCCAGGTGAGTTTGTGCTTTTGGTGTAAAAGGAGACCAGCCTTGTTCAGAGTCTGCTAGTGTCTGTCTTCAAATGTTTGTACCAGAATTGCTTGAGTCATCAGGGTGGTTTTGTGGGCGAACCTGGCATTTCTCCTATCCTTTCCCACTACCATTTCTGCCAGTGTAAGGCCCACTTTAGTCTTCCTACCGCCCCTTTGGGATTTTACACAGTGTGAAACTCCTTGTACTTCTTGAAACACTTGGAAAGGGCTTTTTAGCCTTACTCCACCTTGTTAGCTGTCACATTGGACAACTCTCTGTCAGTGACAGACCTGAAAACAAGCTCACTAAGCTTTCTGGTTTTAGCCATGCATTGCAACTGACTAAAGAACTACTGCTGTTAATTACTGCTCTCAATTTATAGTGTATTAAAACATGGTAGAAATGACCAGAACCATTTGGAATGGTATAGAAGCTGCATTATGTGAAACATCTGTGACGATGTCAGGGGATATTGTTGTGATTTTTTTTTTGTTGAATTTCTCTAATACAAAATTATTGTAACCTGTTTGACCAAAAGGAAAAATGAGCAGAATCATCCACTAATGGATTTATTCAGTAACCTACAATGAACTGAGCTGTTCTCAATATCAACTAAAACTACCACAGAAAGCATTCGAAGTGAAATTTGCATCATAGTTCTCCTTAGAGTCTGATTCTCACCTTCTGTCATTAGCTGCATTGCTACATCCTGCTTCATCACCTTAACAGGCTTTATTTACATTCAAACCCTGTACAATCTTTGTTTTTGGTACAGCTTGTGATTTGAATGTTTTTGCCTGCAGAATGAGGTACAGAAGGTTCAGAGAAATTCCTTATCAAAGCTCCTTTTGATACTTCACATACTATCTGTCTATTTTGCGAGTCACAAGATAGAGCCGACTAATATGACCTTTTGTACTATGCGTAGATTATCAGTAGGATTTTAGGTTTTCTAAATAGTTACCCACTTTACATTGTGGCTTCTATGATCATATATTTCAACACATCTATTAAATACATGCAAATTTAACTGACCTGCATGGACTTATGTGTGATTAGAATTTCTGACAATACGAGTAATTTTGACATGGCATTTTTAGTTAAAATTTAAAATAAATTGTTGAAATAATTCTAATTCCTCATTACTATCTTTGTCTTTTGTCACTTATTTATCATTTCCATGTGGAAGAAGCCTACTGGTGTAGTAAAAATTTATTATACATCCAAATTTGGCGTTGCAATGAATCGTTTTGGACTTACCTGTGTGTATATATATATATATATATATATATATATATTGCCTGTAAACAAGAAAGATCCAACCAGAATTCAACTCGGTATTGACTGTTGGCAGCATTTTTGGTCTCCTTTAAAGTAAACATTTTCAGCTCAACAGGACAACTGTTGCTTTCAGTTTTGATCTTATGACATCAATAATAACATGAATTGTCAGCAAGCTACACTAAGAATAAGACAGCTCCATGTTGTAGATAAAATTCTAATCTGAGATGTGTTTTATGGCCTTAATATGACAGAAATTCTACAAGGAATTGGAGTTTGATGCTTGCATACTTGTGCCACTTGAGGGAGCCATTTCTCTACCATACAGACGTAATCTCTTCAATTGTTGCAGTGATTTGACAATTTATTTTTCTATTTGAGTCATAGCAATTCAGTAAGTATCCAAAAGAACTGTCTTCTTACAGTGAAGCAAAATCTGTTATTCTGCTACTTTTGTTTTAAAAAGCAAAAATAATAGTCTTAAACGTTATATAGATATTTTTAAGTGTGGACTGGTGGAATGTACATGCCTACAGGTTCTTAAAGATGCACAATTTGTGATTAAATTACTTTAAAGCTTTGATTGCTATTCATTAATTGTATAATGAATGCTTCGGTTGCTCTTTTTGTGACAATTTATTCATCCAGATGCAAAAACAAAATCACATTTTTAAGGTCTTCCCTGCTAATTAAAATCTTCATCATGGGTAGACATGGATTATACTTTCTTGCTTTATTCTTTGGATAAACTACTACCTCATTCATAGAGAACTGTGTGCATGAAATGATGTGATTATGGGTCTGTTTTTATGTCAAATTTTCCTTCTTTTGATTTCAGCAGCCTCTGTCTCTCTTTTGTTGAAGGTGTTTTTCCATAGTTCACTTTGAATCACAGTAAAGTGACATTTATTCTGTCAACTCACGCAATGATGCCATTCAATCAGGGATGTAAGTGTGGGAAACCAGTGGAGCTTCTCACACTGAGGTTGAATCTGTAGAAATTCCATGCGCTGATCAGACAGGTGAAGCACCACCTGTGACGTACATGGATCTAAATTGCTGACAGCATTGTATAAGGGCAGCCCTGTCAGTGTCCCAGCAATTACTGTTAATTATTTTGACTAACCTCTGAGCCTTGTCAAATTGCCTTTTCCCAGGAGATTGGTTGGTTTGATGACAACTGCAGTGCGGTTTGGTGTTTTCTAACCACAAAATTGTCCGTAGAGGCATCACCGGTGAGAGGTGGTGCGACAACACTGTGATTTACTGGTACGACTAAAATATAATATATCTCATTGTACCAACAGAAGCCGGCTCTTCCATGAAGCCGCCGTCAAGCCCGTGGCTCACCTTATTAAGCAGAACCTGAAAATCACCAATAGCACTTTGGAATAATATTGTTTCTCTCCTGTTTTCTAGGTGACTGGATCAAAGCTGGCTGCCAACACATTGTGTGCTCTGACCATAGCTGCTGCTGCTGCTGCTGTTGTTGTTGTTGTGGCCTTCATCCACAGTTGGCAGCTCGGCCTCCTCATCCTGGCATGCGTTCACTTCCTGAGGCCAGCTTAATTCAATCGAGGCCAGCGGTGGGACTTTCCTCTGAGGACCAGGTGATGCCACAACAGTCTGGGTAGGTGCTAATAATATGACAACACAGAGCATTGCACACCGAAACATTGGGCTGAAATGAGCCTTTTCAGATGTAATTATTGCATGTTTGTGGCTGTTTACAGTATATTATGGTCAAAGCTGCTGTTTTTTGGCTTTCGAGGGTTCACGGCTGCACATTTTAATAGCAGTTTATGATAAATAATATTCTGTCAATTAATCAAAGACCAGTTTAATTTCACCTTAAAAAACATATTTTTTAGGACTACTTAAAACCAGCTTTTTAATTCAGCTTTTGACTCACTCTTTTCTGGAATTAAAAAATCCTGTCTTTTGAAACTGTATGTTAAATACCTGATGTTAATTTATTCAAACCCGTAATATGTTCAATCTTAGGCTACTCTAAAGAGAGAACTTGAATTGATAACCAAGTGTATTTTCCCAAAGTCCTTTTTGTGTTTGGATATTTTTCCCTTTGAGCAGCGTACTTCAAAACTGATGCGGCAAGACACAAACGCACAAAAAAAAAAAAAAAAATGGATGATATAAGTATGGCAGTTGAAGTTGCAGCAAAGCTGACGGGTGCAAACCACTTTAAGTTGTTCTTGGCCTGTAATAGTTTATCCATCCATTATCTATACACCGCTTAATCCTCACTAGGGTCGCGGGGGGGCTGGAGTCTATCCCAGCTGACTCGGGTGAAGGCAGGGGACACCCTAGACAGGTCACCAGTCTGTCACAGGGCTACATACAGAGACAAACAATCACTCTCACATTCACACCTACGGGCAATTTAGAATGATCAATTAACCTCAGCATATTTTTGGACTGTGGGAGGAAGCCGGAGTACCCGGAGAGAACCCACGCATGCACAGGGAGAACATGCAAACTCCATGCAGAAAGATCCTGGGAAAGCCGGGACGCGAACCAGGGACCTTCTTGCTGCAAGGCGAAAGTGCTAACCACTACTCCACTGTGCAGCCCCTGTAATAGTTTAAGCTTTTGCAAATTTTAAGTCAAGACAGGAGTTTAAATAGAACTATTTGGAGCCTACCTTCTACAAATTGCTTTTTCTATTCTGGCAGCCTTGGATATCTCTATGAACGAGGCTTCTTCTTTAGCCTCTTCTCCTCATCTTCCTTTTCTCTGTTGATGCTCTTTCTGCTGTGGTTCAGTTCCAGGGAATATTGTGTGGAATCAAACCATGTTCAGTGGTAACCGAGTGAAATTAAACAGCGGTGCATTTGTCCTTTGCTAAAAGATATTTTTTCTTTTGCTGGCTCACAAAAGCATTTCAGCATCTGGGATTTTATGTTTTATAATAATGCTGCTAAAACAATGACGCTGCAACTTTGTTTATTTGTTTGTGCGCACGTGTGTGAAGCTGTATGTCATAGTGTGTGTGAGAGAAAGACAGATGATTTTCAAACATAACATTTAAAGACTGTGGGTGATGGACACAAAGAATAATCACATCTTAATGTAGCTCCTAACTAATGCATCCTTAGTGATTGTAAATACTTGAATTTTAATTTCTAATTTGCTTCAATTTAATTAAAAGTGTTTTCAGAGACCCAGGAAGACATGTAAAACTTTGCTTCCAGATTGTCAAACACTGAGGTGTGATTCAAGAAGACATTGTAGGAAAACGTGGTCGTCTTTTGTTTTCCTCAGTAGTGCACGTCTCATAATAACTAAACATGGTAATCATGGAACATCTCTGCAGTGGCATTTGTTGAAATCAAAGCTTTAAATTTAACCTCTTTGTGCTGCACCAACAGTTAAATTTAAAACTGTGTCACTACTGAAAGGTTAAATAAGTCAGAATTCTCCCAGTTAAAATAATACTAGAACCCCGAAAACACAAAGTTCTCAGAATGGATCAATGCTGTTCTTAAAATTACTTTTGATTGTGCGTAAAAGCGCTAGATGGCGCTACACAGCTGCACATGAAGGGTCGCCGAGCAGAAGTTTGCAGGTTACTGATTTAAGTTCACTCCTCACAGTCAACCGAAGAAAACGAAAAGCACAAGAAGTCACAATAATTAGTAATAATAATTAGTTGTACTGTTTAACATGCTTATCATTTTTTGTTGCTCAGTGTAGAGGATGATTGTGGTGCCAGCGCGCACACTGTCAACCCAGTTCGGGTGCGTAATTTTGACGCGTAAAACCAAGAAACAAGGAAACAATACGTGAATAAAATTTTTGAAAAATTGCCTTCTCTGTATTATCAGTTCAAACAACAAAAATTAAAACTCGTGGCAGCTAAATGGAAGAAAGAAGTTTTTGATAATGGGCAAGAAGTCTAAATACACATCGTTAACAGGCAAGTGAGTGATAAAATGAAGATAAATAAATTGATACTGAATAAATGCAAACACACTTGTGCTACTTTCTGAAAGCTCATACTTATACTTTTGAATTTTAATAAGAGTCAAGTAATTTTAAACAACTCGAGATGAAGTGAAATTCAGCCCAGCCTGACGGAGGAAAAAAAAAATCGCCACAGAATTATAACCAGAAGTTACATTTTGCGAATTACACTATTTAAATATTTACATGTTCTTGTGAATAATAAGCATTTATTTACATTTTGTAAATCTGCTGTGCATTTATGTTAACGTGGTACAACCATTTAAAATTGTAAAAGCGAGTGGGGGAATGTCAGCTGTGCGTAAAGCAACGTTTGACTGGAAACAAAAAGTAATAAAATGATTTGCAAATTTTGTGGAAAAAAATAACAAAGTACAGTAATGCAAAGCAAATATTAGAATTGCTGTCTGATCTTTTTAGATATATGCGTAATATTGTGCGATACTTCTCACACTGCAATTAACCAATAATAAGGCAGCGGTGTGGAAAAAGTTGGAAAAGTTTCAGATTTTCACCCTCAACAGAAAAAGTCACAAAGCGACCACGATGGAGTTTAGCTTACATTTAAATTCGCACACTTCAGCCCTTTCCCTGTATTTTTAAGCAGATAATTGTGTGATTTTATTATTTAAATTTAAATGAATTTCTGGCAGAGGCCCTGATATTGCTGCAGGCCTTTTCCCCCATCTGGTTTGAAAAAACTCTAAAGTCCACCACGGAGAACACAAACACTCCACATTATTCACAATATGTCACATTAAGATGTTAAAAAAAACCGAACCAAAACACGGGAATCGTGTTAGATAATCCAAAAATAATAAATCCCAGACAAGCTTTAATTTTAAGCTTTCAGTTTCATCGACTCAACAAGCAAACAAACTGAGTCGATCAACTGCTTCTGAATTCATACTGACTTTATTGAGTGGCTCACATAAAAAGCCATTCTCGGAATAGAGAGAGAGAGGAAAAGAATATCATTGTAAAATTAAAATCACTTTACAACATGCTTACTTAAATTAAATGAGTGGGTAAACAGTAAATGATTTCCAAACCTTACAAATAAATTCAAAGTGCGCCTAATGATAGACCCCTAAATACAAGAAAAAACTCGTGGTTAAATATAACTCCCCACAATACATTTCATATCATGTCAAAGAAAAAAAAAAATCCAAGTACATTTCCGTATATTTTGAAATATTTACTAGAGTCCATATACAACTAGAAATACCTATACAAAATCGTCTCCTGGACAAATAACATTGCTCACCTTTACATTGGTCTGTAATTATTCTAACCTACATTTCTCAGTATATACAACACATTTTTGCAGCGAAGTCAAGTAACCTCGGCTGGCCTACTTATAAACTTGGCGCACATAAGTGTAGGCTGTGGACTGAATAGCAATAATGTGATATAAACCTCCAACTGCTCTTCCATTATCAAACCGCTCATGGGATGAGACAGATACAGTGTAAAATCATCCCATGCGTCTCCATAATCTACAGGTATCTGTTCCTACCGAGCAGTCCATCCACAGTGACTAAAAACAGTTCCTCTTGCTCGATAATAAAGTGCCAGTGTTTGGTTTTGAACAATATGTATGACAGCACAACTTTTGCAGGCCCCAGATTTTTTCACAGCAGTGTTTTCTGTCTTCTACTGGGAATTAAAACATTATTCAGGATCGGGCTGCAGAAAGTTTCACTGCTCCAGTGTGTCACACAAGAACTTGATTACACTTTCACACCGCAGATGTATTAATGAGAAGTTTCTGATGGTACAGCTATGAAATTATGCAATTAGTAGTCTTAAACACTTGGAAAAGGTCAAAGAAACCTATTTTTCTCATTAAATGACAACACTCAGGATGAAGCATTGCGCATACACCAAAGTATGTCCACTCTCGTGTCCTCTCGGACAATTCCATCACAACACTTTGCTGTTTCACAGTTTTTTACTTCACTGAAGGGCAGTTTTAGAGGCCGTTCATGCCCACTCCCTGGGCTGACTCGGGTGGGTGCAACAGGTCAGGGGAATGGCACGGAGGGCTCCCCGGTGCACTGTGCTCGCTGTCGGTATCACTCCCCCTCTTGCCTCCGCTGCCTCCGGATCCAGAGCCGGCGGATCCTCCGGCGCTGTGAGTTTTTACATGTTTACTCAGGTGATCGCTACGCATAAATCTCTTGTTGCACACCGGACAAGCGAATCGTTTCTCCCCGGTGTGCGTGCGTAAATGTCGCTGGAGCTCGTCGGAGCGAGTGAATCTCTTCCCGCAAAAGAGCCAGTTGCACACAAACGGCCTCTCGCCGGTGTGCCACCTCAAGTGCGCCTTTAGGTGAGACGTTTTCCCGTAAACCTTCCCACAGCCGGGGATGTGACAGCTGTGGAGACCCTTTCTCCGGAGGCTGGCGCCCGCCGGTCCCAGTCTCTCCGCCTCCTGGCAGTTTGGACAGTCGCAGGTGGCTCTGCCCGAGTACCGCCGGGCAGATGACCTCGGAGACCCCGCTAAAGATGCAGGTGGACCCCCGGAGAGCATAGTCCCCCCTGCCCCGGCTAACGGAGAGGGGCTCGTGTCCGGGTAAGAGGATAACACCGGTTTGAAACCGTCCATCAGGTGCTGGCCGGTTGTCAACAGGTGTGGAGAGGGACTTGTACTGAAAGCAGAGTGGCTTAAACTCGAGTAATCAGAATTATATCCGCCCAGAGGAGAGTGCAAGGAGGTCTGGAGTCCACCGGAATGTAAGGACGTTTGTAGTGCTGCTCCGTTAGGGTTCTGAACGTCAATCCATCCAGCTCCCACATCCCACCACGCAGAGGCTCCGGTGGTACCGACCTCTCCTGCGGGGATACCGGGATGAGACGATTTGAACCAGGACTCGTACGGATGCGCAACGCTCATCCTCGGATAGATGCCCTGCAAGCTGTCCACTGAGGTGTGCACCTTAGAGATGAAAACCGGCTGGTGGCTGGGCTCTTGGGAGCTGCTCGAAACGGACGCTTGGAAAACAGAATAATCGTTTCCAAAGTGGGAACTAGATGAGGTACCAGACGTGAGGGAAAAGGCACTGGATCCGCTGGAGCTGTTGGTGCCGAAAGAGTCCGAGATGCCAGATCCATTACGGGACACCCCGAAGCCGGACAGGCCGGATCCGAGGCTGCAGCTGCTGGCGGCGGCTCTTTTCCACGGATGGAAGCCTTTTCCAAATGACGAAGAATTATCCGAAATAGTGGACGGTGAAGGGCTCGGACTCCCTATTTTGTTACATGTTGCAGCTAACATGGCTAAAGGAGTCGATCCTAACCTCGGCTCCTCCTGAAAAGGACAAGAAAAACTGTAAGTGGCTGCTCAGTCTAACAAGTTGCAGGTTAATTACGCACAGAATTTCAGCTGGAAACAGATGCTTTAAGTAGTTTCCCCAGTTTTAGCAGATGACTTTAATATTATTTTTTAAGTGCTGGAAATCATCACAGTAGATTATTATCACTTCCTACCTGGACGAACAGAGAGTGAAATGCGACAGACGGCGCTTACAAATGCATGCCAAACAGGACACCAAGGAAAACATGCGTGTTTTTGCGCACCAAACTTCTATCCCCGTCTAACAGAGCTTTTCTCACACGAAGCGCTCGCTGAAAATATAACCAACGCACTGGCTTTGCTGCTACTTTGCGCCCGCTGTAAGTTTAATCCCCCTTCGGCAGGACATTGACAAGAACTAATTAAACCAGTAAGAAAGTCCTTTTAGACTCACCCCTAGAAGTGAAGTTGCCATCACACAAAAACACTACCCTCCTCAGAGGATCTTTTTATATTTATGAATCAGAGCACTGTTTTTTTAGAGGTGTGCAATACAATGATGTGTTCCGCCCATTCTTCCACAATTGTAGGCTCCTCTCCGGCTTTGAAGTGCCGCTGTGACACGGGCGACCAATCAGCGGCTCCGTCCCGCCGCACCGCCACATACTACCGTGAGGTCATCAATAGAGCGCCTTCAGACAAGCTCTCCACCCTCCTCCACCCCCCTCACCGCCCCCCACATAAGAAAAGACAGCGGAAGGAAGGTAAAGTTAAATGAGAGTGAATTAGGAAGGAGGAATTAGGGGGCCACTTAGTATTGAGATTTTACAGAACATCACATTCCATAAATTTAAAGGAAAGAGGAGTGATGACCTGCGCACCTGTGGTAAATAAATAATGAAAAAAAAAGCTGGCAAATCATACTCTAGCACCAAAACGCACCGCGATACAATAAATAAACTCCTCCAAAAGCGTAGTTTTACACTCTCAGAACTCTTTAATACCCCTTATAGAGCTCCAAAACTTCCATGCGTGTTCTTTTCCGCAAATACACTCGTGCGTAAAAGTTTAAACTCCGCTTAATCCTGCCCGCATTTGTGCTTGTAATGATTTCACCAAGTTTTTCGGTGTGTGTTTTTCCAAGAACATCTCCATATCTTTCTGAGTAAATTATTCTGCCTCTAGCGTAATTTTCTTTTGCATGTTTTAACTTCTTTAGAAGGTTAATATACACAAACTATTACACAAGATATAAAGGCTGCATTGTTCTGCCAGTGGACCTATATTACATCGTCTCAAACTTTCACATTACTGTAATTGTGTTCAATTATCCTGACAGTTTTGATTAAAACGTGGTGCATTCCGGGGGAAGATTATTCATTTTATTATAGGCTGTATTAGTTTAAAACAGAAGATGAGAGGTCGATGTAGTTGACTTTATAAGATTTACTGCCTGGAAATTCAGAAATGTGGGGATTTTTTAAGGGGTTATTGGGAACACGCATAACGCTGGTGCCACGTTTTAACTGAAATTATTTATTAAAGTGAGCGACTGCGCTGGAAAATGAAATGATAAACTGATTATATGGAATAAGTTCATCACTTTGCGCACTGACATTCTGTTAAAAATCTATAAAGGAGGCTCATGTTACATAATAAGAACTTGTGGGCTAAATCGCGTGTTGAACCCTGGGACTCTGTTGGAGCCATTAGCATGCAGTGTGCACTGGAAGCATAAATTTCATTTGAATTTCAAATTTAATAACGCAGGAGGTTTTTAATCATCCGCAGTTTTATTTGTTTGATATTAACATGCTTATTGACCGGGTCTGTTGACCAGCTTGGTCATTACAGGACAGGGAAAAGTTAATTAAAACGACCAGGGATTATTCATCACATCATCTGCCTAACCCATGTCGCTTCCTTTATTACACAGCGTGATAGATGGACTATCTGATTAATTCTTGTGTTTCTAGGATTGGACAACTGCTTTTTTGGATTTACACTGCTTTACCTTCACGTGTATAAAATGAAGGGGGTGAAAATAAAATTACACTCAATATTTTCACCGTATAAAAGCCCCCGAAGCAGGTGCAGCAACATTATAAATGCAGCGATTTTTTGTTGCACCTTAATTATTAATCCTGCAGCATGTGTTATTTAGTTGCCAATATTTAGAGACAATTCTAACAAATTAATTGCATTTATTCCGCGTTGAATTAAGCATGTGTGTCTATTTTAAGTCGTGTTGACGCTTGTTTCCAAACTGCAGGCGACAAGCGTCAGTTTAATTATTTTAAACTAGAACGAGCGTGGCGATGCGCATTTAAAATATTTATCACAATCGTAAAAATCTATTAAAAGTCGGATTTTATAGAAACACACACATCCATTTGGCTTATTGACGTTGGAGATGAGAAATCAACCTGCTGCTGCCCATTCATTATTTTATTTCTGTCAAACTAACCAATCACGCAAGCTACGGAAAAATCATACCAAGCTGCGATTATTGTGTACCAGCGTTTGAGGCGAGAGAGAAAAAAGGAAACGTGAGGAGAAATAAAAACCTACATACCGTGCTCCTCCGCTCCGCAGTGCATTGATTGACCCTCGACGTTTGCTCTCAGCAGAGTAAAACACAACATCTCCTGCTGCCGCTGTGATTGTGGACCTTGCCAGATAAATGTTACACTGGCAATTCAATTAGGAATAACTTGGGGGAAAAAAATTCCGCTGACCCTTTTTTCCACCTCATGCACCAAAACTCCTAACATGATTATATAAATATTGTGCAATTAAAGTTTCTTTTTTAATATAAAACAATTACCAGTAAGATTGTTTTTCACCTGTTATTATTCTTAAAAGGGATGGGGATTCATTATATTATGCGTAAAAGGGATTTTACACATTTGGAGAGCACGGTTCGATTGCAGCTACAGGGGACATGTTGGCCTCTGGTGACAAATTACCAAGTGATCATACCAGCAAGACTGATGTCAGAGGTCAGTGTGATAACTCCCCGACAGGAGTCGGTACAAGAGATATTTAATCCACTTCAAAATCAAAATGTCTAATGTATTCTTGGACCAACACCTCTCCAAAAAAACCCAAAAAAACAAAAAAACAGTCTTTAGTTGCCTGTTGCATATCAGCAAGAGTTAGAGGGTCGGTTCTCGTTCATATGGTGCGCACAGGTTGTTCCTATCGCTGTAACTGTAAGCCGCATTGAACAGATGTCCCCATTGAAGGCTTTCTTTCTCCTACACACATGGGCTATATTACCATCATGAAATCAAACTCAAAACCTGTCCCTTTCGCCACCATAATGACCGAGTTATTCTGGGCCGCTGAGCACGAACAAAGTGTGTTCAATATTGCGTGCTCCAGAATCACTCTGCTTAGAGAACCGGGAAGAAGAAGGGGGGAAAAGAGGAGTCAGGGCCATAGATGCAGAGCTATACTTTAAATGTGGAGTTTTACAAAGCAGCTCGATAATCTGAAGGCCTTGATATCGAGGGTGGATTTTTTTTTTTTTTTCTGGAGGTGAAATGAAGGTAATCACTTGTGGATCAGCAGCAATTAGGAAAAAAACCTTTGGCTCAGGCAGCATATAGGTCTAATGCCTCTATTTTTCTACATTCTTTATAAAACAGACATATTGGGTGCATTATTTACACACTGGTGTTAACCCAAGAATTAAAAAAGGAGATAATGCTGTGATCAATTTTGTGGCAGCTGTAATTATAATATAGATACTGTAGATACATCGATAGATAGATGGTGCACTGTGCAACTGTATGCAGCAAAGTGTGCAGAGCATAGAGTAAGAGGTCTGTTGGGTTGTTGTTTTCTCTATTCACCGGGAGGTTGGAAAGAGCAGATGTCCGTCTGCACAGTGGCTGCCAAGTGGGTCCGGAGGAGCAGGGCAGCCACAGACACAAGGGCCCAAATGGTGTGACAAAAGATGTGCAGGAAGCCCCTCTCCGCCTGGGTGAGCCACAGAGAGGGTCTCCCTGTGTCTGCCAGCCTGCAGGGGCACTCACAACACGAGCCAGAGTGGTGGCAGCAGAGCCATGTGTTAGCAGCCTGGGGGAGCACTGGTACACCAACACTCATATTCACACAAACATAAATACACATGCATTTGCAGGAATGTGCACTTGCAGTCCAGATCACACCCGGTCTGTCGGTGCACACACTCAACTGCGCTTGCACTGAAACATCTATCTGTCTATCTGTCTTTTTGCTTGGCCCATGAGGTCATGCCGAGTGGCTGAAGAGGCCCTCAAAGTGTTCCAAGCACAGGTGTGCAGCATGGCCTGTACTGAAGGGGTGCACTGAACCATAAACAATGATATAAATGTCTGGCAAATAAAATGGCTAGTTAACAATCTTTTGACTGCTCTAACCTCTGAGCCTTTGTCGGGTATCGATCAGCCAGCTGTTCCTGGCTTTGTCTGGCAGGACGGGAGCCTCTGGTTCCTCCTGGGATGAATGGACACAGCCGGCAGAGAGAAACTTTTCTCCTGCCTTTCAAGTTTTAATCAGGCAGAGGGCGAAATCAAAACAAGAAGCTGTTCTTCACCTCCAGTAGGTTGAAATTTATGCACTTATCACAAAAATAAATCATGAATCAGCCGGCCACCCTCTGGAGGCTGTTTAGAGGCTTTAATTTAAAGTTGCTTGTTATATCTGACAACCTCTGGCAGTGGCTTCTTTGTTCCCTAGTTGCCATGTTGATGGTTTACATGGAAACCATGTCAATGGTAATTTGGATGGGCATAATTTGTCTCCCTATATTAAGATAATTGTATGTTAAATAACGAATATCCTGAGAATTACAGTGGGTGTCGTGTGATGAGCCTTGTCACGCAAATATGTCAGGAAAGGGTGTTAATGATCTGTCTCGGCACCTGTCAGTCAAACCAGGCCTGACAGCAGCAGCAGCAGTGAAATTCTCTTGCCAGGTTTTTATAGTTGAGGTTATATAGTGGCTGTCAGTGCTGCCCTCCTTCCTCTGTTAGTCTACCACACTCTATCTGTGCTCCTGATGGCCTCCTCTCACTAAAATAAAACGAGTTAAGCAATTTATTTGGGGATTTGCTGGATAGGCTTATTGGATGTTATGATCTGTATGTCCCGGACCACTTGTTTGCTTAGCCGAGGTGATAGATTGCAGCGTTTCTGTTTATGATAAACACACATAACAGTGCATTTTGCCACCATTTGGCTTGACTGCTACATCTGTGGGCAATGAGGTCTTCTTATTGACTTTCACTGAGCCCAACATTGCACTTTGTCAGTGTGAGCGGCAGCCTAAGAGACAGGCGGGCGAGGCAGTCATACAAAGTGAAGTACTTAGGATTAGCCCTGGCTCTTCAAGTTTCAGTAATTATCCTCCTGGAGGCATTCTTGCTGTGTTGGATAATAATGGAAGTCCGGGTGTACGCCTGTCACCTCTCAAGTGTGGGTGGAGGAAGCCAACGAGAGGCGCAGGACAGAGAAATGTTTGCTTTTCTGTTATGTCATCCGAGGAGCACAAGAGTAAGGCAAACTCCGTATTGTTCGACCGAGCGCAGATAGAGAGGAACAACAACACAGATTTTTTTTGTTGTTTTTTTTTTTCCCCCCTCGAGATAAAACGTGTGACACACAACAACTTGGAATCTTTTCAGCTGCGGATGTGACAATGAAACATGTTCTCCAAAGGTGATAATGTGCTCTGAGATCAAGTGTAATTAGGAAGTGTCGGGTGTTTGTTTTTGATAAACAAATCTGTTAAAGCGTTATTTGTTTAGAGTGAGTATGATCTGATTGGCTGTGATTACATTTGCGAGCTGCACAAATATGTGATCCTTGGGGAAAGAAAAATTCCTCTGTCTGTTCAGGCACTGGAAGAATAACTATTTCTTCTCCATCCTGGCATGTTGCCTCAGTTTATCTATCACTTTATCCTTAAAGTTTCCCCTGTTAGGATAATAGAAAAGGTCTTTCTATCCAGCAGAGACAACACAATGCTTTAATTAAGAGTCAGTCCGATTTCCCAGAGGGGAGATTGTCTTCTTCCATTAACTTAGTTTATCATATAATAAAGAGGTTGCCTTGTCCTTCCCTACCCAGACAATTGGTTTTAATCAGCCAGCAGGCCTTTCATGGTTGATAATTTATGCTAAATTGACAAGGGTGGAGGATATCACAGAAAATCATTATGACAGGGCTCAGGTCACTGCCTGTCACTGTCTTGTTTTATCCTGTCCACTGAGCTTGTGGTCAATGACAAAAATACAGAAATGTGATGGAAATACTCACATTGGAGACTGCACACCTCGAAGTAAATATATGGAAGTTATTTTATACAGCATGTAAAAGTTTCTGGGCACATTTGTACTCCAAAAATAACTTGATTCTTCACAAGGCTCTTTGATTCTTCATAGCACCATCACTAATTGAAGAATGTCTTTATTTCAGGGATGGTTCTTCACATACTTTATGTGGTTCTTGTGGTAGTGTGGTACTAAAGGCTCTTCCATGTTATTGTAGTGATTTTTTTGTCAGGTAAAAGCATGAAATTAAAGCTCAAACTAACTGAATATTTCCATGATTGATTACTCTTCAGATTATTTTGGCAATTAATCATCAGAAAACGGCAAAAAATGCCCTGTAATATGTTGTACTGTCTGTCCAAGAACTCAAAATATTAAATGTATTATAACGGAGGAGCATCAGAAATCCTGCAAATTCTTACACTGACAGTTCATACTGAAAAACTCTTAAAATCAACATGCATCTATAGCTGTCAAAGGCATCTACTGTTGATTTTATTTTGGATTCACAAATAAATTTGAGGTTTTAGTGGTCTATGTTCTACCTGACAGTGACAGATTTTAGTATTGATGGGATTTAGTTTGTGTTTCCTACTAGTCTGTAATTTAATGAAGTTAAAGGAAAAGTTTAGAAATTGCCAACTATGTTCATGAGCTTGTTTTTTTTTTTTTAAACTTACACATAATAATCTGATTTAAAATGCTCAAAGAACCATTTATTTTAAATAACTACTTACCATATTACTATCTGGATGCACAAAAAATTATCCTACAAATGGTTTCTTAAAGAACTTGTGTTTGCTAAAGTTTTTGGAGTGCTATTTTGCTACCTAAAGGAACCATTTTTTGAGGAAGCTTTGGGGTTTCTTTGAAGAACCTCTTGTTTAAAAGATTCTATGTGGAGCTACAAAAGATTTCACTTAGCACCTTTGAGTTGGTTTAAAGAGAAATAAATTACAGAGTAAACAACACACAACAACAGGTTAAAACTGGGAAATGTATAGATATGAATATAAAAATTCTTTTCCAAATGTGTATTTGTAGAAGCAGAGACACCAATAGCTAAAGCAAAAAAAAAAAAGAACACAACAGCCCTTTTCTGTTTTCACTTTGTATTTTAAGTGCACACTACAAGTGTGAAAGTACAAATTGTGATTTAAAGTAAAGAGGGCTGGTGGGGGCAGGAGTGTGAAGGGAGGCAGCGGCAGGATGAGCAGGAAGCTGGGACACACTTCTCGCCTTGCAATTTAATCACTGTATACCCAGGGAAGTATTGACAGTTGTCCTGTGGAAGCTATTAAAGTTGCTGTCCAAGGTTAAATGAAATTGCAGTTTATCAAGGCAGCATTGAGAAAATAAGGGAATCTGTTCATGTCTGTTGATTAATGTGGAGCGTGATCAACACAAGGGGTTCATTAAGCTATACATCACCAGGGTAATTTAACATGTCATCGTGCCTGCTGTCGCTCCCCTTCACACGTTTTGTGCATCGAGCATGTTTGGTGTATACGTGTGAGTGTTTGGCCTCACGTGTTTCGCTTGTGCCGGCGCATCTTTCGTTTTTGCATGATCTAACTTCAAAAATCTCATAAGTTTTCACTCCAAAAGGCTGAATCTCTTATGTGTAAGGGCACAATGTGAATATGATGTTTAGATTACTTAGCCAATATTCTGTCAAACCTCAGCATGGAGGGAGGAAAATCATAACAGCTCCTCCTAAAAATGTTCTGATTTAAACTGAAATCAGACCTCAACAAGGCCTGGTTTTCTCTTCTCGTCCATTTTGCAGCGTGCTGTTCATCTCATCACATCCCTGCTTTGATCACTGCTATGCTCTGCAGCTGACGAGCATACATAGAGGTATGCTAATCAGGCCTGGGACCTGGAGCTGTGATTTTTTTTTTTTTTTTTTTTTTTTCTGCCTGGTGTTTTGTTTACTGGTGGATAATTGATGGTGCTTGAGGGACAGGCATGAGTCGGACATGAATCACAGGCGACATGGCTCCTGATAAGGAGCTGAAAGTCGCCTGTAATTAAGCCGGGCACTAGAGACCAATTGTTTGTAGAATGATTTGGTCGGGGCTAATTGACACTAATTGTTTAATCAGATTTTCTTCCCCTCCATACTGAAAGCAAGTGTGTTCCACCAGCACTTCACCCAGCCATGCAGTGAAGGAAAGGCTCTTGATGGGACATCTTGAAGAGAGTCTGGGGATGGTTGGAAAGCTACAAGAAATCCACATATCCATACATGTTAACACAGTTTTTGATGCAGTATTTATCTCCTCATGTATGACTCATACAGCAACACAAGTAATGTCATGTACTTCTCATTGATTTTAGCGAATAAAATCCCATGAGTGACGGGGCTCCACCATTTTTCTGTTATGAATTGGTGACATCACCTAAAAGTATTTTTGGATGAAGAAGAATTGATTGATCTCGAGCGCACACTTAGCAGGTACTGTTCTGTAAGAGCAGTGGTTCTGATGAGCTGCTGCAAAGAGGAGATTTATGACAGTTTGGTGAACGCTCATAAATTAGTGCAGTAATACCTCCCATCTTCCCACACTCGCTGCAGGAACTGTCCTGTTCAGTGCACGATTGCTCTACAGCTAGTTTTACACTCTGCAGTAGAAGCAGCAGTGCACGCTAAATTACTTTGCAAAGCACCGGGAGGCTATTTTGGAAGAATGGCGGGTAATTGTTTTTTAATACCTGTATATAAGTGTAGGTCAGCATCAAAGCTGCCATTTTTATGCCTCATTTAACCAAAACTGTTACAGTAAAGATGACTTGTGAGTGCTCTTGTGCAGGATTTTTGTTCTTTTTTGAATCCCTAATCACGGCAGCATTGGAGTAGTTTCATATATTAAATTACATTTGGTGAAAATCCAGCTGAGAACTCCTTTATTTTATAAATTCTGCTCCTTTAATGTGGTTGATCTTATGTTTATATAATAAAAAAAGTAACAAACAGCAACATATAAATTATGTTTTTATGTATGCTAGCCCAGTTTAATACTGACTTTTCCACTTCATTTCACATAAAAGGAGTGTTTTTCTGAGGAAAAAGCAGAAAAAATAAAGAGATTATCATATATGCACAAGAAATAAACAGGGGCTCTGAATAGAAACACAATTAACTGATATGTAAACAAATAATTATGTTGGCAGAACAGTTTATGGCAGTGTTTCATCATCAGCGCTCGTTTCAGCAAAGACGTATTAGAAGTTGAGGCTGCAGCACATGTGAAGAGCTGCTTTGGCGAGATTAAATGATGAAGCGGAGCAGATAATTAGAGACTAGTCTTCCTTCTCTATCTGATTAAACCCAGCAAGTCTGAGTAACGAGCTGGTGATGGGTGGAGCCCAACACATGAACATGAGATCTAACATCATTACATTTAACAGCAATTAAACCTGTAGCTTTTTTAATTAACACAAACTATGATGGGAAATTAATGGTTATTACTCGGGGGGCCAACAGAGGGGAACATTGGATATCCCCACATCTAATGTAAACCTCCGCTGAGTGCATTGGAAAGCCTGGACTTGTCCTGAGAGCTTCATATACAGCTGGTCATGAAGAGTAAATGGTCAGTTCACCAAATTACACATTAGCATATTTTCTTGTGGATGTAGATTTATTCCAATAAGCATCTCAGTTTGTAATCATTGGTACAGTTCAGAAAAAAGACTAATGTACTAGGAGGTTCATAAAATGTAATGATTGAATACCAAAAGCATATTTTGTCTAGTAGCCTAAGATATGTTAGGTTTTGTGATATTCATCTGTGACATTTCTGCAATGGAGGTCAGTAGTGTTGTTTTTGTGGTGCTCATAGCTTTGGAAATTCAGCTGCAACTTTTTTGTCACACAAAGTTATTTGAAATAAGCCACATGACTTCACAAGTTACTCAGATCGGTCCAAATTTTTGCATTTAGTCATGTTGTTTCTGGATAAACAACTTTCTGTTTCATTTGTAATCTCTCACTTTTCACCACAGATGAAGTTTCATTCACCTCCACTATATTTTCATACACTCAATATCTGCTTACCTGCTAGTAGGTAATAGATACATCATGTATTTGGGTCTTTTTTGCAAATCAAGCCTTTAGTAATCCATCTCTACATTTTGTAAAACGCCTCACTTAAGTGTATTCTGATGAGATATGATCAGAGATATGATCAGATATGAAATGTAATTAGACGCTTTTACTTCAATATCATACTAAGTTGCAAAGTTGAGGTACTTTTCTTGAGTATTTCTGTGTCATACCGTTACATAATTCTATTCCACTGCAGTCCTGAGGGAGATATTGCGTTTTATATTATCTCTATTAGCTGCAGTTGTGAGTGATGTTACAGATTAGGATTTTCCGCAATGAATTCAATTCCGTGCAGATTAATTCAATTTTATTCAATAGCACCAATTTACAGTAGAAGTCATCTCAAGCACATCTAATATTATCTTGTGTTATAGAGAGAAAACCAACTAATCCAGATATTCCTTCTGAACAAACTTGTAAATTTGATTTATCATGATAACAGTATACAAAGTAGTATGCAGAATTTATGCTTGAAATGAAGTATTTTAAATCTCTAGTGTTCTCAATGTCTTGTAGAATCTTTAAAACTGAAATAAATATATTTATTTTAATGCTTTATACATGAATTTAATACAAAACACAAAAAATCCTGTGCAAAATCAAGACCTGCACTAGTGCCCTTTGTTTTAAGTACTGCTTTCCCCCCTTATGAAATACAACCCAAGTTGGGGACATAGTTGACCATTTTAATAGTATTGTTTTAGTATTGCACATTAGTCACATTCCAATTAGCATTTATCTTGTCTGTGTCGCTTTTCAATAAAGTTTTCTGATTTATCGCGGAAGGCTGCCTTTACTTTGTGCTAATAATTGGATGCTATTGAAAGGATGGGTTTCATTGATTTTGTGGATGACTGGGAGCATTACTGGCCCAGACCATAGATTGTCAGCAAGGTCTGTGTTGAGCTGGGATCGATGCCGGTGAATCTTCCCCTCTGGTTGTTATTTACTTCTGTCTCCATTGATTGAAACATGCAATAGTTCAGGGGCTATTATCACACTGACGCTAAGTTTCTCTGTCTCCCCATTGAAATAGCTCCCTCTGTTCCTTGGCAATATCTCACTCCAGCAAGTGCTCCCATCTTTCCCTTTCTAACTAATGAGTTAAGAGTATTGCTATGACCTGTAAACATCAATCATGGAGAAAGACGGAGACAGTGACTAACTGCACCAGCGAGAGGGGGATGAAATGAAATGAAAGTATACAATAAAAGAAACATCCAGCCTGTTGGAGAAACTGAAATAAATAATAGCAGAAATTCATTTAGATAATCATCGAATGATCGCTGGATCGTTCGTTTACGGTAAATCACCTCATGTAAGGAGGAGGAAAAAAACCTGAATTGTGCTATCAATTTAATGGAGGGTGACTAATAATGCTCTTGGCTGTATTTAATAGGAGACAAAGACGCTGAAACTTTTTTGTTCTTTCATTGTGAATTCAGTGGTGTGCTCTTAATCCAATTTAGTGCTCTCAGAGTCAGGAGAAGGAAAAAAAGGGCCATGAATTTCTATTCAGCTGTTAAAATTAAACTTCTTCTTTCAAACGGATAACTTGCACAATTTGCTGTGTAGTGGCTGCCCGGCTAGATTGTTTCCACAATACAACATGGAGACGCTCCTGTGCAAGTGGCCCATCCTGCGTTTACATATCTTATTTCCTGACGAGACAGCAGAAAGGTCAGCGTCCTATCCAACTGGGACTCTCATGATTGAATGTAATCAGTATGTACTTGTTATTCTGAGTGCCGGGGCCTTTTCTTTTATTTGCTGGCCCAGAAGTTAATTTCCCTGGTGACCTTTGTGTAATAAAACAGTATTATCTGTTTCTGGAGCCACAACAAGGAAGCAAATTAGCTTCCTCAGCACTGTTTTGTCACCGAGGAGATCAGTTATAAGTTTATTTACTTTAATTAGATTAAGGGTGCAGTAAAGGCATGTGTCTGTGTGGGCATCATCCCTCGTCTCCTTGCATTATCTGATTGTCCCGGCCACTGAATTGGACAATGGTTACACATTTTAATGATTGTTCACTCCTTGCAGTCAATGGAGACACTTGCATATATTGGATGGATGCTTTTTTTTTCTTTTCTTTTTTGCACAAAAATTCAACCGAGGGTTTTAAGTTAGCCTCTTAGCTCGGACAAATTGCGAGCACACGGAAAATAATCAAGCTGTTGATTTCTCACACTTCTGCACGAACATATGTCACCTGATACTGTGGAATTCCTCTAATCCTTAACTCTGCTTTAAGTGGGAGTGACGCTTTTTCCCTTTAAACTTTTTTCCTAAGTGCACTCAGACAAGCTCAGATGAACACCTTTCTTCTTAAATACACCATGCACAGTTTGTACTAGAACATCTACGACTCCTCCTTATGATGGAAAAGTAACATTTTAGTGCTTTATTTGAACTTTTTTCATTTGAAGATGGTGATAAATATAAATACAGGCTTGAAAAGTAGCAAAATGTTTTTTTTTTAAAAAAAAGATTTATCCTTAGACAATGGAGCAGCTCTTACGCTTCACTGATATGTTTCCAGTTTTAAATGTATCCTATGGTTGTTGCAGTTTCTGACTAAAGGTGAATGTGAGAGGAGAGCCTGTGAGCGATGGAGGCCAAAATGAATGCAATGCTTTACTGACCCGAGGAATCTCTTTTATTACGGCCTCTTTGTGCCTCTCCCTCCGCTGCTCTGTCAGGCCATTCAGACCCAGTGGCAGCCACCTACATTATATCCTGGATAGGCAGGACATTCATGCCTTTTTAACCCATTGTCCTTCCCCCTGGGGTGAGGGCCCAGAGCGGGATGTGAGAACCCCAGGCCGGGTATTGTGTCCCTCAGCGCTCTTCACACACCCGGCGGGGGACTTCCTTTCTGGTGTCACCGAAACCTGTGTGGTGTAATCCGCAGCTCCCCGCTGAGCAGGATGGGAAGGTTATTAAAAGTGCCTCTAATGTCTCGTTAATAAATCGCTTCCATTTTCCGCTTCATTTCTAAGTAATCGTGTTGGGAGTGTGGATGGGAAGGAATGTGTACCAGTTCCCGTGTTTTCAGTATCAAAGCAGCATAAAAATTAGCATTTCTTTTTATTGTCAGCTACACATATCACACAGGCGCAAGTACAGATCCATTAGAGATGTGACCCTCGCATTAAAGATCAAGCATCTGCGTGACAGGGTCAACCTACAAGGTGTTGATGCTGCTGTGATTGCCGGAGGAGAGATTTTAAAACATACTGAGTCCGGCCTGGAGGTTTCGGGTTAATGGTGTCTTATACTGTGACCTGCTGGATGCTGCGTTTAGGTCTCTTCTGGGGGTAGCTCTATAAAGCAGCAGAGGTCACTTCAGTTAGAGTGCTGCTGTGTTAAGAGGTTAGAGAGCAGAGGTCCCCACAGCGTGGTATCACAAGCACTCTCCGTGATGCGTTAAGGATGCTGATGCTGATGCCTCTGATTGCCACAGTGGGACCTGGAGGTGAGGTTAGGGATGGCTCAGGACTGCTGGGGTAATCCCATTAACTGTGACTCCTACAGCCCTCTCTCCCAGTGTGTGTGTTTCAACAGGAGAACGGAGGAGACTGTGTGTGTGTGACCCAAAAGACATTAGCCTGCCCTGGAGGTCAGAGGACACACGAAATTAAAATACATGCGAATCATTCATCAAATATGAGCGTCTCTCCTGTTCTCGGCTTGAGTAATTACCTGTCACAAGTTGCAAAGCATCAAGCTCCAAGTTTGTTAGCGATGACTGCACTAACTAACTTGTTAATCTGCTTCTTCTCTGATCTTTCAGCTTTATTGTTTCATTGCAAATAAGCACATAATTGTTTATGAGAACATTACATATTGTGTGATGTGATTCTTTTTCATATAGTAAGCTTGTTGTTTGACGGTCAGAAGTGAAAGATCCTTTGAGCAAAATGAGATTTGTCAGTTTCATGTGACAGTGCACATCTCAGTCATTAGTTAAGGCACAAATAATCACGGAGAATAAAAAGCAACCTGTTCAACTTGGCGTGTGAGGACAATACTTGTCTCTGGTTAATTGGTCTCAATTATCACTTGTGTCTCCCATTTTGGTCTGCAACAATTAGCTGAACTTGTGCACAGAATGTATATTGACATCCTTGACAGCTGCTAAGATGTCACCATTGAGCTGATTTTAGCAGCATTGTTAGAGGCTAAAAAGATGGTGGCCATTATGTGCTATACGCTGCTAGGCTATCTGCATTGCTCGCAGTCGGTCAGTCGATGCAGGACAGCGTCCGCGGATATATAAGTGGGGCAGTTATGGCAAACAAAAAGCTATCAGTGATTCTGAATAGAGAAAAAAAATACTGAAGGGGTCAAACGTCAATGGCAGGGAGTAGGAGAGTGTTTGGTATTGTCAATAATGGATTCTCTGTTTGAGGGTGGGATATTCACAGTGAAAAGCTTTTGGTGGGCGGGATGTGGTGGGCCAAAGTCATTCATGCAAGAACACTATATCATGTACATACTCATAAAGCAGCACAAACACATGATTAAGATCAAGTATGTAGCATTTTGCTTGAAGGAAAATTTCCCTTTTTTTTAACCTTTAAACATAGCAATTTTGATTTAAATTGCAAAAAACTCCAAGATACAAATCAGTTCACAAGTTACTGAGCAGTTATTCAGTTTTTTCATCATCTCTGAAGGAAAAAAAACACTTTGCAGATATTTCTATGCACCAATAATAGATTATTTGTAACATTGACACACAGGATTATCCATACTTAAAAGGTTACATTTAATTATTTGACTGTAACTAATGCGGTTAAGACAGATATTCACAGTTATTGGTATTTGGAACAATATGGTTAGTGTGTGTATTGATCAGCCTGGAGTCTTGTCGCATCTGTCAATAGCAGTAGATGAATCTAATTATGGTTCCTCTCTGTCTACTCAGTTAACTGTCAGCATGGGAGCCCTTAGTCTGTAAGTCTAGTACACGCACGCACACACACACACACACACACACACACACACACACACACACACACACACACACACACACACACACACACACACACACACACACACACACAGCTATCAAAGCATCAGGACAGTTGGTTTAGAGTCCCACCTCCTTCCTTAACACCCCCACCATAAAGCTTCAGAGCAGGTGCAAAAGCAGGTATGAGACATCTCCTAAAAGTTATGAGTTTGGGTGAAAAATGCCGTTTTGCCAACACAAATACTGAATGGAACTAATGGAAAGTACAAAATTTTTGCTTTATTTTTTAAAAGTATTTTCTCTTAATTGAAAATACTGAATTTTTGCAGATTTTTTTTTTTTTTAATTTTTTGAAAGCATTTTCTCGTAATTGAAAATATAGAATTTTTGCAGATTTTTTTTATTTTTTGAAAGCATTTTCTCTTAATGGAAAATACAGAGTTTTTGCTCTATTTTTAATTTCTTAAAAGCATTTTCTCTTAATGTAAAATATTGAATTTTTGCTTTGTTTATTTTTTTCCCAAAGCATTTTCTCGTAACTGAAGATACAGAATTTTCCCCTTTTTTTTATTGTTTATACCATTTTCCCTTAAAGGAAGTCTTATTTTTGAACCAATATTTTTAGATCTGCTTTGTGTATATAGAGAATCGTTTCAGTAGTATGTTTTTTCATAAGTATTTCATAAGTAGTGTGGTAATAATAAGGAAAAGAAACAAAAAAAAAGACATGGAGAAACCATTACAGGCTGACTTGACACTAACATGTCATACAAACATCAGAGCCCTGTTTTTTGTGATTCATTTACTTTGGTAGAATTCACACTTTCCCACATGAACAACAAAGCTTCACGTGTCATCCACAGACTAGACTCCTGCACACACACACACACACCAGCTCGTGTCTTTGTTTGCTCCGTCTGTCACTTCACTGAGCCGTGTGTGGCCGCTCAGGGACTCCCCTATCTCCACAAGGTTTTTGAGGGGGAAAGTCATTTGAGTTCGAAATCTTCTATGGCAAGTGCAGCACTTCATCAAGGGTGAAGACTCCCTGGCTATCAGAGATGTATCAGTTGGTCTGATAAAGCCCTTGCCCCGGTCCCCGCACAGCAACATCCCATCATAAATAAAAGCAGCAGAAAAGAGGCCTTTGTCACTGTTTATCTGGACTGCTTTTCTTCCTCGCCCTTGATTTCCTCTTCAGAAAATTGATGCACCCTTAAATTGAAGCGGAGGGCTTGACAGGTAATGGTTAGTGTGATAACTGCTCAGATTTCATCAGCCAGGGCTTGCTTTTTTTTTTCTTTTTTCCCTTTTTTTCCACTGTGTGCAATTGTTGGAACTTTCAGCTAGATTACTAGATTACCTGTCATCCAGTGCATCAGATAAAAATGCAGAGTTGAGGAGATACAGCCAACACTGGAGCAGATAGGAAGAAAAAGATTTGGATGGAGAATGTGAAAGGAACGGTGAAGGGAGGAGGGGGGCACGAATTTACATTTATCTGATAGCGTGGCAAATAAAACATATTATTACCATCACAATCACAGGCGCTTTCCTGTTGGCATAGAGATTTGTGATTTATATTATGTGGTTTAAACGCTGTTCATGCTATGTATGCATATAATTAGCACTTGGGAGAGAATAAAAACATGTTGCTGCCTTGCCTGAATTAGCCTAGCACTAAAATATAACATATTATAAAAATATAAGGTTTATTTTGTGGTGTTTTTGCATTTTAAGATTAAATTTACAAGGTTTTATCCACTTTTTAGATGTATTTCAAATGGCAACTGCAGAGAAAAGCTTTTCTGTTGCATGAAAGTTTCTTGATTATTTGTCAGAGAAAGAGACACCACCTATTTCAGTTGCGAAAATAAACAAATAAAAAAAAATCTGCATTTTATCTTTTGCTCCATCAATGTTATGGTAACCAATAGAGCTGAAATCTTTGGCAGATGTGTGGCAGCAATTTTTCTCAGCTATTATAGCATTATAAACACTCGGTTAGAGTTACATAAAACATGCATATTTTTGACTGGGAAATTTTCAGACGAGAGAAACAGCTGTGCTGGCCTTACAATGCATTAAGTATTTCATCCCTTTTAGATGGTTAAATTGTGCATGAAATGTTGCTGGCGCAGGGTTCTCCCGAGCTGGACTGATTAGGCAACATCTGTTACATTGGGAGAAATCCGTGTCGTTTCTAATTAGCTGTCAGGCTGCGAATACGTTGTGCCTGATGGTGCCGAGGATCTGCCACAGGTTCCTCTCCTCGTCCTGTCACCTGCTTGTGTGTTCTCCCCCTCCTCTCCTCTTCGTCTCCCCCACACTCTTCTCTCCCCCCCCCCCACTCCCCCTTCACTCTCCCCTCACATACACACTCATCAGCTGTAATTAGAGAGCAGGGTCCGTACAAAGGAGCGAGCTGGGAGCCAGGCTCGAGCCCATCTGTGCAGCCCCATCATCAAGCGGGGCTCACAAGCTCCTCCAACGCTGGGGGCCGCTCCCGAGCCGGGGCCCCTGCATGCTGATCATCACCCAAGCACACAAACTTTCCTCCTTCGCCTCCCCCCCCCTCCCCGCCTTTATCTTTCTTTTCCCACTTTGCTCTCTTTCACTCTGCGCTGAAAGAAAATCCATCGCCGACCGGACTAATTCATCTTGCTTTAATAAGGCTCAGATGCTGGTAAATATTAAATACACTACAAGCGAGGAACAGACAACACTGTGACCAGCTATTGACAAAACACAGCATTAGAGGGATGGAATGAACTGAAATCCATACAGACAAATTAACAAACACAGGAAAGTGTCAAAGAGACGTTCACAACTGATGTTGTTTTCATTCACACGCTCGCAGGCTTGTTTACCGCATATCTTTAAGGTTTCAACTTCAAATTTAGCTTTGTTATAGCTGTCGTTTTTGTTTGTTTCATGCTAAAAATATATAAGGTGCACATTCATCTCAGTGACCTTCTGCAGTATATCGGTTCCATTACATTCATTACTAACCATGTGCACAATATGCTATTGCTATAGGTCATCTCCAGCACCAGTCAACACAGTATCTGTCAGGCAATTTATTTCTGCAGCTAATCAATAATTCTTGTTTATGTCCTCCAATGGGGAAAAAAACAGCATTGGCTAATATTTTTACATTTTGTGTTTTACACATATGTTTCTTTGAGTTATTTTTATTGTCATCATATTGCCAAGTAGCAAGTGAAACTTTCCCCGTAATGAAAATGTCTATTTTGAGAGAGATCTGTGCAAAAGAGCAGCATTAAAAAACTGTTAAAACAAGAAAGATGAACAGCTTAAATAGGTTAAAACGGCTATCACATGCTATGTAAAGGTTTCGATATTAAAAACTTGAGATGTGTGTTGTAGAAATTCTCCAAAAAGCAAGTGTCCATCATGATGCATGAAGAGGTCTGAGTTGCCTAAACTATCTAAATTAAAGTAAAGGTAATAAATTTGGAAGGAAATACAACGGCCAAGACTGTTGTTTCCCAGATTCTTTAAAATTGACTTGAATAGAACAACTAATCCTTGGAAATAGTCTTGAAAAACTCATGCAAATCTGCAAAATATACTTTGTTCTACTGTAGTAGGAGATGAAAACTTACATTTTGTCATCTTGATCAACTTCAAATCACCTTCAGTGCTTTGTTTTATATTAAAGTACTAGTTTTGTCTCAGTATGAAAAATGAATACAGTTGCTATGCATGGATTTATATGGGTGGGTACCTCATGCATAAATATGCCACTGCAAAGAAAAACGGAGAGCTTGGTTGTTCTTTTTGGATTGTTTGAAGCTATTTACACTTTTTCCAGACAAATGCATAGAAGAGGAATCTCTAGTATTTCACCCAGTCCATAAACCCCTGCACCTTTTTGTCATTAAAGCAGTAAAACACACTAATACTTCCTCTTGCCATTCTTAAACCTCCCAGTCAGTCTCTGGCTCTGTCATGACACAGTCACACAGCGTACACATCTGTCCCCTTTGGCTATTCCTGACAAGTTCAACTGGAGAGGCTGCGAGACGAGGGGAGGAGCTGCTGGCCAAAGCCAAAAGTTCTGCTTGAGTGGCGCCTTAAGGCAGCAGGCGAGACACAAAGATAACGCTGAGTGGTTCTCATAGACCACAACAGAGAGACGTCCCGGCCATGCCACCTTAAATTGAAGTAGTTCGTTTGGAAGTTGACAGCCAGGACTTGTACAGTGGAGTGTTGGTGTTTTCTCGGGTGACAGAAACATCAGACGCGCTCTTAAAACACTCAGCTGCCCATCAGGGATGAGACAGTTTGCTGACTGACTAATCCAATCTGGATCGTGTTCTGTCTGTAGGTGTAAAAGATTAAATACATGAAAAATGTGGTGCATTTTCATTTTAACACATATGCTGACAGTAACTGAATAAGTTTAGACTATGCAAACATTTTCAGGGAAGTTTTCTTAGTTCGTAATTCATGTTTCCTAAAATGTATTCACAGCATTAATAATGTTGTCATATGCGTTTTTTTTTTTTTTTTAAAAAACAAACTGGCAGAGCAGAAGTAAAAACTTGCGCTTAGAAGTTAAAATGTTCGGACAGCTTTTTGAGGAAATACTCACCTAATTACTCAGATTTATTAAAAAAAAGGAAGGAATAACATGCACCCACTTTTTTATTGATTTTTTTTGCTGACTCTCCTCTGTCATGTGAGAAATTTGAAAATTTACTTACATTGAAAATATCTAAACATATGCTGCCATATGTTTTTTAAGCAAACCAAATGCACTGCATGTGTTTTTGTCAGAATAAAAGGTTAAAGGTTCACCTTTTACACTTTCAAAGTTAAATGGTTTCATATGTTGTGCCAGATTTTTGAGAATCTGGCACACCTAAGCACAATGATTGTATTTATTTATTCAGATTTAGCATAAAAAAATGAAAAGGATTCCATGAGAAGCTTATTTTTGCTGTCTCCTGCCTCTTCTATACATCATTTGATGTGAGAAACCATAAAACCTACATATATTGAAAATATCTAAACCTATGCTGTAATATGCTATTTTTATAGCCAACTGAATGCAATGTGTGTTTTTGTCAGAGCAAAATAGAAAAGGAGCACACTTTACAAATTATAAATTAAAAAACTGTGTATGTTAAGACATTTTTGAGAGACTGACATATCTGAACATAAAGATTGTTTTTATTTATTCAGATTTAGCAGCAAAAAATGAACATGAATTAATGAGAACATGTTTTGCTGACTGCCATCTCTTCTTTCCATCATTTTATGTAAGAAATCGTCAAATCAGAAAATCTACTTAAATTGAAAATATCCAAACATATGTTGTCATATGCTGTTTTTTTTTGTTTTTTTTTAAGCAAACCGAATGTACAACATATGTTTTTGATGGAATAAAATGTAAAAGGTTCACCCTTTACACTTTAGAAGTTAAAAAGTTTCATATGTTATGCCACATTTTTGAGAAACTGCCACACCTAAGCAATCAGGATCCTATTTATTCAGATTTTGCAACAACAAATGAATAAGACTTAATGAGAACAATATTTTTTTGCTGGTTCTTGTCTCTTCTTTACATCATTTTATGCGAGAAATCAGAAAATCTACATTAATGGGTAATATCTAAACATATGTTTCCTAAGCAACTGAATGCACAGCATGGGATTTTGTCAGAAAAAATGTGAAATGTACACCCTTTACACTTTACAAGTTATAAAGTTTTATGTTATGGTAAATTTTTAGAAACTGGCACTTAATCATAAAGATTACATTTGTTTATTGAAATTTCACAACAAAAATTTACAGGACTTAATGAGAACATGTTTTGCTGAGTGCCCTCTCTTCTTTATATCATTTTATGTGAGAAATGAGTGAAATCAGATAATCTACATAAAAATATGAAAATATCTAAAAACATTTGTTGTCAGATGCTATTTCTTAAGCCACTGAATGCACTGTGTGTTTTTGTCAGAATAAAATGTAAAAGCTTCACCCTTTACACTTTCAAAGTTAAAAAGTTTCATATGTTATACTAGATTTTTGAGAAACTGACACACCTAAGCATAAGGATTGTATTTATTTATTCAGATTTAGCATAACAAATGAAAAGGATTGCATGAGAAGCATTTTTTGCTGGCTTTAACGTGAGAAAATCTGTATAAATTGAAATTATCTAAACATATGCTGTCATATGGTATTTCTTTAGCTACCAAATGCACAGTGTATGTTTTTGTGAGAATGAAATGTAAAATGCGCATCCTTTACACGTAAAGAGTTAAAAAGCCTCACGTTATGACAGATTTTTGACAACAAGGGCACACTTCAGATTTAGCAGCAAAAAATGAGCAGGACTTTGCTGGTTCTTGTCTGTTCTTTACATCATTTTAAGTGAGAAATCAGAAAATCTACATGTATTGAAAATATCTAAACCCTCACCCTGACATACAGACATACTAGTATTCCACTGAGTACAAATGATGATGGAAATAATGTAAAAAAAAAAAGGCTTTGAAGTAGAAGCAAGCCAGTTACAATTCTGCAGCAAGCAAATCAAGGCAGAGAGAGAGAGGGGGAAAAAACAGTCTGTGACCAAGAATGACAGGCCTGAGAGAATGTCACAGCAATTGTGGGGCCATCACTGGCAAGAGATGATGGGTGATTGCTTTGCGTTCCACGGCAAGTCCATCCTGGAGGACATTGCGCACCCTTGCTCATCTGTGGCCCAACCTTTGGCGCTGACATTTAAAGTGTTGATTTTGGAGCACTTATGCTAATTGTTGTAATTTTCCTGATGAAGCGCCATTCTGATACCTTGATGTGGCCAAGATAGTTTTACATTTTCTATGTGGTCCTCTTTGCCATTTGCACCGTGTAGTGTCAGTGCAGAGTGCTACTGAAAGCAGACAAAATTGCAAGCAAATTGCATCAGATTGCCAACATTGTGAAAAGGTAAATTGCTTGCAAATCTATTTAAACCACTGGCCTATTTTCATCAGCTATGGTACTTGGTATTCATGATTGCTTAATTGGCGACCTTTTCTATTGTGTAGTGCTTTATGGTGCGATGGAAAACGATCTTTACCAAACCAATTACCCTTTTTTTCTCCGCACTACTACATTAGAGCTGTGATTGCAACAGCTAGTCCTTTGTAAATGAACTTTCTGGTTTCAGAGAATAAAGTGTCATTTGTTTGATATGATGTTGTTGAGCGTTTCTCTTTTTTTTTTTTTTTTTTGGGTGAAAAGATGGGCTGTTTTAGTTATACCCTGTACACGTGTGACAGTAATAAGCCTATAATAACCTTGTCCATGTGAGAGACTTGTTAAATGTAAAAATATTGTGTCACACTATCAATCATGTGCATTTACCTACTGTTTAGACTTCAGGAAGCTTCGGTTGTGGCCATTTTCAACATTTGTAGCCGTTTAAGCCACTGCAGCAGTTGGTTGTGTGGTTAGTAATTACATTTAAACAGAATTGAGATCCACGATCCTGCTAACACTGTCCAGAAATGGCACAAAGTGAAGCCTCCTAGAGATATTAATCCTTCTTTTTATGATTATCCAGTCGATACATTTTTCATCAGCGTGCCCAAAAAGTTTCATTTTCATTTTTTCATGACTCAAAAGCTTGATAATGAGAAAAAGTGGACTTCTTCCCCTGGACAGACTTGCGGTATTGAGTGTACTGAAGTGCTGTCAGTCTGCTCGCTTCTCCTCTGCCAGACAGGCCAACAGAATTAACCCTGGATTAACCCACCAGGCCCGAGTGCAAGGTAATGGCCTTGGCTAATGGCTGCGGCTGCCCAGTGCCAGGTACCATTGACTCTCGCTGGCACAATTTGCTCCATCTGAGGGGCAGTATGACAGCATGGCCATCTCCGTACAGCTGGCGTCCGTTGCCACTGCCAGGCGGAGATGGGGCGGGAGGTGGGGGTAATATTCCGCCATGCCATCGAGCTGGGGTCATAAGAAGCCGTGCTCTTTGGCGTCCTCTCCATCTTGGGTAAAAAAAAAAGATCCTTTAGGAGAACATGAGAGCAACTCTCTTTAAAAGGTTAGCCATTTATATATCAGATTGATAACACTCTTAAAGGGCTTTGAGGCATTACAGTCGATCATGAAATATATAAAACTGGCACTTCTCAGGCCGTGGCAGGCTTTATTTCAGCCCAGTCATATTCGGCGCTGGCAGCTCTCTGCATGTAGTCACTCTTGTATATAAACACCTCTCATCCTCAGTTCTTTTGTGCTCATGTCTTTGCCTGAGGTGAGGGAGTGTAACGAAAGCAGCGGAGGAGGGGGGAGGCGGATGAGAAACAGGACTTGAATCAGTCTGAACATGGAAGCGGTCTCCTCCTCTCCTGTAGATTAGCTTATTTTAACTACACTCAGGCGGAAGATCGGGTTTGTGTGTGTGTGTGTGTGTGTGTGTTGTAGGGAGAGGGGGGGTCATAGAACCCCTCCTGCCGTTTTAGCAGCAGACCAGAGCTCTGAATGGGAATGTGGAGGCTGTGGAGAGAGGGGAATGGAGGTGGAGGAGGAGGAGGGGGGACCTGTAAATTTTCCTCTGAGTCAGGGCAAAGCTGATTGATCTCTGAGTGTAAAATCGATAAGAAGACACTGTCATTTTTGTAAAGGATGAGTTGGAAAGAGAAAATAAATTAAGACTCCCCAGATCGGACTGGATGTGCACACGACCGGCGCTTTGGCCTCATTAATTCAGTGCAAGTCGGTATTTTGGTAATGTTGTGTCCACAGCTTCAATCTCACAGGTGCCGAGCGGTGGCAGGCTGATGCTGGCAGCCGCAGACCCTTTATTATACTATGTATATTTCATCGCAGCCATGCAGAGAAATCAGACGCTTTGCCCTTGCACCCCCTCCGCGTCTTGATTCCTGATTAATCTCTGTTGTTATTTTCAGAAGTACATCATGCCAGGGGTTGATTAAATCAGGAATTGAAAGCCATTGTCTTTCTTGCATGTCCCTTATCAGAACTAATGTACCGGCGGTGGTCATTTGTCTTGAGTTGTTATAAGAAATAAAGACTGGTGCACTTTTCTCTTCCGCAAGATATTGCACGAAGATTAATTTACTACTTCTCATCTCTTTGCTCCTCCGTTTACTGTCTGCCGTGTCTCCTGTGATATTTTTCATGCTTAGATATGCTGTTTTCACTTATTCATTCCTGTTTCACCTTGATCTTCTCATCTATTATATTACACTTCTTCCGAGCACTGAGAGAATATAGTCCTCATGCCTTATTGGATTGATGGTTACAGAAACCGTTGCATAATATCAACTTTCAGTGGGCCATTTTTCACCATGTTTCCCACCTATGTTTCATCTGATCAGCGCTCGTGATTTGCCTCAGTGTTCACATCTCGTGTCTTTGTTTGTACCCTTGTGCTTTGTGTCATGTAGGGCATCCTTTTGTAAAGCGGCAGTTGTGTGCATGTGTCTACCCAGTGGCTTTTATCAGTCGGCCTCTAATGTGTCAGATGTTGCCGAGGATCCACTCATCACACTGCTGTCTCCACCGTTCAGTGGAACCATTAAGGACACATCAGACGATCAGGAAGCAGCTCTCGGGGACTGGCAGGCATAAAATACTCCCTTTGGCCTCACTCTGAATAATCTACAGGTCAGAGGGGCTTTGCATATAGCTGGGGGCATTAGAACAAGAGCTGTGGGACACAAACCTGACAGACTGAAGACTTAAATAGTCACACATCATATGTGCGGGTCAGCTTTTCCAGTTTACGGTCCTTCTGGGGGCTTTTGAAGGCGTGACCTCGCGCTGAATTTCATATCTCTCCGGCCACGACTAGCCAGAGCAGATTTATCTGGATGTATAAAACAAAGCAAATCAGAAATGAACAAGAGGTTCACAGACATGTGTTTTGCAAACCAATAGAGTAATTCTTTAAACCGTAGTGGTGAAAGAAGATAATTTGTATGTGAAATACTCATTTAATTCACATTCACTAAGCAGGTTATCAAATTAAATCAGTTCTCTGTTAGGCCTGCCACTTGGGCTTTTGGGCTTGGCTTCATGTGTAAAATTGGCCAACAAGAGATTTGGGGGAGCGCTTTGCACACTCCTGTCACGTCATCTCTTGGCTCCCCTCAGGAGGCCGGTCCCAGGGTCAGTGCATGCGGAGAGATGCCTCTATGGACTGCCACAGGGCGACAGGGCCACAACACCATCTCCAGCTGGGCAACTTATTACAGCCCCGGTCTTTCTCAACCCCTCCTCACCTGCCCCAGCCATTCACAACATCATCAAGCCATCACATATTCATGAAGCTGGGGGCTGGTGGTGGAGGAGTGTGTGTGTGTGTTTGTCAGCAATGGGTGGGGGTGCCGGTTGCGGGTGACACCGTGCAGTGGTTGTGGCAATGGTGCGGTGGTTGGGAGAGTGCAGTTTGGAGCCTGTCGGGGGGTGAATCTGCAGGTGGCTGTCACATCCGTAATTGCCTCATACTTCCCTCTGCAGCGTAAAATTGTTTTCATTATGTGTCATGCACACAGTGCCAGGCAAGGGCCCCTTGAGAGCATTCCCAAGAGCCAGAGGGAGGAGGCACTCCACTTAAACAGCCGCTTAGCTTCAAATAAGAAAGGAGAAAAGGAGCAGAGAGAGGAGGTGGAGGAGGAGGAGGACAGGAGAGAGGGAAGGGGTGTGGAAAAAACAGAGGAAGCTCATCATTAACTGTGTTCGAACAACAGCAGACAAGTGTGAGCTCATGCACAAAAACCAGGCAGAGCTTATCCTAAACATCTCAGTTACCAGGGGGGAGTTGTGTGGCTTCGAGCATACTGTGAGCTCCTGGAGGGCTTCCGTGGTCAGAGGGGGGAGAAAAACAAGGAGCGGGAAAAGAAAAGGAGAAAAAGTTTCCACCTGACTGGAGTTCCCATGGTTTGCCATGCAGGAGGGTAAGCAGGTTTCAGCAATAAACTCAGGCATTGTCAGGCAATAATGCTCAGTCAGGTCCCTCCATTGGGATTCAAGGGTGTCTTTTTCTCTGCTCCCTGCGCTGCACTAATCACAGGCCTACTTTGTTTAATTGCAGCAAAAGGGAGAAAATGTGTTCAAGAAGTCATCCTAATCCCTCCCCTTTACCCCCTGCTCCCTCACAACAGCCCCCAGCCAGATTTGCTTCTCCATACTCGGTCCCTCTCCTCTGCTCCCCACCCCTTTTTTCCTTTTTTTAATGAATTGTGGGACATTAAAGAGACAACAAACAGCAGAACTGTGATAAATAAAGGACAGAACGGAGGGGGAGTGTGATAGGTAAGGGCCCGAGGTGTTTGGCTGCTTATCTATGAAAAATCGCTTCCGCTGGATTTAAGCGCTTGCAACAAGTGCCATTACTGTAGTTTCTGGATGCTGCTGCTGCTGGATGATGCACAGGAGGTGGTGGGGTAGTGAGGATCAGATGGAAAATAAATTCTGCATGTGGCTAGCTGACGGTCGCCCATTGGGCATGCGGCCTGTGAATAATCACTGCTGTAAAAAGCACGTCAAAGCTCCCTCATTTGACACAAATTCGCCTCCGCTATTTTTTTTCAATTGCAGATTTAGAAACTTAAGGTGCTGTGCATTGTACTTGATGACTCTGGGGTCACAGGCACCAGGGGGGCAAGGGAGGGGATTTATCAATCAGGACTCCTCGTCTTTCTAAAGCTGAATAAAAAGCGACCCATGAAGAGACAAACCAGTCCCCTTTTAACCAAAGGCTTTTCTTATTCATTAGATCCGGATTCTGGCTTCTCCCTTTACCTCCTTTTCTAGAGAACGAGGCATCTCAAGCATAGAAAACCACTGAGTGGAAGAGCACAAAATTCAAATAGGTCCTCAAACTAAGATTTAGAATAACGTCATAGACCGTCTATGACTGAACAAGTGAAAATTGATAATTTTTAGTGTTTTTCGTCAGTTTACATCACGTTGCTTAATTTAAATCACCGAAATAGTGGTATGCAATAATCTAAAAGGAAAAAAATAATTACGCCACCTAGATATCAAAGGATTTATAGAAAATGCAGAAGAAAATCGTGTCAAAGTGTAAAACTGCCTTTTTCACAAATGCCTGGACAACTGTAACTCAAATATCACACTTAAGTAATAACAAAATTCAATCATGAAAGTTAAATATAAGCTTCAGTTTAATCTGTGTTTTAAAAAAGCTCACATTCTGTAAATTTTGAGTCTTTCCGTGATGTTCCGTTATTTCAACAGTCACTTTCTTGTGATTTTTCATATTTCAGGCAAATCAAAATCCAAGTTGTCCCAAAATTGATGTAAATGGAAGCTCAACACAGCCCCATAATTATACAAAAGATGTGATTTTCACTTCAAAACAGGTTTCCTGATTTTCTACAGACCTGAAACAGCCACTCTGAGGCTTTTTCAGGCTTCAGACAGAGACAAAAAGCGACAATAAAAAAAAAAAGAAAACAGTAAAAACGAATGATTTTATTTGAACAAGTCCACAGTTAGAATTCGGTAAAGGGACATTTAAATGAATGTTGTAGAAACCCTTAAGTGGATGAAGGTTTAGATGAGAAAATCCACCCTAAGTAAACGACTTCCCATGTGACCTGGGGCAAGTCACTTAACCTCTGTCTTCATGCCCACCGCCCAAGTTTAAACAAGAGGATTGCTCAGTTCCATCCCCATACACTCCTCCAGTCCCCTTAGACCAAATCATTTTGCTCAGGGTGACAAGCCCTCATTGCACAGAGCTCCCAGAGCAAACAAATATACCATTTTTACTACAGCATCCAACCTCTGACAATGGAAATAATTCCTTTGAAATTGCTACAGTTGCCTGAAGACTGTTGTCTCAAATCCAACTTATCTGCTTAAAAATGACACAAAATTGTGTTTTCATGGTGGTTGACTCTTTTGAACCAATATTTCAATGTTAATTTGTATGAATTTCAATGTTTTATTTTCAATGGAAAATCTAGTGCTGTTATCTCATGATATTGTCTTTGATTTGTGATTCTTTCCTGGTTTGACCCTTAACTTTGAATCTACTAGAGACTGTTGCAAGCCAATGAGGGCCACCGATGCCTGTGAATGTAGCATTATGGCCCAATCTCTTTCTCACTCCCTGAAAGACTGTTTAAATGGTTTGGTTTATTATTGCCCGAGGAAGGCTAAAGGCTTCTGTCAGCATTTGGGAGAGGGAATCACTGCCTCTTTACTGGACAGCTGTTCCGGCCTTACCCCACTTTTCATATGGATATGTATGTTAATGACAGGCAATGGACTGGAGATGAAGAGGCCTGAGCGCTAGGCCCTCTCTTCAGCGCACTTCTAAAGCTTCCACAAAAGGAGCAGTAAAAGAGGCTGCAATGGTGAAGCTCCCACTTTTGTGCCCTGAATTAGTTCTGCAAGCAATGAAAGTGATCTTTTCTGGACGACAGGGGAAGTCTGCCGATGGCTGGACCAACTCATTAGCACAAAAGTCTGTTGGGACATATAATTGACTGACGCAGATCCCCCGCCTGTCACAACACAGCACAGACTGTGGGACGGAGCGCATGCAGAAAAATACCTATCCTCTTCAAAACTCACCTAACAGTTTACATTAGAGCTGCCCTCCCCGTCTTTAGGTGCTGCTGTGTTTACTTCCTTCATGCAAATGTTGCATCCCAAAGGCTGTTGACAGCTGTGGAGCGCTGCTTCCTATTACTATCAACACTGTTCATATCACATGTATTGACTTTACTCAGTGGGAACACAAAACCACATATCGCAGTGTTCTAGAAGTCCTATAAGACTGACTTGGTATCCTTTAATTAAACCCAGATGATAGAGCTATAGAATAAAATCATTGTAAATCTTCTACAAACCCAGTTTTTGCAACAAATTGCCTGAAGAATTAGCTTTTAGTTGTGTTTTTGGATGGTGTTTAAAAGGGATAAATTAACTAATATGTGCACTTAGTGGAATATCAAAATCACTCTCTGGATGTGCAGCAGGAATCTTTCCCTCTCCTTTTTTTTCATTTCATTTATAGACTGGAGTAACAAACATGCTCAGCACACCAGAAGCCCCTAATGGCTGCATCATGGTTAAATTGACTGGAAAATGCTGTTTTAATTTCCATGTTAATTGAAATGGACTAATTGTTAATATATTCTGAGAGCAAAGTACCAAAATGGAATAATTTCCCCAAAAATTTAATCCCTTTAGAAATGGCTTTGGAAGTGATCGCCATTTCAGAATGTTTGTCCGGCCATGCATAAAAAATGAATCACAGATAAGTTAATAATTCAAATCTTATAAAGTTACTTTAACTTTTTGGAAACAGACAACAGACATGAGTGTCTTTTTTTTCCATTTAAATTCAGAGACTTGGACAGTGTAAAGGAGTCCACTTGAAAACAATTGCCATTGTTTTTCCATTTTTAAGCAGAAGAATTTTGTCAAGCAGCTAAATAGGGTATTCTTCATGGTCTCCCTTCTTCACAGGCAACTATAGAAATTAGCCCTACGTTTCTCGGCTCTCACACATGGATACACACGCTTGCATGGACACAAGAAAAATTTCTTTTCTTCTGTCAGCATTCCTGGCCAACAATGGCTAGATTAGTGGACGTGAGGGCCCCCTCGGGGGCACGTATTGTGGCACAGAATACCCTCGGCAGGAACAGCTGGTAGGGGTTAATGGCTACTGAACCTCTCAGCCGGAGCCCTTTCTCTATTGTGTGTTCCGCTCATGGGAAGGAAGGAGGCCACTGACAGCTTCTGGGGTGTGAGGAACCCTCAGAACAGCACCCGGGTCACCCCAAATGGGGAGCAGGGCAGAGGGTGGGGGTAGGGGTAAGGGGGAGGGGGTGGATGATGTCGAGGGTGGTAGGATTGGTGGCAATGGGGAAGTCTCTGTGGACCAGGGGGGGAACCAAAAAGCTGCACGACTACAGCAGAATTAGCATCAGTGTATATTGAGCAGGAAAACAATAAGGGCCGGACAATGGGAGTGGCAAACTGTACACTGACAGCGAGCCGGTGGGGGAGGAAGGGAGGAAGGGAGGGGTGAGGCTGAGCGGCATCAGCTCGTCATGTGACTCGATGTTTACATGAAATAAAAGCAGCATTGTGGGATTAATTATAGCTCCGAGTCTCTGTTGCATCTTAATGACGCCTCATTTCAAGCGATAGCTCGATGTGATCTCGGGCTGGGGTCGCTTCTCTCCTCGGTAATGGCCCCCATGCATTAGTATTCAAAGCTGAGGATACATAGCCAGCCCTCAGATGTGTTTCAGCCATAAGAGAAGCTACTCCCCTTCCAGTCCTCCTGGTTTTTCTGTGTGTGTGTGTGTGTGTGTGTGTGTGTGTGTGTGTGTGTGTGTGTGTGTGTGTGTGTGTGTGTGTGTGTGTGTGTGTGTGTGTGTGTGTGTGTGTGTGTGTGTGTGTGTGTGTGTGTGTGTGGCCTGAGTCGCCTTGTCTCGTCAGCATCACAGAGCTCGAGCCTCGCCACCCAGAGGAGCCCCTCTCTGTCATGGCACAAGAAGGGACCGCATCTCCGATTTTAATCCCTCAGTTCCTCACCCCCCGCTGGGCAGCGTGGAGAAGCCCCTTCTCCCTGATCCATCCAAGCCCCTCACACCAGCGGCCACACTCATTAGACGGCTGATTATGATAGTGCTCCGGTGTAATGTTTAATCGAGTCTGACACCTGATTTGCCATGTTACAAATCCTGTCATGCAAATTGAGCCATTTGTGTTGTTTGATATGGAGAGATGGGCTATGAAATGAAAGATTAGCCCTGAAATGAGGCACAGGGGACATGTGCCCTCTGCTCCTGCCGCTGTGATTACATAGATGAGAACAAGCATCTTTTTTTTTTTTTCCCTTCTGTGTGCGGGTGTATCGCGTTGGGCCAAGACACATTAAATTAACATGGTGTTTCTCTCCCCGCAGGAATCAGAAAAGCAGCCTATCACTGAGAAAATGTCTCATCTCCCCCCCCAGCAAACAAGGGCTGGGATAATGGGCCTCTGGGAGCATGTTCTTTGAAATCACACCAGCCTGTGACAACTGACGTAAATAATTCAAATGTCCTCGGCCTCTCAGGTTGGGACTCTTTGCATAATAGAAGCAATGTAGCATCTTATGTGGCTGCAGGCTAAATCAGTATAGAGATGAAATCTTTCTATAGCAAAGCAAATGTAATTCCAAGAATCGTTGGCATTCTGTCGGAAAGTATTTCAATTTCACCCCTAAAGACAGAACAGATTGCTGATCTGAGTGAATTGAAATTGTTGGAGGGGGGTTTGGTAGACACACATGGTGGTAAATTAAATTACTTGTTGCCATTTTTCACTGCCCTGTGATGACACCTGTTTTAAGAATGACCGCTCCTCGTCTGTAGCAAAAAGTGACAGTCCAAACAAGTGCTCTCGAATGTCTTATGTGGCCTCACTTATCAGTCCCCCTGTACTGTAAACATTTCATTTCCTCACCCTGTCAGAAATGTCTTTGTTGCTGCTTGTTGCTCGGGCTTTAATCTGAAAGACAAAGCCAGCCAGATAGCTTCTCCCCCCCCTCCTCCCAGCTTTGCTATTTGTCTCTTGCTTCCTCCTCGCTCATCTCTTGTGACAACCTTGTCTTTAGAGGGGCTTTAAGTTCATGTTCCAGTATTTTCTTGGCCTTTACTGCGAGTGCAAAGGTCCTCTAAAATGTGTTCTTTTAAGTGGCTGCCTCTTTGTCAGTCTTAAGCTCTGATGTTTATCTCCCGATCAACAATGGATGACATTACCACAAACACTGTCAAGAAGCCTTCCGTGGGACTTTTTTTTTTATAATAACATTCACTGTTGCGAGGATATTTGTGCAAATTAAACGCTGCTATGATTTCAGTATCTCTGGGCAGACAGCCAGTTGTGAGTTATTGCAGCAGTACAAGCCTTTTATGTGAGTCAGTTCACGTCTCAGTGGAAATCTACCTGTTTTTACAAGTCATCTCCTCTGAGAAACACCTGTACTGAGCAACAGGCTCATTGTTTTTCTCGTAGCTACATCGTAAAAGATTGAAAGACCAGAGAGACAACACCGGGCAGGTTTGCTGAATCACTCATCCTTCCTGGCGCCACTCGGCTGACTGAAGAGTTCCTGTCAGAAACACTCCATCATGAGTGATGTTGGATTAGAGATCCTGTAACTTGTAACTACCTTTATATCGGGCTGCTTTGCCTCATAGGAAACATGGGCTCATGTTTTGGAAACCATTACGACATAAAGTCACTTTGATTGATGATCAGAAAATTACCATTTTTTCATTACTCAATAGGCTTAGCGGCAAAATACAAATGATTTATTGATCAATTTAATATTTTTAATGGGAATTTAAAAGATTGGCACATCTGTGTGCACAATTTGAATACATACATTCAGATAGCGATTGTGATTTGATCACTTTTTGAAGCTGAAAACTGATTTTTTTTGTTCAAAGTAATTGTGACGGACAACAATCTCTCTCCAGCGTGACTTATTTTCAGCTCGACTTACAGTCAAACCATATCCATAGTTTTTTTCAGTATAAAAGAGTGACTCGCTCTTTTTCTGTTAAATATAAATGTTACTGTTTTCCCAAACTGCCCAGAATATTGTAAAGTTATTGATTAGTTGTCATGTTTGCCGACTCTTATTGATGGCGCGAGAATGTGAAAGTAGCCCTGCAACCTGGATGTAAAGATCAGGATTTATTGCCCAGAATCTCTTGAACAATTTTATCAAAAGCCCATTCCACTGTGACATTTTTTTTCTCCCATAAATCAGTGAGGGGAAATCTATCAGTGGACAGTAGTGAGAGATAGATGAGCAGAGGGATGAGAGGGTCAGCAGAGATTTTTCACTGGTCCTCCCCGTCACAGCCACAGCCTCACTTTTTCACCTTTATGAATTGGTCTTTTACTGACTGGCTGGGCTTTTAATTTGTTCCACACACTTGGGGGGAAAAAAAAAACACTTAACATTTAGACTTTGCACATAAGATAATGTATTGATTGTTAAAGCACTGGTGCATTGGGTTCCTGGCTCATATTTAGATAGCACAAACTTTAGATAAATGGTTCCTGGGAGATGCGTCAACCCCTATAGTATTAATAACTGGGATGGATTCAGTTTTGGCAGCAAAGATGTGAAGAATTACGGGTCTGAACACATTTAATTTATAAAATCTTCTTAGTGCACATTTAAATAGGTTGAATAAGAACAGACAAAATGTGTATAGTGGTTAACATTTTTCAATAATGAGGTCGTAATGTATTGTGTTATTGGTCAGAGGTGCTTCCTTTTCCTCAGGCACATGCAAGAAAAAAATAAATTGTCAATAAACAGGAAAATATAAGTCTATAATTTAGCCCATTGGTAGAACTGCTCAGGCATTTTAATAGTAACTTATCTGTTTTATCAGAACTATTGAGAAATAAGAGTACTTTGTGCCTCATCTCTGAACAGTATCATTGTCACCCTGATTTTTATTTTTTTTTAGTTTTCCCTCCTTTTTTCTTTTATTTGATGGATTTATTCCTTTGTCATCAGTCTCTCTGCAGAGTGTTGGTGTACCTATAGTCCATCCACCCAATCCGACTTGATTGAAGGCCTTCATTTGCTATGCAGCCATGTAAAGTAGAAGCCTTGAAATATCACACTGACCTTGGTGTTCCTTTCTGATTCATTTTTCCCTGACACCTTATCCTCTGATGGGATTTCTCAAGAGTTAGACATCCAGCTGACATACTCGCACTGTGACTCTAATTTCTAGTTCACTAATGAAATACTGTGAAGTTGGTGTACAGCATCACAAAGAAAATATTGTCTTTGATGGTGTAAAGATTTAATATTAACTATGTGTATAATAATTGGGGATTTTTAATACTTTATCTGCATTCATCCTGCACAAAAATATATTTATAGAATCACCTTAATTGGAGGAGAGAGGTTATGCAATAAAATCTACTTGGAACTATTTACAAATTGGGTTTCACACACAGCATATAATCTTTTTGTTTGTCTTGCAATGCATTTAGTCTTGTGTGTGTTTTGCAAAAAACCCCAATAAATTATCATGCATTAGAATATGCAATTTTATTTATTTTTCTGCCTTTTGAAAACCACTGCTGCAAGGATTTTGCTGACTTTTTCTGATGATAAAAACATATTTGAGCAGAATGATTGCATCTATTATTCTAGATGTTTAATGATTGGTGTGGAAGATATGAAACTAAACCTTTGAAGCAAAAAACAGAATTTGCTGGATGTTTTTAACCTAAAATCACCACTGATGACAACATATAGTCAGAATTTTCAACTATAATTTACATTACGTGGTGAATAGCAGAGTGAAATAATAGTTTAGAGTGTTTTATCTTTCTATATTATGAGGAAATCAGCCTTTTCTGTCCCATGCAGAGTCTCCATATATGTGATTTTGAGTCAACATGTAACCTTCATTGTGCTCTGGACAACATCTCTCAGCCTCAGCACATAACTTCCCTCAGCAGCCCTGTAAAATGGTTTTGTTGGGTGAAATGGCTCCATGATGTGGTCAGGTGACATTGTTGGCATTCTTGTTTCCTGTGCCCCGGGGGGCAGAAGCTGTGAACACAAGGGGTCGGTGAGCCGCCTAGTGTCGTCTACTTGTCTGATTTACTGTCCTGCTGTGTTTGAAGTAGGACAGGCGGAATTCGCTTCTCTCTGGTTCTTTGTGATCAGTCCTCCCAGATTACAGCCCAGGTGAGGCCCTCACACCATCAACCACAGGATATAGGAAGTACCTGTCTCTTGTAGCCCCTGGACATCATCCCTGACCTAACTTTCCTGCAACATTTCTAACATTTGACCAATTTCTCAATGCACTAGGCTTCCTACTCATGCATGATGACTAATGCATGTGGTCACTGACTTGACTAATGATGATTACGGTGCAGCAATTTCCCAATCGCTGGCTTAAAATATGCATGTAGCATGAGAATAGCCTGGAGCCGTTGCACTGGGGTGTTTTAACCTGTTGTGGACCCAGACGGCACAGCATGTCTTTGGCGTCTGTGTTGTTTTCTTTGTCAGACCTGTTCAGCACATGGAGATACATGCCAATACTTGTGATGTGTTTGGCTGTAGCTCTTTTTGACAACATCAACAGTTGCTGCTGCTGGCGCCAAAATGCTCCTTGTTTAAATGTCGGTGTACTGTAAAGACACCATTTCACAGCCTTTCATTAAAGTTCACTTATAGACTGTGCTTCTATGTGTATGTATGTTTTTATAAAGTATTAAAGCATGATAAATATTTATGTATTGTTCAATTCTTCAGTCTTCCCACCTAATCAGTCCCCAGACTATATGGGCTTCAGGACAGAGTGATGTTGACATGATGTGGCTGATTAGAGTCAATCAGCAGGCGGTGAAACCAATGTTACCTTCAAAACAACCACACAGACAGAGGTCTGGAATTTCTCCTCTCGGCACATCAGTTAATGGCGCAGCCAAATTTTCGTAGACCAAATGACAGCTTGATTGTGAGCCGCATGTTCACGTGGAATTGGGACACTGATTTGGTGCTGTTAGAGGCGATCCAGTGAGGGGGAAAAGGCAGGATATAATCAGCACCTCTAAAAGTTAAACAGAACACAGGCATCAAAGAAATTGATTGGGGAAGAGGTTGTAAGAGAGATGATCTATCCCAAGAACAAAGCGACCGTAAACCTGACATTTCAGTGTGCAGGAGCACAATCAGACTGTGGAATCAACAGCATCTTGTAACTGTCATTAGAGAAATTTGACACACTGGTGGAAGTTGGTATCTTGATTTGATTGTGCCAGATGTCATGAATTCAGTGTTACTGCTGTATGCTTGCAGAATCAATGAAACCACTTGAAGTTAAAAGGAGAGCCAGGGCAAGACTGTGACTTTGTATAGTTAAAATGTTATTGATATTTATGTTGTTTCATATGTTCCTGAAGACATAAAAATACATTTTAAAAAATGCATTAGTGAAAGTCATGTCTTTAGAAAGAACAGCAACAACTACAGATAACACTAGAAGAGCAGTTGAAGAGTGCAGACCTCTGCCAAGTCCAACAGTCCAATGTTCTATGATACTAGAGTTAACAAACTTATTCAAAGTGCAACTTTTTTCTCATTGTAGCATCCTCTAGTGGTCAAGTGCTGCAAAATTATTTGTACTTACACAAAATAGAGCCCCAAATACACTTACACTTAAGTTTGGTTTTGGTAGTTTTGACATGAATTGCGTTTGGTGATGACAGCAAAAATCCATCTAATAACTCCTGAGAGATTATAGGTCTGAAGATCATCCTTTAAATTTTGGAGAACACCGGAAAAAATGGAGGCCTGTGAAACATGTTTCAACTTTCCTCATTAAGTCCAATATGAGAGAATATTATGTCTTGGGTTGCGTTACCTCTGCTTGATCTAAGTAATCCAGTAGTATTGTGGAAACTGAGCAGATTGTTATAAATGCACCTCCAGCTTTGAGCCATTGGTGGTGCTGCAGCACTTGAAGCGCAAACACCAAAATTTTATGGATTCTTTCTTTTTCCATGCTCCACCTCTCCACCAATGTTCATGGAAATCGGTTTGGTAGTTTTTGCATAATCCTGCCAATGGGAAAAAAAACAGTATTTGCAACATAACCTCCTTTTTGAAGGTAAATCTGACTGATTCTGACACTTACACTTTAGCAACAGTAATGAGGAAAAAACTATACAATATCAATTTCTCTACATATGCAAGAATCTGTGAAATAGTATTTTCTACTTATGGAGGAATCTGTGCATGATGACTATTTATATCAGTAATGGAAGAATCTGTGCAACACCATTGTTTTTCAGTATATAGATAGGTGCAATATTATTTTCCACATCCAGAGGTCTGTACAATATCTGAATTTCCGTGTGTGTATGTATATGTGTGTATATATGTGTGTATATGTATGTGTGTATATGTATGTATGTGTATATGTGTGCAATATCAGCAGTATTTATGTATATTTTTAGCTTATTTTCATACTGATGTTCCGTACACATTTGCACAACAATGCCTTGTGCCGCTGTTACACTGCAAATGTCCCCACTATAGGATTAATAAAGGTTTATACTTCTCCCTGTTTCCATATAATTGTCGAGTGAATTTGATGTGAACTTTTGAAATGCCTTCAAAGAATGAGTTAGGCTTTGTCTAATAACTGAAGCGAATGAACTCCAAAAATCCATACCAGTTAACCAGAGTTGGTGGGTCAGGCTACATTATACCTGGTTTCTACATCCTCGATTTCTTTCCTCTTCACGTCTTAGTTCCTCCCACCAGAAATCCAAGCAGAGGAGGTGAGGAAAGAGACATGAGGATAGAGGAGTCGAGGCAACAGGCATTTAACAAAATGACACATCCTTGCCTTGGAGCTGTTGTTTTAAAGCGACGTCAATCAAATATGACGTCTAACACAGCTGCATCATCGCTTCATCGTTTTGTTACAACCTCCTGCTGTATTTTATGATCTCTGTCAGATGAGCAGAGCTGTGTACGTGCCAGCACACCGCTTACAGTCACAGATAATTCAGTTCAGTGTGGTGTAATGTGGCCAGAATGTATAGACGTCATCCATTTTTAGTTTTTAAATTTCACACAAACATGTGACATACAAAAGAGGAGTGACGCATAAAAGAACACTAAGCAAATAAAGAGTGATACATTGAATGGTAGATGCTACTTACACACATTTGTCAGTCCTGCATTTGATATGGTTTGTAGATACAGCTGTGTTTTCTCACTCATAGCTCCTCTCTACTTGAGATGCCTTTTAGGAATCGAACCATCGTTCAAGATGGCGTTCAGATCAATTTCCGTGTCACAGAGGGAAGACAGAAGATACCCAAACTAAAGAAGTTACATGATGCTCTTTTTTTTGGCCAAAAATCTCCAAGAAAAATTGCAAAAACAAACAAATCTTTGATCATCTATGAGAGAAAATTTGATAGAAGTAAATATTCTTTAATGTCAGCTGGTACTGGTCATGTTTCATGATGTTTGGTGATGAAGACAAAGAACAAGCAGAGACAGCTGATCAATCATGTGAGTTTAATCTTTACGAAGTCAGAATTTATTCAAAAAAGGTGTTTTCCATCTCTCATGAGATGCATTCAATCCTTTATGAAAATAGCTTCTTGAAAAAGTTGAAGACAATCTTAATTGAGCATAAAATGTTGATGCTTTTATGCACTTTTCCAATGTGATTCTTTAAAATGCACATAAATACATAGTTACTGTATTAAATTACCGTAGTACTTTAGCAAAAGTAATGAGTCCTACTTAGCTTTTGGTGTTTTACTGACCAAATTTTCATTTATGCACTGAATAGTTTGAAATTCTTTACTACTTTTTTTAGAATCTGTATACCTACGTACTGAAGCACATTTAGCTCATGACTAACGATTTTTGAAATATTATTTCAAAACAATTTATTTAATCATATTGTCAACCAGTTAATCTGCCTTCAACTGCATTTTTTTGTATTTAGCTAAAATCATGTGACAATAGCACAGCAACATATTGCAAAACAAAGTGCAACAAAAATATTTTACCTTTTTGAGAGGTCAGAGGTCAAATTCACAGTAAGAGACAACTTCAGATGCAAAAGAGTCTTTCAGTTGAAGATAAAGTGGATGACTGCTGTGAAATAAACATCATTACAGTGACTCACATTACCATGTGTCAGATAAGAGACTTTCAAGTGTCTTTAGAGAACTAAATAAGTGCTATTGATATTTTTGCATTTCAATGGCAAACCTTAACTCTCAAAGCTCATTGTTTTTATTTAAGGCTCGGGCCTTTGCTGCTGCTATCAGTTAAGTTTGCCATTGAAGAGGAAATCAGAAGAAACCAACATTTAAAGGAGGAAGAAAAGGCCTCAGGAAAGTGTTTTCCATCATTGTATTGCCATTTCAGTGATTACTTCAAGAGAAAACAAAAGTAACAGTGATGGCTTTCACACTGTGCAGCTAATGAATATTGTGTTTTTTTACTTTTTGTTCATTTCTGTAGAACTGATATCATTTCTTGTTGTTTGACAGTTCAAATGGAATGTGCAACATGCAAGTGTTTTTCTTTTATCATTCAGGGAAATTCAAGACAAAGGCCAGCATTTGTACATTTGCACTGATTATCACTGGAA